>NC_048598.1:53493850-53793850 GCF_003668045.3 Cricetulus griseus
CATGGGGTGAACATACATGCAGGAAGACAAAACACCCATATACATAGATAGATAGATAGATAGATAGATAGATAGATAGATAGATAGATAGGCTAAAGCCCAGTGTAGGTTATTTGCCTACCATGCACAATGCCTCAGATTTGATCCCTAGCACCACAGAAAATGGGGGAAGGATGAAGGAAGGGAGAGAAGGAAAACAACCAGCATGCCATGGAGTATATACAGCAAAATCCTGCACAGGAAACACAAGGGTGAACTATTTAATGGTTGCGTGTTAGCTATCTGCCTAGAAATAGTGTAGGTGGAAGTCCATGGGCAACACTCAGGATGAAAGTGTGAAGGTAATATTGTTTTCTTCTTTGGCACATTCTGTCCTTCCACGCTTTCCTCCAGTTAACACATCTTATTTTGATTTGTGGAAACTTGTTGTTTTTAGTACTGGAAATTGAACCCAGAGCCTTGCATAGCCTAAGCAATCTCTACCCCCTAAACCATAACATCAGCCCTCTTTCCTTTCAAGACAAGATGCTCAGGTTGGCCTTGAATTTGCCATCCCCTGTCTCAGCCTCCTGGAGTAGTTGGGATTGCAGGCCTTCACCACTAGGCCTGGCTCAAACATGTTTTTAATAACAAAACTAAAGGTGTGTGTGTGTGAGAGAGAGAGAGAGAGAGAGAGAGACAGAGAGAGAGAGAGAGAGAGAGAGAGAGAGAGAGAGAGAGAGAGAGAGAGAGCTTTGTATGGGCTCCATCACCTATAAGAAGCACAGTTCCTGGAGGTGCTCTGGGTGCCCCAGTCCCTTCTGGCCTGCACTCAGCTGTCACTCCCAGGATCTGTGCAAAACCGTTTGTATCTCTTGTCTCACCTCACCTTTTCTGGTCCTAGCATCTTTACACAATCAGTTTCTTCCACCTGGAATGTTCCCTGTGGTCAGAATCCTTTCCACTCTTCAGAGTCCTCAGTGAACACCCTCTGCTCCAGCTTGCTTTTCCCTTGCTGCATTCTTGGTCTCAATACCCTTGGGGCCTCCTGGAGACCAATATCTATCTGGTCAGACCAGTAACTTCCTCTGCAGTGAATATCAAGTGCTATCACCAAGGTTGCAGGTTGAGTTGAACTTAGCAGAGGAGCCCTGCAGAGAGCTGGTAAGAGAACCCCAGTGAGACTCTGACTGGCTCTTCTTGCAGCTAGAGGTTTGGTGTCCTTCCTCCAAGAAGGTAGGAAATATTGCCAGCCTGAGCCAAAGGAAGTGATGCTTCTGGGCCAAAGCATTGTTGCTGGCAGGTTTGGATTCCATAGAGCTGTCTGGTAACATCAAGAGGATGGATGGTGGAGGCTTCTATCTCAGGCAGTGGGTCACTGACCAACTGTCCCACTTTGTCCAGGATTGAAGAATATCTCAGAATGTGGACTGGTCAGAGCAAACTGTGGAGAAACCAGGAATGTTATGCATGTGGTTTTGAAGCCCCAGGCTGATGCCACACAGGAGACATAGCTGCTGAATCTTGGACTTTGTGGGCTGGAGTAAACCCGAGTTTAGGTCCTGAGACCAACATCTTAGACCAGCATAGGAACAACATTAGGAGCTGGGAGTCTCCTTAGATCCCCCAAAGCTCTTGCTGTCTCTTCCTATCCTAAGGCCCCTCCATTCTTTAGACTGCTCCTGCCCTGGCCTTGCACCTATGGACAGCCCAGCTGGGTCTTTTCCTACTGCTAGGCCCCATCATTGATGTTTTGTTGTTTTGTTTTGTTTTAGAGAAGAGTAGGAGCTTGAGACAGGGCCTCTGTGAGGCCCAATCTGGCCTCAAATCTGACCTTCATGCCTTAGCTTCCCATGTACTAGAACTAGGGGCACTACTTCCCCCCGTTTGGTCCTACCCTTGTTTCACAGCCTGGCTCCAGTCACCAGAATACCCCCACCTCCGCACCAGCTCACAGACAGTTCTCTGCCCTTTGAAGATCCCTGCTCCTCAGAGCTTAACACAGGAGAGTCCCTTCACCTCTGAGTTCCCTGTTCCCAGCAAAAACTGTGGCTTAAATCATTCATGTGTGGTGGCTTACATCAGTTCATGTATGCATTCACTCACTTGGTAAGAATTAACCTATCTGGCATTGGCTAACAGCGCCTGCTTTGATTCCCACCATGACTAAGTTGACTCCACCACTTAATTAACTGCAGTGTGACTCTGGGTAGTCACGTTGCTTCTCTGGGTATCGGTTTCTTAATGTAAGACGAGTGCATCTCTCACCGAGTGCTGCAATGTTAGAAGAGTTAGCAGTAAAAACAGCTGCAGCTCTGGGACCAATACAGAGTAAACATATGCACAGCTTGCCATCATTATTATCGAGTCTACCTGGAGCCAGGTAATCTTGGGACACCAGGAATACACAAACGACACATCCAAGAACTAACCAGTCGAGTGGCACAGGCAGACACACAAACCAGCAATTGCATGCGGCGTGACTAATGGAGAAGGTATGTCCACACAGCAGGGAGAGTGGTTACTCAGGCTAGCCTGTAGGCAGGGCAGTCGTGGGGAGACATCTCAGAGCATGAAAGCTCAGAGCCATGATACCAAAATGTGTGGGAGGAGCTGGAGGAAATGGCTTATAGGTGAGGTGACCTCCACTGGTACTGGAATGGGGACAGTTACCTGTAGGAACCTGGGTGTGCAAACTAAAGAGTAGAAAGAGAGGGCGCTATCGGCAAGGGGTCCTCTCCCATTGCAGGGGACAAGCAGCTGGTAGTACTGGTGGAAGAAATCCACTGCATTTCCTATAGATCACTCTGATGGACTTCGGTGGGCAAATGAGAACAGAAGACTGAAGGAGAACACGCCAGGACTTTCTTACAGCCTCGGGGCAGCCTGGCATCCAGCCTGGCATTCTTGCTAGGGTCCCTGGATCCTGGCCCTGATGCCTTATCCTTGGCTCCAGATTTTCAGCGGACAGCCTCTCATGGCCTGCAGACCCACTCTCTCTCCTTTCTTTTCCAGTTTGGGCTCTGGTCTCTCTCTGGCTCTTCCCAGCTTCTCCATTCTTCTCCTGGAACAGGCTAGCTCTTGCCAAAGCCTCAACTCCCAACCCAGCTCTCCCGGACCAGAACAAGCCCATCCCTTCTCCCCTCTGCCTCCCCACCCCACCTCATCGGACTCCAGTTGTTCAGCTGAGACTTGCCCTGTCTCATTTTCCCATTGATGACTCATGGATCAGGCGGGGTGAGGCCCCAGCTGCCAGAGCAGGGGGAGAGTTAGTGGCAACAGCCCCTTCCTGGCCTCACAGTGTCCTCAGGTCCAGCTGAGCAGTTTTCTCTCTCCTGAGAGTCTGCTGGCACTGTGAAGGCCTGCCTCTGTCACCAAAGGGGCTTTTCCCCCACTCAGCAGTCCAGCAGGCATTCCAAGGGTGAAGGCCTTTGCTCCTTCCTGGAAATTCAGAGCAGAAAGGGCACCCTTGAACTCAGAAAGCAGAGCAAAGAGACCAAAGTTTTGCCAGAGACAAAACTCCCCTAAAAGGTCACTTTCTTCTGAAAGAGCCAATAGCTCTTTGAATAGCACCTGTTCTAAGAGGGCCAGAACTCTCTGAGTTCTTGAGAACTCAGGGCTCCCAGAATATTGGTAAATATCTATTCTGTTGTAACAGTCTCCACCTACGCACATGTGCCAGGAGCCTGCTGAGAGCCAGGTCCACAAGAGGGTCTCCAATGATCCACCTTTCAGGGGTTGAGACTTGCCTAGCAAAAAGGCACACTGAAGCTGACTTTGGGCAAGAACCAAAGCACACTTGGAACCAAAGCTGAGTGTCTAACCAGCTTTGAGAGCCTGCCTTCATCCCAAGCACCTGCCCTCTACTCTTGTCTCTCAGCACTGCCCATGCCCCCTGCTGCAGACCAATGATCCCTCTCAGCTCTGCTGAGGTCCACAATGAGCAGCAAGAAAATAAGTGCCTGGTGCTTCAAGGTGGCCTGTGGTCTGCTCTTCTGGCACTGGCTGCTATTGGTTTGTCTCCCACTAAACTCTGACCTCCTAGGGCAGAGATTGTATCTTTTTTTTTGTCCCTCCATGTCCACTGGAGAGCAGAGTACCTGGCCCAGCAGGCATTATTTGGTGAATGATCACACCTTGATCCCAAACCCATCCACCCACAAACCTTTCTTTCTTATTTCTGAGTGCCTGATGCCCAAATCTTCAAACCCAAATCTCCACCCCCCGAAATTCCTGGGCTTGATTGGAATAGTCTGAAAACATGCTGTTTCATAAGCATGAGGAAGCTAACCCTTTGCCATTAAAGCTACATCAAGGCAGGAGTGGCAGCTTTCTCTCCTTTCCCGACGCATGAAAGTGCTGACTCCTCACCCACGGAAGACATCATCAATTGATCACAGCACCCTGGCTTAGACCTAGCCTTTACAACACTGATCTAGGTTGGCATGGAAGATGATGTTTTTTGACCTGATGGGATTAAGCTATCTATAGAGTGTTTAGACTAAGAGATAATGATTGGGATATTTGTTAAATTTCCTTTGTAAACCATATACTCATATTCAACCGTACAATGTAGTTCTCATCCTACATAGGAAGTACTTCTGAGGACTGAGAGACATACATGGACAGGAGAAAGGAAAATTTTGATTAGAAAACAAGAGAAGTTCCAGGACAGATAGGGCTACACTGAGGAACCCTTTCTCGAAAAACCAAAACAAAAACAAAAACAAAAAAAAAACTAGATAAATATGAAGGAGTGAAACATGAGAAAAACGAAGAGGTTATTAAAGAGATTTCAAATTATTGAGGAGTTCCCTTGGCCCCATTGTTCCTTTCAGAGGCTCTGAAGCAAGCCATTGCTCTGCATTCAGGGAGGGTAAAACTTGCTGGTTATACTGGGAGAGGTCAGCAGGGTGAGCAGCAGGTTCTGTCTAACTCAAGGCCATAATTCCTCTGTATCTCCCATGTAGGAACGATTCCCTAATGCTAGCCACTAAGTTAGACTTCCCCTATGAATGTGTCCATCTGCATGTGTAAATAACAGGGAGAAGCCAGCCCAGCAATCAGAGCCACTTCCTAGGTTAGCAGGGGCAAAGAAGTAAAGAGATGCTCCAAGCTCTAGGTGTCTGTAGTTAAAAGAATTTCACTCAACAGACAATGTAGTTACTACCCACGTACTGGGCATCTTCATTCTGGAATAGGCATGAAATGGTAATGGCCAAACCCTTACCCCATCCCCACCACCTCCAGGCCCAGCACCAAAGTGAGGAGAGGGCAATAGAGGTAAAGGAAGAAGTGTGCAAAGAGAGGGTATGGATGGGTGGGGGGAGGTCCCAAAAGGACCTAAGCAGCAAGAGACCCCCAGGCACAGGCCTCATGCCCAGCAGATCCCATCTGCAAGCTAAGTCCAGCGGCTGTCCTAAGGCAGGGTGGCCATCTTCTGGATCTCAGGCTGTCCTCCTGAGTTCTGAGACCTTGGCTTAGCACACCATGAGGAACTGCTCTCCTTTGGGCAAGTCTCAAGGCCAGGGGCCAAACAGTAGTCTGCAGAACCCAGAACCAAGGGCAGGAGCAGTGAGAGGGGCCTTGATGCCAGGTAAGCCCGGGTGCTCCATCATGGTACATGAGGCCAGGCCTGTGGCTCGGAGGTTTAACAGTCTCAGCATCCAGGAGCTGAATCTTCATCCTCAGCCCCTCATGTGGCTTCTGCTCTCCGCCCTGGGACGCTAGGCTCCTTCCATGATATGCTTCTTCCGAATGCTGATAGTTTCTGCTGCATCATGTGTAGTCAGGCCCCAACCAACCAGGGTGGACAGAGAGGCTGGAGAGAAAGAGCAGTGGTTAGGGCAGGGGCAACAGTTGATTTACTGGGAACTGGGTGCCTCACGCCAGGCCTTGCCTGCTCTTCCTACACCAGAACAAACGAAAATAATGTGGCCACTCCTGTTACCCACAGGAAATAGGTTTCGGGACATGCCACACAGACGCTAACTAAAATCTGGGAGCTTCTTTCTATGACAGGGTGTAGTTTTTGCCCATAACCTACGCACACCTCCCATATGCTCGAAGTCATCTCTGTGTTACTTTTAATACCTAACACAATGTAATGCTATATAAATAGCTGTTACACTCTATTGTTTGGGAGACATTAACAAAAATCAAAAGGTCTGAATGTTCGGATGACATTTTTTTTTTACAACTATTTTTGACCAAGGATCTACTGAATCCACAGATGAGGGCTGATCCCACACTATGGCCGGCGGAAACTGCTTCCTCTAGCCCTACTCTGAGTCCTAGGGGATCAAGGTGGACCCATTCATAGTCCACTGGGTTTACTTCTTATCGAGCTTCTCTACAATTGTGGGGTGGGAGGAGCAGTCAACAGGAGTGCCAAAGGGGCTGCAGCATTACACAGACCCCCAGCCTCACCTGAACTCTGATGGCTGGAAGGAGGAAGAAGTAAGGGGAAGTGAATGAGGTACTGTGCGAGGTGTAGTTGGTTCCAGAGGGACAAAAGCTTCCACTGGAGAAGTTAAGGCCAGAGTTATATAAAGCCCTCCTTGACCCAGCTCAGGTTCCCATGGGGAGGGAGTGGTATCTGGGGAAGAGGGCAAGAAGGCTAAATGCCATGGCTTCTAGGTTCTATTCCTGGTCCTTCCCTTGAGCCATTCTGCCCACAAACCAACCCTTCAACCTTCTGTCTTCTCCTCAAGGAGGATTAAAACATCACAAATAATCCATGGCCTCACTCTTCTAACGTTGCCTCCTCTGGCCCAGTGAGGCTTGGCCGGCACTCGTGGATAGGCAGGTAGACAGGCCCATCATCCCTGGAATTAATGGCCTGGCCACAGCCCACCTCACACATCTCTTGCTCCCTTGCCCTCCCAATAGCTCAGCCCTAGCCCGCCACTGAGGTCCCACGTGGGGAGCTGGGGCGCCATAGTTTTGTGCCCAAGCCCTTATAACTCCTTCGATAACTACAAGATGGTGAGTTTTCACCTCAGTTCAACGATTAAATTCCCTGACACGCATTCATTCTGGAAGAGATAATGCAGGAGCCCTATGTTGGGTGGCCCACTGGCTCACCACATGAGTCAGTGTTCAACCAGTCTCTGAAAAGAACCATCCCACCTGAGCTCTTCCTCCCAGGACTCCTGTCTTCCTCTCAGACACTTGGGTCGCAATAAGGAGCCTCCTGCCAGACACCCTAGGGAAAAGGCCCGCTCTGCTCCCTTGGCCAGAGGCCCAGGCTTCCCAAACACAGTCTCTCAGGATCCTACCCTGTCGGGCCCCAGCAATTTTCCCTAGGGCTCTGGGGTGGAAAACAAAACTCCTGATTTTCTATAGAGGACAGAGGAGGAAAGACAAGATAGAGGGTTCAGCGCTCTGGGGCTTACCTGACGTGTCCTCTGGGCACGGAGGTGGTAGCGGTGGGGGCATGTCGATAAAATGGTATGCCTCGTGGTTTAGGACACGAGGGTCCCAGTCCCAAGGCTCTGTCGGGCCCGCACAGTCTGGATGGCCTGTTGATTCTTGAACTTGACCAGGCCCAGGGTGATCTGAGCGTTCCAGCCGGGGTCTTCGAGGGGGCAGCGGAAGTCGATCTCACCCCCGCCCTCGGTCACTAGCGTGAAGTAGATGTGGCGCCCGGTGCTCTCCACGCACTCCACGGCTTTGATGCGGGCGAAGCTGAGCTCCTTGGGCCGGCCGCCAGTGCCCTTGGCCTCGAAGAGCTGCAGCCCGCGCTCGGTGAGCACGCAGCGCTTCCGTTTCCACAGCTGCAGCAGCCCGCCGCTGCGCTTCTCCAGCACGCCCTCCTTCAGCACGGTCGCCGCCGCCGTCATGGGCGTCCCCGGGGTTCCCACGGCGCCGGAGCCTGCGGCGGTCCCGGCTCTTGAGCGCCGGCTTCTCGCGCCGCCCTGGGCTGGCTGGCCTTGCTCGCTGTCTAGCCGAGCCCGCGGCCGGGGACGCCTCGCAGAGCGCGGCGCCCGGGAGGCGCGGGAGGATGCTGCTCGCTCGCCGCCGGCTAGGGACCCTGCGCAGCGCTCCGACCGCCCCGAGCCTCTGCCGGGTGCCCCGCGCCTCTCCGCCCGCACGCCCGCTCCTCTGGGCTCCGTGTGCGCGCTGGGCGGCTGCTGGCGGGATGTGCCCTTACATGTTCCGCCGCTCGCCTCCTGCGCCTCCCGCCCGCCGCCCGCCCGCCGCGCATTCCTGTCCCGCTGGCCCTCCCCTCTGCGCCGCGCACCCGCCCGGTCAGGGCCCCGGGGGGCGGGGCCGCAGCGGGGCTCCAACACCCACCCGGAGCGGGTGGCTTACTCAACAGCCGGGTCTCTGGCCTGCTGTGGCCTCTTCTTAAAACACACCCTCCCCATCCCGTTCCCCGGCCTCACCCCGGGGACAGAGGAAGAGAAGTGGGGAGGGCCAGACGAGGAGAAGTGGGGGAGAGTGTCTGCTAGAGGAGAGAGGTCACCGCTAGCCAGGGGTTGGGCCTGCTTGGAGATAGCGCAGTGACATCATGGCACGGTGGGCGTCAAATACCCGCTGTATGTTTCTCAAACCGCGGGAGTCCTGGTCCCCAGCCTCTGCCAAAAGCTGGTGTTGGGCTCCTCATCTCTGTACTCAGAGATGTCTCTCTGCTGTACTCACAGGAGGCTGGAGACAGCTTGGACTATCATTCCTCCCACGTTTACCTGCTTCAGCTTAGGGTAGACGTTAGAAAAAAAAAAAAGCCAGTATAAAGCAGGGAGAGAGAAATCTTGATGTATCTATCACTCACGGCTTTACCATAGTGGGAAGTAGAGATACGTGCTGTGGGTTTGGGGTGTCCCACGGTTCTCTCCAAGCACCTGGAGGTGACCAGCACTCATTTGGAGGACCAGCCATGCCTGGTGCAGTTAATCCTCAGCCTTGTGGTTTCTCAGCAGATTCCACCCCGGAGAATGGGCTTCTCCTTCCCTGGACTCCAAGCTGAGGGGAAACAGGCTTCTTTCTCTCCGTTAGTTTCGAACCTCTCTTCCTTGACTGCAATCTCTCCTACCTGGACAATGGCGCTAACTTTTGTGTTTTCGTCTATCAAATGAGATAACTAGTCGATCCTGATCTAGTAGGACTGTGAAGAGTAAGTTAGAAACCATTTGTGAAAGACCCATGACCGACTTGGCAACTGAGTTATTCCTCTTTCTACTGTCTTCCTTTAGAAAAGGTCAGAACCCATTCCCTGAGCTTTCAGCCATCTTTCTCCATGGCTCTCCTAGGACCTCACCTGCCCCTCTGGGTCAACTCCCCCAGGCCGAAGTTTCTTAAATACCTAGTCATGGATAATCAATGTCTGGGACTCATGATAGACAGAAAGAAGAGCTCTTTGGACTCACACCTCATGTTTCTATCCTCAATGAGAAAGTGTCCTGGACAGGGAGGGTCCCGTTGTGAGCCAGGGGGTACCCTTCCCTGCAAAACCAGAACAGGGAAACAGCTATGGACTTCCCACCCATAGTCTTGTATGTGGAGTACACCTACACAGTGTCTGTCTGTCCCTCCCTCCATCCTTCTCCCTCTCCCTCAGCTCCCAACCCCCCATATGCTGCCACTTCAGGAGAGAAAATAAAGACAGTGCCTTTGGGACCCCTGTCTGCCAGCCATGCCCTCCTGTGGCTTTTTCCCACTTTTCTTTTAGGGCCCCCTGAGTTCACCAACCTGGCAGAATCCTGCCTTGGCCCCACCTTCTCTCCTTTGGGAAATGGGTGATGGTGGGGATGAAAGTGGTAGTAGTGTCTTCATTCTGTCCAATCTCTCAACACTCACTCCTCTTTCATCCATGCTTTCTGTAGCTTCTGGATCATTCCCAAGACTTAAAACTTACAGAGCCCTCTCCCAAGATTAAATTCTCATGAGAGATAGTTAATATGGTTTTGCTCATTTTTTTCTCATGAGGAGAAAAGAAAAATGAAACGGTCAAGTCAAACCACTTAAATGGAATTTGCAGCTTTGTAAACAGTCTGGGATGTAAAGTATGATGGCTCCCAGGACCGGGAATCTGCTGGTGACGTCACACTGCCTCTCCATAAACACTGAGCCCTTTTAATGCATGACATGGCCACCCACACTTTTTACTTACTGGCTGGAGGTCTGGAGGCTTCCAGACAGTGGAGGAAGGAAGGGAAAGGGCAGCAACATTGGGTAACAAGAGAGTGGGCAGAGAGGCATAGGAAGGAACTCAGAGGGGCATACTCTACTGCCCGGAGGGTCTCTGCCCACCAACAAATGGTTCCCCATACTACCGAGTCATCCTAATGGCCTGAGTCTGCAATGCTGGGGCCTTCTGGGGTTAGGAAAGAGAATTCAGTTGCCCCAGGATTGGCATCTTTCCTGGAAGCCCCCACCTGAGGGCCCTGGGGTCCAGGTTGGATTAATTGATGACTGAGGAAGTTTTTTGAGAGCAGAGTGTGCAGGGCATCACCACCACCACCACCACCATCATCATCATCATTATTGCTGTCAGGGTTCTGGATCCTTTGCCAGGAACAGGAACTACTTCTTAACCTGCTCAGGCCACTGACCGGGGACAGATTGAGCTCCAGGATTTTGACTGGACTCTTATCGTCTTGTTGACTCCACATGGGACAGATGGACAGAATGTCCCCTGTAGCAACCCAGAGCTGCCACCTCCCTTTGCCCACACCAAATAGAAAGCTGATCTGTCCTGTCAGGCAAGCTGAGTCCAGCTGTTTTGGACTGACTCAAAATGCCTGGGAGGAGGGGGCAGGGAGTGAGCCGAGACTGGCTCTAGCTAGTGAATGTCCCATTTTGCACACTGTAAGGGAAGGAGGGGGTGACCACAGCTGGGGGAAGAGTTACAAAAAGAAACATAGGTAGTTTTATTTTTTAATGATTTATTTTATTTTATGTGCATTGGTGTCTTGCCTGCATGTATGTCTGCGTGAGGATGTCAGGTCCCCTAGAACTGGAGTTACAGACAGTTGTGAGTCGCCATGTCTTCTGGAAGAGCAGTCAGTGCTCTTAACAGCTGAGCCATCTTTTTAGCCCCCATAGCTGGTTTTAAAAATAATTGTATTTATATTTTATGTGTATGTATCATGTGTGTGGGGGGAGGCGTATGTGAGGGTGGCTATGGGAGCCAGAAGAGGGTGTTCCATTCCCTGGGGCTGGAGTTCCAGGCAGGAGTGAGCCATCTGACATGGGTGCTAGGAACCAAACTCAGGTCCTCTGAAAGAGCACAGTGTTCTTAATTTTTGAGCATTCTTTCCAGCCCCAGAGCTACTGGTTTGTACAATGTTTACTTGAGCAAATTAAGTCAGGGAGTAATACATTGCTAGACAAAGCAACAGCAGTAAAGATAATTTTGTCAACAATGTAGAATGTAGAATGTGGCAGGGTGATGCAGACCTGTAATAACTACATTTGGGAGGTAAAATCAAAAGAATAAAAAAATTCAAGAGGTGGTGGTGGAGCATGTCTTTAATACCAGCAGAGACAGGTAGATCTCTGAGTTAGAGGCCAGCCTGGTCTACAGAGTGAGTTCCAGGACAGCCAGAGCTACACAGAGAAACCCGATCCTGAAAAACCAAAATGATGATGATGATAATAATAATAATAATAATAATAATAATAATAATAATAATAAATTCAAGGTTGTTCTTAGCTATGTAGTGAGTTCAAGACCCACTTAGATATATGAGACCAGTCTAAAAATTAAATTTAAACAATCTTTCAAAAATGGAATATAGAGTAACACTAAAATTTTAAACTAACCCAGGTATAATGGTACACACCTATAATCCCAGCATTCTAGAGACAGAAGGGCTGCCACAAGTTTGAGGCTAGCCCGGTCTACATAGAAAGGCTAGGTTGGGCTACATAGTAAGATCCTGTCTCAAAAAGAAAAAAATTACATAAAATGAAACTTCTTTGCTGAAGATGATGCTAGCGATGCCGCCCACCCACCTGCCCGCCAGCACCTTGGAGACCTGCTCTAGCTTGCTGACCTCAACCTCCTTCCTCATGACCTTTGCACTTTGCATTCTAATGGAAGGGATCGCTCACCATATCACCTCCTGGTTCTTCTCTACCTCCCTGGATTCTTTGTTACAGTGCTACCTTCTCCATAAGATCACTCCCCAACACCCTGCTTCAAACTTCCACCCACCCCCCAAACACAGTATCCCTCTCTGCCTCGTTCCTGCATCACCCTCTTCAGTTCTGTTTTTCCCATCTGTCTATTGCCTGTACTCTACTAGAGCATAGGCTTTATACCAGCCAGAATCTGATACTTCCTCACCCTCATAACTCCAGCATCTAGAATTGCTGCTTGATTCATAGTATGTCCTTGATAAACATTTGCTGATGAGTGGGCTAAATGGCAAAATACAGCCAAAAGGTTGGGAGGTGAAACAGGGTAATGCTACCACAAGCTAGTGAACTCATTCAAGGAGGTCTAAATATACCACCTAAAATAATAGTGAAACTAGACCTGGCTGTTGACGTCTGTAGTCCCAGCACACAGGAGATTGAGGCAGGAGAATCAAGAACTTCAGATCAGGTTGGGTTATATAGTGGCTTCAAGGCTGCCCTGGACTACACAGTGACCATGTGTCTCATAATGCCTAAACAAAGGTAAGCTGTGTGGCTCAACCAGTAAGGGCATTTGCTATCAGACCTAACAGCCTGATTCTGATCCCCATAATCCACACGGTGGAAGGAGAGAATTGACTCCTCCAAGTTGTCCTCTGACCTCTAATCACACGCACCATGGCATTCACACACTTCCCTCGTCACCCTCACAAAATAAAGGTAAAGATTAAAGACAAAGACTCAATAGTTAACAGTTCTTCTAAGAAAGGATGGGGGAAATAGTCTTTTTTCTTTTAATTGTTCATCCTTCTATTTTACCCAAGTTTTCAATCCTCTACCCATGTTGCTGCCTTTATAAATCTAGTAAAGCACCCCAACACATCAGTGTCTATACAGTTAAAAACGAGTTTGAGGGGCTGGAGAGATGACTTAGTAATTAAGAGCACTTACTGTTCTTGCAGAGGACCCAGCTTCTGTTCCCAGCACCCACATGGTGGGTCAAACCATCTGTAACCCCAGTTCCTGGGAACTAACCCCTCTTCTGGCCTCCACAGGCTTTGCACACATGTGCTACAGAAAAACACTTAGGTACACACACACACACACACACACACACACACACACACACAATTAAATAAATATTTTTAAATAAAACAAATAATAAGAGAGCTGACTAAAATTCAGGGAATATTTCAGTATTGGAAGCATAGCATGGTGTGAAACATGACCCCACAAGAACTGAAGGCCACCTCTGCTGTGTAGGTTAAATCTGGCAAGGCCCACAATGATTTGTGACAATATGTCGGTGGGTTAACCTGAAGATGCTTGTCACTTGTTTTCCTTTCTTAGTTTTTGGAGACATGGTCTCCCCATGTAGTTCAAGCTAGCCTAGCTTTTGAGAGCCTCCTGTCTCAGCTGCCCTAGTGTTAAAATTGCAAGCACGTGCCACTATATCCAGCTTACACAGAGATGTCTCAATGAAACTGAAAACTCAGGGCTGGCTTGAGAGCAGGGTTGATTTTAAATGCATTCCTGGAGGTTGCTGTCTTCAGGGCATCCTGTGAGCTTCTCTGGGGTGGGCACAGCAGAGTCTCCTGCTGGGGGAACATCAGGATCAAATCAGAAAGAACTCCCCCCACCCAGTCTCGAGAAACACAAAGAAGTGGTTTTCCTTCTGCACCTTGAGTATCTGGCCCCTGGGACTGGAAGGCTTTCTTCAGATAATAGGGATAGATGCTAATGATTCAGTAAGTCTGGTTTGGGACCAGAGAATATGCATTTCTGGTTTTTTGAGATAGGGTTTCTCTGTGTGGCCCTGGCTGGCCTCGAACTCAGAGTGCTGAGTGGCCCTGGCTGGCCTTTGCCTCCTGAGTACTGAGATCAAAGGTGTGCGCCACTACCGCCCAGCAAGTTATACAGGGTTCAGAGCAATGGTTCTCAAAATGTCCAGGACCAGCAGCATCAGAAAAGCAAGTCAGAGCCCTGGGTTTGAGGCTGAGCAAGCATTGCCTGTAAATGAGCCTGCAGCACTGATGTAGAGGAGGGAGCACTTGGCTAGGGGGCAGGACTCTAATGATCTGCACCAGCTCAAGAGCAATCGGACCGCTCTTGTCACACCTCCGTTTATCAGCTGTAAAGTGAAGGCTGTCAAGCTCTATTTTGTGAAGTTAGTAATGATTTCCAGGAAAGCCTGGTTGGTTCACAGGGCCTCAGGAACTCCCATGTAGGTAAGAGAAGAGGTTCATTGTTGATCCCTCTCCAGCCGGTTCCTTTTTCCTAATTCATCAGAAACAGGTAGCTCACCTGTGTGGGGCAGAATGAGTCCACCCAGAGTCCTGCCCCACCCTGCCCCCTCTCTCTGTATTCACCCTCCAATTCACTGACGGGTCCCTCCCAGCTCTCCTCTCTTACCCCAGCCGGTCTTTCCCCCAGACTTCTGATCCTCTTATTCCCCTTTGATGTACAACCCGTTTTGTTCAGGGCTTTGGGGTTTCCTCCGAACTCTGTGTTTTTTGAAAACTGGCCCAAGTTTCAAGTCTCTAATGACTTGAATTTAATGGGCACTATTGCAACAGACCTCAAGTGGGCAGCAACCGTGTAGCTGACCAGCCCGGGCATGCTCCTAGGCTTGTCTCTCTTGCTGGAAATCCCCTCCCACGCTCAGCCCTTTAATCACTTTCCAACCCAATAACTTTCCTGATTCACCGGGGATCCCTTTCGTCTTGAGAGCGCCCACTGCCCCTCTCTGATGGGGCTGAGTCTGGACTTGAAGGCATTTGATCCCAGCTTGGGTCTGACGGAGACTGGATTTGTGGGCTCAGGGTTCAGGTTAGGACCTGCAGAATTTTCCCCTTTCCCATGCCATCTTGGCATCTGGATGCCCATGTTGCAGAAGCAGAAGCGTTGCCCCAGAATGGCCCTCTGGGACACTGGACCACAGAGCAGAGGTTATTACCAGAACAGACTGAGGCCCAAAGCAGAGAGCTTTCCCTTCCTGCCAGCCGGGCAGCTGTGGACCTATCTATTGCTTTCTGTTTCTTAGCTTTCTCTCTTAATAACATTCATGTGCTTTGAGTCACAGTGCCTTAAACCTATATGGGATTATATAATTGTACATACTGAACGTAGGGCTTGTGAAAAATTTGGTAAGATTAAAAGGTTTCTGAACATGCAGTGACCAAAAGTTAACTCAAAATCAAACACGATAGGAATCTGTGGCGTATCCGGCATCTTGTGCCCATGTTGTATCTAGTAGCTTCACTACTGCCGTGATTCCGAGTTTCTCACTGCATATGCGCTGTGCCACACACTCTGCAGGAGAACACCTTGGCTCAGACTCGACACTGTCATATGCTATGAATTGCAGTATATTTTTTTTAAGTACAAAAAAGTTTTCGGCTCTTATACAAAGATGGTAGCTTAATCACAAAGGCTTTTGAGCATTTTTCTGCCAACAATCTTGAGCGTGCAGGTTTTTAACTGGTATTAACAGTGGATTGTATTGTTTTAGAATGTTTGGATTTAATTATTTTCGGGGGAGGGGGAAATTGCCACAGTGTGCTTGTGGAGGTCAAAGGACAGCTTGGTGGAGGTGGTTCTCTTGTTCTACCTTTATGTGGATTCTGGGAATCAAACTCATCAGGCTTGTGTGGCAAGCCAATTTTTTACCCTCTGAGCCATCTCACCAATGGGGAATGTTTGAATTTTGAAGTTCCTGTTTGAGTTGCTGGCTTGAACTTCATTTTTTTTTTGACAAGTCATTAAACAAATCATTAAATGCGTTTTGGTTTGGGATTAGGACAGAATTTCCAACGATTTCTAAAACGGCCTTAAACATCCTATATATATATATACATTTTGTACTGTGTGTTTATGTGAAGTGGTGCTTCACATAAAGCAAAATGCCAGCCAATTCTGAAATATGTTGACTGCGCTTTGTGCCTGCAGTATCAAATATTCAGCCAAGACTTAATTCTTTATGTAAAAATAGACAGGCACACCAACCTCAAGAGATGCAAATTTGCTCTTGTATTTAATAAATGCACCAAAGGATAGCTTTAAATCAATTAATGATTTGTTATCAGTGAATATTGGATTTGTACATTTATTCTACACATCTATATACCTGTGATTATATAAAAGGGGTCTATAGTGGGGAAAGGGGAAGAAGCCATCTTTTAAATCCATGTAAGTAACACATCCATGCACTGCTCAATGACAGAGACATTCTGAAACATGTTGTTACGTGAGCTCGTCATCATCACCTAAGCCTGGATACTATATTGTACGTCAGTTGCTGAACTTGGTCCCTTGAAGCGATCAAGAGCTGAAGCAAACCCAAGATGCAAGAGGCTGCTTCTGGCAAAACAGTGCACTATTTTACAAGCACCTTTTGTTTTTAAATATACTTCTAAGTAGAAAAAATGTGCTCTAAGATAGCTGTTTAAAGTATGGCATACTACAGCATAGTAAATATATAAGATGGCAGCATGGTTGTTTATTGCAATTATCAAGACTGTGTCCTGTGTATAACTGTAACTACACTATTTCTGTGAGATAGTTGGTTTGTTCCCACCAGCATTGCCACAAACTTGTGACAACAACAAAAACCAGGTGACAGAAAAGTTTCAGCTTTATTATAGTCTTAATGAGATCATTGTCTGTGGTCTAGCACTGGTAGAAACATTGTTTTGTAGCATGTCCCTGTACTTGAATACATTTTTATTGAAAACATTCAAAAGATGACTCTGTTTTTCACCACCTTTCTGGTTCCCAGGTCTACAATGGACAATCACTTTAGCTGGTCCTGGGTCCTACCAGACACTTGTCTTTGCTTTTGGTACATTTGTACCCAGGAGAGTATAAAACAGCATCCTCTCTGTGGGGTTGGGATTGATGTGGGATGTGGGATTGATGGAAAGGTTTTTCTTCCAGCTCCAACATTCTCTGTACTTGACATTGGCTCTCCCTCTCTTTCTAGAGAGTTGATCCTCACAGGAAGGTCCTAAAGTATAGGTATGGGGGTCAGTGCATGGAGGAAGAAAAATTTCAGGGAAGAGGAGAGCGTTACCAGAGAGTCTTTCTAGATGAGGGTTTATGCACAGCTTTCTTCCTGCCTCTGATTTTCAGATGTCCGACGATGAGAATGTTGAATGCTACCATCACTTTGGTAAACAGGGAATCAAGACTGGGTAGAAAAGATGGCTGTGAGGTGCCCAGCCTGAGAGCAGGGTCAAGAGGAGATGAACACACCTGATTGAAGGCCAAGGGGCCAGAGGGACTCAAGAGAGGAACTCGGGATCATTGAGGGTTCCTTGAGTCACGCTCTGGATTAGCTCTAGGGAATGAAATTTGAGTTCTGTTCATGGGATTGGCAGAACAAGGGAGGTAGAGTTCATAGGCTTAGGGGCCACACCCTCCACCTCAGCAAGGTGACCCCTCTTGAAGAAAACATTAGCTTTCTGGCAGTCCATTATACCTTCACAGAAACATGTTTCTTAGGTCTAAACACTGCCTATCTAAAGTCACAACTGACAAGGTATGCCCATAGTCACCAGGATAGGCTGGCTACTCATGATACACTAATGAGCTCTTTGGCCCAACAGTTTACCCAAGCAAAGGCTACGTACAGTACTCCTGCCACAGTCCCCACAGGATACCAGGGAGGGCTCTGCTCACTGTAACACAGTGAATACAAGTTCCATCTTGCACTTGATCCCACCCTCTTTGCCAGGCACAAAGGGGACATAAGGATTCACACAGTGGTTCTTAAAGAGTTGTGTGTGCACATATGTGCAAGTGTGTATGCATGATTGTGTGAGGTGTGAATGCAATCGTGTGTGTGTGTGTGTGTGTGTGTGTGTGTGTGTGTGTGTGTGTGTAAACCAAAAGTCAATCTGGGTATTGTTACTCCAGAGCCATGCACCTTGGTTTTGAAGCATGGTCTCACCTTGAACCTAGGACTCACTGGTTAGGCTCCCTGTGAATACCAGGTATCTGCTGGTCTCTGCCTCCCCAGTGCTGATACTGTAAGTAACCCCCACACACACACACACACTGCCTATACTTTCGTATGATTGCCAGGGGTTGAACGCAGGTCTTCCTGCTCACACAGCAAGTATGTTACTAACTGAGCTATCTCCCAGTCCCACTCTCTGAAGAGTTCTAAGCAACCCTGAAATTCCAACCCTTGGGAAGCTGAGGCAGGAGGATTGTGAGATTAAGGATAGCCTCGACTACACAGCAAAGCTGTGCCACAGAAACAAGCAGCAAGATTCTCTATAAGCTGGGTATAGTGATGCACACCTGTAATCTCAGCTACCCTGGAGGCTGAGGCAGGGGCATTGTGAGTACTAGACCAGATTGGGCAACATAGCAAAGCTCTGTCTCAAACAAGCAGTCAAAGAAAGAGTGCTGTATAGAAATGACACGAGTCATTTAAACACCAGAGCAAGGCACATGGCCACATCTAACTTAAAGGGAGGAGGAAAAATGTACCCTTACCACACACTTAGAAGATTGGCAGTCATTTGTGAACAATCAAGGACTAGACAAAGTGGCTACTATGGGACTGGTGGATGATCCCAGGAGGTAGAATCTTGGGAACTCCTTTTTATACCTATTATAGGGAACAGCAGGGCACAACCTGGACACTAACCTAAGCCCTTTAACACTCTGGAGATGTCCGTCCAAGGTCAACAGAGTGGCAGTATGGAAAGCTCAGGGGCAGACACTTCTAACTAGGCACAAGGGCTTGTCCAGACATGGAAAGTGCCCACTAAGATCTTCGGTCAGGATAATCTACTTCCTGAATTTTCAAGGCCTTTGGGGCGAGTCTTCCTAAGCCCATAAACTAAGAACATCAGAGTTGGGCGGGTCCCCTGGAGCCTGGCTGCTCCGGTGTGGTCTCTGGATCTACAGCATCAGCACCACCTTCCCCTGGGAGCTTGTGAGAGACATCCGGTCTCAGGCCCCACCCAAAACTACTGAACTGGAATCTGTGTTTTACAAGATTCCCCAGGAGATGTGTATGCACATCAGAGTCTGGGAAGTACTTCCCCAGCGCTAATTTAGGCCAACATTTTCATTTCACAAATGAGACGCTGACACCCAGAGGGGAGGAGGCGGGCTCAAAGTCACACAGCTGGTTCCAATCCTGGCTCCACCACTTGCCAGAGACTTTGAGTAAGTCATTTAAAAATGCACTGACTCTCACTTTCCCCTTCTATAATAAAGGGTACCACACTCAACTCCAAGTGCTTGTGAATGCATCAGGTAGGACAGCAACCAGATTGGGATTCATAAACATTGACTGTTACTATAGTCCAAGCTCACTGCTTTAAGGCCACCCTCTCATCTCCCAATACTTGGCAGCTTCTCTACAGACATGCTGACCAAGTATTGCTGTGTAGGGGTGAGTGCTGGGCCAGTGGGGTCTATGCAGATCCCCTTCCACCATTTGACCTTGAACTAGTTCCCGAGTTGTTCCAGTTCCTGGCTTTAGTTTAATCATTCATCAGTGCTTTGACCCCGTCTCATAAGGTCATTGAAGGTCTTTGATCTTTGAATAGGCTGTAGTACAGAATAAAGCGGAAATGACAAACTTATGTTTGCAAACTACCCAAAAGAAGAAGACCCTAGGGAGTCTATAGGTCATTCCCAGAATGGTTCTACTTTGACACATCTAAGTATCTCAAATTCCTAGGTTTTCTTTCCCCTCTCTTGTTCTGAGGTTTGAACCTAAGACCTCACACGTGCTAGGGAAGTGCTCTACCACTGAGCTATACTCTCAGGCACTGAAAACTTCTCTTTCTTCTTCAGCTAGTGAAATGGACTCTCAAGGCTTCCACTATCCTCTTCTCAGAAATCATGGAAAGGAGGGGTTAAAGAGGACCGAGGCAGACTGGAGGGCAGCTGTGCTCAAATCTTTGCAAGCTGTCAGAGTGAGAAGCTTAGACCTGGTCTCACTGGCTCTACAGAACAGAAACAGAAAATTCAGGTAACTCTTCTCCAGTCATTACAACTGTTGGAAGCAGCTCCAGTAACAAGTGAGCTGTAGGGTCTGCCTTGCTGCAGGGCTGCACAGTCTACACGTGCTTCAGCCCAGCTGACTGTGAGCATCATTTCAGGCACTTTTCAATACTTCCCAGGCCCCACCTCAACCTGATCAGAATCTCTAGGGTGGATCTGGGATCCATTTTAAAAGCACCCCCACCACCCCCACAATAGTTCTCATAACAGGAGTGTGTGTTTGGAGGCAGGACCAGGCACTGGAAGAAGGAAGTCAGAGCCATCCACTGACTGGTTCCCAAGGGTCTTTGATCTTAGGGATTCTGGAGACTGTAGCTTCACTGGGTTTCTGTTCTTCCCAAAGATGTACTCTTCATCGGGGATCGAACACCTAACAGATCAAACACACACACACACACACACACACACACACACACACACACACACACACGCACGCACGCACGCACGCACGCACGCACACACACGCACGCACACACGCACACGCACACACACACGCATGCACACCACCTTATTTTTTGTAGCAAGATTGGTCTTGAACTCACTTTCTTCCTGCCTCAACCAACCAACAAACACATTCTCCCTCGGAAGCCACTCTCTCAGATGGCCCGACTCTGGTCTTGGAGGACGCCTGAGTGAGTTGGGCCTTCAGAATAGGCAGCTTTCTCCCAACACACCCTACAGGGCACTCCTGTAACTGGGCGTCCTTCTTTCCCCCAAGGGCATCCTGGACCACGCCTAGGTCTCTCTTGAATGGATACAAAGGGCTCTGCCTACTTCCCTCTGTTGGGTCATTCTCACGGTTTGACAAGCCAGGGGTCACTCACTATTAGCACGCAACTCCTGCCAGAAAGATGCTATCCTTGGAGATTAAATGCCCGCGCAGAAGCAAGGGGTCGTCAACACCCACCGCAGAAAGGGAGTAGCTAACAAAAATATAATAAAATAAAAACAAATAAAAAGAACAGAGAAAGGGAGTGGCTGCCTTGACCCCACAGCGCCACCTGGTGTCTACCAGCACAGAGCAAGCTCGGCGCCTGCGGATCGCCGCCACTGCCTAAGTTCCTCGCAAGCTGACCACGCACCTCCAGAGAACCGCACTACCGCGCGGTGCTTTCTGACCCGGCTGCCTATGCATTATAGCCTTCCGCTGGTACCCTGCCTTTATCCCAGAATGCGTGCTGTCCCTTTTGCACTGCGTGACTGTGGGAGCCAGACAAAGTACCAGGTCCTGCCTGATGGTACAGTGCTGGGCTGAGGACACGTGCCGGCGCAGCCAGCAGAGGGCAGCCGGTCTCCACCTTCGGACCCCAAATGTGCCCATCCTGGTACTCCATTGGGCCCCGCCCAGGGAAGGAGAATCCATTTGTGTTTATGGAGTGTCCCGTTGTCCTCTGGGCACAAACCTCCCCAGAAACTCCCGTCCAAGGTCTTGACCTCCGTTCGGGAGCTGTCAGTCTAAACTCTAGCTGTTGGGCCTGTTTCCTTATGCTTTCCTATCCTCTGCACCATTGGTGTAGGTCCCATGAGGAGCATTGCTGGCCTGCCTATCTGGCCAATAGAAGGACAAAAATCTATTGTTTACATTCTACTCATTGTTTTTGAAAAAGTCAGTGTGGGCACCTTTTCATGAACTGACACAGAGAAGCACAGCTCTGGGCTAGACAGGTGGGCCTAAAACAAGCAACTCTACAACCCTTCAGACAAGCCTACTTCCTAAGTCTGGTCTTCCTTGAACCTGGTTGTGGGGCCCTAACAAGGAAGCAGACAGCTAGCTGTGTCCCCACCCCCCACCGCAACTCTTCCCAGAAGAAGTGAGATTTCTGGAGTTGACACAGAAAGTTCCTCTGGCCGAGTTTCTCTTTGCAAGAGGCTTTCCAAGTTGACAATGCTGAGCACATTGTCTGGACCTAACAGAGCCTCTCAAAAGCCAAGTCCACAAAATTGCCATGTCCTGAGGTGGGGTGGAAGGCAAACAGGGCAAGGCATTTGGTTGTTTGGTTCCCTTAGAATTGATACTACAAAGTAAGCAGACCTTAGAAAACTCTTTGAGTCCTCTTTTGCTTGCTTGTTTGTTTTGTTTTTCGAGACAGGGTTTCTTGAACTCACTGAGATTCACCTGCCTCTGCATCCCAAGTGCTGGGACTAAAGATGTGGGCCACCACAGTGAGTCCATTCATTTCCACCAGGCCCTGCTGCAATTGTTCTCGGCCAATTCCCCTCCTGGCTCCAACTCCAAGGTGTGGCAGGGCCCCACAGACAGAAGACAGACACCAGAGTTCTGTTCTAAACTGCTTTATTGACCAGATGAGAGATCAGCGTCCACACAGCCCATGCCTACAGCCTTTGCAGTGAACAGCGTTGTCCAAGGAGCATCACAGCCCAGCTCTTCCCCTTCCTCCCTCTGCTCCTGCCTTGGGGCCTGGAAGCTAGTGAATGTTCCTAAGAGAAGGGTGGGGTGAAAGAGGCAGGGTCTGGGTGGGTCTGAGTTGGAGGGGAGTGAAGACTGGAGGCAGAGGGAAAGGGTGTTACATGAAGACAGGTTACCTCTGCCTCCTTTCACATCAGATGAACTATTAGGAGTGGCTAGCACATAGCACTCTGGGCTATGCAGGCCCACGGAGAAACTACTGTCCATCCCAGCCACCAGACCCAGGATTAGGACCAGAATTGCCCACTCCAAGATCTCGACCACTGATAAATGTGAATACATGTTCAAAGTATTTCGTTAGGGTCTTCCCTTCCCCATCAAACAGGGAACTTGATGCCTAAGGAGATCAGACAACATCCAGACTGTGGGGTCCTCTGGCCTGGGTGGTTCTCCATTCCCAATGGGACAATACCAGTTCCACATTCAAAGGCAAGAGCCCAGAGAAAGAGTTCCTTCCTGTGGTCTACAACCCTGTCTGCACCTCTCTGCCTCCCATGGGGCCACCCTGCCCCCAGACTGAGATGCCTCAGGTATATTCTGAAGGGCACCAAAAAGCTCAGCCTACTTCCCAGAGGGCACTCTCTGGGATCCAATAAACTGCAGTCTCCCCTGGCCCATTCCTGGTCCTGCTTCCCTCCCTCCAGGTCTGTTGCTTGACTACTCTGGGCTCCAAAGACTTGGGCTCAGATATTGTGACCAGTAGAGGGTGGACATTCGGTCTGTAGGGGTGAAGTGTGGGGAGAGGGACCTGTTCTCTCTAAAAGGATGACAGATGTCTCTTAAAGGTGGTGGTATCAAATGCCAGGCAGGAGGAAGTCCTTAGTGGGGTGGGAGCTCAGGCAGACCCCTAAACCAAAAGAAGCCAGATACTCAAGTCCAACATTAGTGATGTGAGCCAGGGCTGAGTGAGAGAGAGAATCTTGGGGGTGTCCAAGGCTTCTGGGAAGGGATTGATGACAAAAGAAAAGCACAGGAGGAGGCGGGGTACACAGGCAGCAGAGGCCTCACTCTGAGTGAACCAAGGCACCAGCTCCTTGTCCAAAGCCAAAACCTTTGGGTCCAAAGTTTTTGGCATAGCATCCTGTAGAGAGAAGAGAAGGGTAAGGATGTGTTCCTGTTCCCATACCAGCTCCTCCTGCCACTCCTTTTGTCTGGTCTCTGGAAAGGACAGTCCAGCATTGTCTACCTCCCCTTCTCCGCTGCACTCTTAGCCTCAATAATGAGGACCCATTTTCCCTTCATTACAATGATGGAAGGAATCCTTTGCTGAAAAACACTGGATAGGTAGGTATTAGGATGCTAGGCCTATGTCCTATGACCTTTGTCCTATGACCCTTGTCCCTCCCCTATGTTCCTCTGACTCTAGCCAAGTCCCATTCTCCTTCTGGTCTGGTTTCCCCATCTGTGTATGAAGGGAATGCTCTGGCTCTTGGAACAGATGGCAAGGACCTGGTTCATTTAGTTAGTGACATCATAGTCACTTGGTCTCCTGCCTCCTCCAGCCTCCTGCTCTTCAGAGAGAAATGGAACTACCCACCTTTGCAGTAGATCTCACCATCCTTGTCCGCCAGGGTGGTCGACTCAAGGCCTTTGCCACATTTGGCACAACGGAAGCAGGACTTATGCCAGGACTAGGTAAGAAAGGAAATAGTTAACATCACGGTAGTGGCTAAGGTATTGCACCCTAGCCCACCAATAGCTTGCCATAGTGGACAGACATTTTGCAAGTCAGCAAGTCAGGTAGGGATGGGGGAATTGCTTGGAGAATGTGGCCCAGACACAGAGGAAATAGACCAGGGACCAAGTACGAACTCAGAGCATGCCCCATGAAGTGTTACGATGGCTTGCTGCTTGGTAGTTCCGGCTGCAGCATGGAAGGGGGTCACATCCCACCTGGCTGCCAGGCAAGCCTTCTCCACACTATTTTTCCTGTAAAAACTGGTATGGTACTGCCCCATGTTACTTGAATAGCTGCCCTCATGTCCTCCCCAGGACCTCTGTTTATCTTGCAGAGTGGATGTGAGGATTAACAACCCTTCCTGTCTTTGCAGTATAGACATGTTTTCAAAGGGGTTAAGAGGCCCATAGTAAAGTCAGCAGTAGTAAGAAACAGGGCTTCAGAATCAGGCACACCTGGCTGAGCTCCTGGCTTGATTTCTAGCTAAAGGATATGAGCAGATCATTCATTCCTGCTGACTCTTTTTTTTTTTTTTTTTTTTTTTTTTTTTTGTTCTGTGTGACGGGGATAATCCCAGCAGCAATGAAGGGATTACTATGGTCCAGATTTGACCCGTGTTAGTTACCATTCCATCACTCCTGAACCCCATTCCTCAAGATCAAAGGGTGTTCAAAGCCTTGGCCCAAAACAAAAAGAGATGCCCATGTGCTCTAGGTGCCATGAATTCATTGGCTTGATGAATGATCATGGCCAAATCACTCATCCAGCCCAGGCCTCAGGTGAGGATCCAGAACTCCTTTCTTGAGGGACATGTGCTGTGTTCGGCTGACTGTTAGTCTAAGACCACAAACCCCCGGGGGCTCTCCTGCTCTTTCCCACCAAGGCCTGAACACCAAGGAAATGATGGCTAGGCTGTTTAGACAGTTGGTTGGCTAGGGTGATCCTCATTGGGAACTGCTGACTATCATGGGGAGGGTAGGCATGGCAATTATAAATATCTGGGAAAAGGCCCCGTGGTGGTGGCACAGGCCTTTAATCCCAGCACTTGGGAGGCAGAGGCAGGCGGATCTCTGTGAATTCGAGACCAGCCTGGTGTACAAGAGCTAGTTCCAGGACAGCCTCCAAAGCCAAGGAGAAACCCTGTCTCGAAAAACAAAAACAAAACAAAACAAAAAAAAATCTGGGAAAAAACCTTCCAGCAGGCTAACATAGTTAGATGGGTGGGTTTTGGGCAGAACGCATCCCATGAAACAAAACGTGTGTTTCAAGATGGTTTGTAAATGTTTCTGGAACCAAAACTCCTAAAATATGATTAAAGCTCTTCTTCCTAGAAACAGACACCCTCTTAGAAAACCCAGCCATGTAATCTTAGCTATCTATCTATATCCTTAGCCTCTAGCTCTTAACTCTAGAGTACCAGATCTTGGAACCCTACGTATCTATCTTAGTAATGCCCTACAAATTGACTAAAGACAGTCTGCAGCACTGGGGATGGTACAGTTTATGGGTTAAGTGAGCTGCCTGGGGTCTGGGACAAGCAACCCACAAGGACAAGGGTTCTTAATTTTTGGAAGGAAGCAAAGTCCACTGCTTGGGCTGCTGCCCTAAGCGGAGCTAGAGTCATCAATCAAGAAGCTTTGTAATTCAGAAGTGCACCTCCCTCTTGTCTCCCTCATGCCCCATAGTGACTTACCTTGCCGGCACCAATCACTTTCTCTGCAGCATAGACTGCCTGGCTACATCGGGGACAGCGCTCAGAGCCACCAATCTTTTGGGCAAACTTGGATGCGTTGGGATTGGTAGTGGGCCTGTGTCCGGGGGCTCTACATGCAGACGTAATGAGATGACTGTCATTTCTGGGGCAGAACCCTTTTGCCTCTTGCCAGGGACAAGACCACAAAAACTAAAGTCACCATGGCCTCTGAAATCCCAAAGCTCAGCATAATATCAAAACAGCACATTTTCCTCATCACCTAGTTAAAAGTCCGCCCCAGAACCATTTAACACATCATTTGCTAGGAACCCCCCCCCCACCTCAGTCCTTCATTTCTGCGGCTGGTCTATTATTAGATTCTTTCCAGGAGAAATATGCTGACAGACCACTCCCTTTCGGGCAATGACCTTGGCTGAAATTCACTGACTCTTCATCATTCCATCTGCTTCCCCATTGCTGAGACATGAGGCTGCCAGCCACCCTCTATCAGCAGGTCAGAGGCAAGAGATGACGGAGGGTGAGGAGACCCAGTGACACCCTGAGGCACGTCCCAGGAAAGGAAACTACTTCCTCTTAGCAGGGGTGAAGGGTGGTGGGGCTGTGGCACATCTCTGTGCTTTCACTTATAAAATGAAGAAACTGAACTATATAACTCTCGGGGCCCCTTCCGCCTCTGACACTTGTAAAAATCTAGGATGGATGCTCCAAGCAACCTTCCTAATTGGTCCTCAGCTGCCACAACCACCCCACAAAGTCAGCTGCTGTGTGACTTCCTTTCATTTATTTTTATTGTTATTTGTTCATGTTCTTTTTGTTTGGTTTTGGTCTCTGTATTTTGTGCATGTATGTGCTCATGTGTGCATGCGTGCATGCGTGTGCATGTGTGTGTGTGTGTGTGTGTGTGTGTGTGTGTGTGTGCGCGCGCGCTCATACAAGGTGAACATGCATCTGTATGTTCACATATGTGGAAGCCAGAGGCCAACATTAGGTCTCCTCTTTAATCACTGTACCCTTTTTTTTTTTTTTTTAAGACAGGTCTCTCAATGATTTGGCTATACCAGCTGACCAGCAAGTCCCAGGTATCCTCCTGTCTCCACCTCTTCAACACTGGGGTATAGATACACATTGCTAGTACCCAGCTTTTACATGGGTGCCTTGGGTTAAACTCAGGTCCTCATGTTTATGTGGTGAGGACTTTACCATCTGAACCATTTCTCCCCAGCCTGGTTTGTTTTTGCTTTTTGTTTTTATCACAATCTCTGTTTGTAGCAAGATCTTCTAGGTTTAGCCTCCCTAAGATGCCAGGCAAGGACAACTATGTACAGCTTTCCCTTTTAAATCAGAGGCTTCCCAGACACCCCCACCCCCACCCTGCTTAACCAAAAGTGGCTCATTGGTGTCCATCTCAGGAACAGGTGAGAACTCAAGAAAAGGTAGAGAGATACAGTACTCACTCCTCATGCTTGATGCCCAGAGACTCCCCCTTGTCCGTGCTCAGTGTGCCTGCGCCCTGCCCGTAGCCATAGCCTTTTGGCCCATACTTCTTGCCATAGCATGACTTGCAATAGATCTCTTCTCCATGCACAGCCACAGTGGTACTGTCCAGATTCTTCTTGCAGACCACTGGGGAAGAGACAGGGGAATGGTGAGAAGCAGCTCCCTCCTGGGCCTCCCAGGGCTTATGCAGAAGAGGAGATGGCAGGGTGACCAATGGGTAGGAAGGAATGCTTCCCTCAGACCTCTGTAACCTGGTACCTATCCAAGTCTCACTAAACCCCAAGGTTCAGAAGCCAAAGCCGAAGCAGAGGGTAAGCTGTACGTGATCAGATGGAGTTTTACATTCTGCCTAATACAGAGATCATCTTGCCTAATACAAGAGGAGAGGAAACACATGGGCAGGGAGGAGAGCAGGGTTTTTACTGCCTCCAGCTGTGGCATTGAAAGAACACATCTGGGTGTGTTGTTACAGCAGGAGCAGGTATGCAGGTGAAGTGATACACCCCGAAGAGAAACGGAACATGGATTAGGGTGGACTTTGAAATGAGATGCAAGTCATGGTAGTCAGAACTCAATTTGCAGTTTTTAGTCTTAAAAGTCACTGACCCACAGGGAGAAGAGGGGCTGCACCCAATGGAAGAATGCCCTGAGTCACAGGGTGCAAGAGTCAGGGATGCAGTGAGCTACAAAACCTTCAAGCCTCCTACACTTTCTGCTACTCTCACAGTGAGCTGGGCCAGATACCCAGCACACAAGGGGGAGAGTCTGGCCTCAGATCCCAGATCTCCATTCCATCTGGGTGTCTGGGACAAACTGTTTTGCCTTTCCAGGCTCAGTGTCCTCTTTTATGAGTGGGGATAATCACATCTGCCCTAAAAGGTAGTAAGGACAGTCCAGGGAGATCTTAGATGTGGCATACTTACTCAGCACCCTGTGCACCAAGGTTCATCATAAATGTCACCCACTCTTTCTAGCATTGCACACAGGTGGTACCATGGGAGAGAGACCACCTGGTTCCATCTTCCTACCTGCTTCTCTCAGGAGACTCAACTTAATATCCCCTAAATACCGGAAATGAGTCATCCTAAATACCTAAAATATCCCCTCTGAAGCTGGAAGTCTACTGACACCCTGGCAGTGGCCATTCCTTCCAACTTGCCATTCTCTTGCCTGTAAAGGTCTAGCCCTCCTCCAGTTCTCTTTGAGCCCAGATTGGGGACTTCAGTCTAAATAAGGACCCTCTCGTCTGGCACTTGAGATCCCTACCTCATTCCAGCACTCTCAGCCACCCAAATATGGACCCTCCCACCACCTCCCCTGGGGCTTGGCTCTGGGAAGAACACTAAAGCAGAGAACAACAGGTCAAGGCTCCAACATTCCCTTCTAGGGTGGGAAGTCAGGAACCAGCCTGGCCAGGAACTGTTTCCCTTAGACCTACTTTAAACTGGGAATTCCAAAATGGGGGGGAAGGCAGAAAACAGAGATAAGAGTCCAAGGAGGAAAAGGCCTTTTTGCTGTTGTCTCTGGCAAAGGAGGTGGGTCTTGACTCTGGAGACACCAGGGCCCGAGAGCCCACACCCTATGGATGGCTTTCCTGTGTGCAGTCAAGACCTCCTGTTCCTTTCTGTGTTACCTTGGTTTTCTCAGTGGTACAGTCCTGCCTACTATAACGCCAACATAGCTCCTCCTCCTCCACCCAAGTGATAATAGTAGGGGACTCAGCTCACTTGTGGGACCCCACTCCCCACCCCTGGCAAAAGCCTGGCCAAAGGAAATTTTGAATATATCCTTCATTCAAGGAAGGCCTGAATAAATGTCTGCCAAATCAGGTTAAGCAAAACAGAAACAAACAAACAAACAAAAAGCCCTAGATTAGTCCATAAACTGTTTCTAGAAGCTACCTGGCTCTATGGGGCCTTGCAATGAATGCTCTTTGGGAATATGGAAAAAAGGCACCCACTCACCACACCCAAAGATGGAGAGTAACCCTGCTTCTGTGAGGAAAACCAAAACCCCCGGCTCAGGGTCACAGAGTCTTCCAGAAGCAAGGCCAGGCTAGATCCCAGCTCTGATTTCCACTCCTGGTTTTCTGCCAGGCTGTGGCTCTTCCAGAGGCAGAGAGTGAAAACTGACAGCCTGGGGTCAGAAAGTGTCTGTAGTTTCTCCAAGTTTCCCTCATGCTCAGACTCTGGGGGACAGCTTAGGGCCCACCAGCAGGCTTTGGTTCCATTGTCCACTGGCACAGAGCTAAGACAATCGGGACTTTCTTGTCCACAGAATGGCTGCTCAGCCCAGCTCACCCAGAAGGGAGCTGGCTACAACTCAGGGTTGGGCATACCATCTCAGGGAAGGCTCCCATTGGGCCTGAACTCAATCTATCACCCACTTGATGTCTAGTGGGAAGGGCCCTCTCTACTGAATTGAGGGGGCAGGCCTGCCTCTCTGCCTCAGGCCAAACCCAGGAAGATGTGGTCTCTCTTATCTTTCCTATTGCACCATCCCAGCTTCTTCATACCTATCCTAACCCTCCAGAAAAGTATATACGGTGACAAACTGTGTTGAATGCACGGCCAAGGATTGGAATTAACAGACCTCTTTTAAGGACCTGTCCTAGGTTAACTAACAAAATGGCTCCAACTGTCATCCAGGCCCAGAACCTGCTGGCCTTTGCTGAGGAGAAAAAGCCCTTTGATTCTTTGGGGTACTGTGAATACCATGACTGGAAGGGGGACGATGCGCCTCCTACTCCTTACAAAGTCTCTAGTGAGATATGATCATGTGCCATGCTGTTACTACGGATGAGACAGTCCCCACTTGCCAGCATGCCTGGACAGCACAAGGCTACCAGGTCAGCTGGAGCTGACACCTGGCAACTGCACAGGCCCAAGATGCCACAGACACACACAACCATCCTCTAGACTCCAGGGCCTGCAGTGACAGCTGCATAGCAGCCCCTCCTCCCCAAGCCTGATATTCTGCAATTGCTTCTAATCCCTGACAGCGCCCCCACCCTGCCCCAGGCCCTGCTCCTTCCTTCCTGGACCACCCCCTGAATTCCTGACCTCCATCCACGCCTGACCAGAAGCTAGGCCTCCACCTCACAGCTACAGCTGGTCCCTTTTAGTCAGTGATTAAGCAACGTTTGAGAGCAGAGAGGGGGCCTTGCAGACCCAGAAGTCCAGACCCCCTTCCCAGCTGGCACCAAGCTGTCTCTTATTCCCTGGGGGGGGGTGGGGAGAGCTTGAAAACCCTGACATGATGAGCTGCTAAGGACCAGCTGCTTCTGTCTGAAGCCTCCTCAGCAGGCTGGGAGCCAGCAGAGCTCCACAAAAGCTTGTCATCTCCTCATTTATCACATGCACCCTGGGACTGGTACTCTAGGCCTGCTGGGTAGTGTGAGGAGCCTGCTGCCCTGTGCAGGGTGGCTTCAGGCTGGCCAGCCCAGCAACAGGTAGAGGTATGACTATCAGGTGAGCATGTAACACCTGTGCCAGCTGGATCCCACTCCAGATCAAACAATGGGGAGTAAAGACATGCTGAACTCCTGACTGATCCCACAGGGCATTTTCTGGATCGCTCAGGTGGGCTGGGATGTCAACTCCCATGAGCTCCTCAGTGCTCCTGAGTGTTCCACCCCTTTTCTGCAGAGCTTTTATCAATGTTTGTATATTTATCGAACACCCATACTTCTTGAAGTGCTTCTTTTTTTTTTTTAACCAACTCTCTCATTTCCGTTCTCATGGTTAACCCTGCACAGTATTGAACTTGTCCATCACCACACAAACAATACAAAGTAAATTGAAATCCTGGCCCTAATCAGATTGGCGCTGAAGACCAAGGCTTAACCAAGACTCCTACTATCTGCTATTGGGCCTACCTCCCAGGAAACAGCTGCTAGGGTTGTTTCTCTCTCTAATGCAAACTTCTGCTCTAACCACAAAGTGCAAGTCATTTAGGAATTGAGGAGGGGCTTCTCCAAGTTACCACTTTCATTACACACAGCACCTGACCCAGGTACCAGCCAAGGCAGCATCAGAGAGGTGCGGTTCTGGGTTGAGCTGACCTAGCTCTGATGCTCTGTGTCTAGTGCATGGTTCTCTATACCATAGAGTTGCTACAGCGGCTCACAACGGATCATTAAGAGCAGGTAGCAATGAACTGGGAGCCCCTCCTTCCCTCCATATGCTAAGAGGCTGAGCCAGTGAAAGATTTAATTTCCTCCTCTCTGACCTTCACCATAGGGTTGTGGCCTCTCTTACCTAACAAGGGGTAACTTGAAGGCTAGTGAGACTCTGGGTTGAAACCAACTTTCTCAGAAATGATAGGATAGTGTGGCAGGAACAAAGAGAGTGGAAAGTTTTCCTTGGTGAGCCTTTCCAGCTTGGCTGTCAGCCCTGGCCCCCCCCCCACACACACACACCCCTGCCACCCCCACCGGCACCGGCCAGCTCACCCCTCAGAAGACAGCTTCTGAACGGAACAAAGAGGCCCTTAAGGGTTTCCCTCCCAGCTGCACTTCAGCCAAATGTCAAGCTGTTTACATCCCCAGGGACCGGTTCCCTGGGGTGCCACAGGCTGAGCTTGTGGGGACAGGCGTTTCCAGGTCCCCTGGCAGCAACAGCAGGCCTGGGCAATACTCACTGCAGAGGAAGCAGGATTTATGGAAGCTGCTGCCCTCGCACTGGACCTCCTCGGCAAAGTAGACGGTCTTTTGGCACACCCCACATTTCTTGCCTCCTCCCCAGTTTGGCATTCTGAAAAAGAACATAGAAATGAGAATGAGGTTTATATACACAGATGAAAACAGACTGCCCATGGTGGGGTGGCCTCCTAGGGGATGACCAGTCCTGGGAGAGTACTTCTGGCTTGCTCTTAGGACCATTCTCCAGTTGCTACTGGAAAGTATGTTGGGGGAGGGGGTCCCTCCTCCCACTTCATCCTATTTGACTCTATGCTTAGCACCCTGCACACCAAGATCATAAGATACAAGGTTTACACCAGGCATTGGTGGCGCACGCCTTTGATCCCAGCACTCGGGAGGCAGAGGCAGGCGGATCTCTGTGAGTTCAAGGTCAGCTGGTCTATAGATCGAGTTCCAGGATCAGCTCCAAAGCTACATAGAGAAAACTTGTCTGGAAAAACTAAGAATTAAAAAAAAAAGATGCAAAGTTTACAAAGAGCATGCAGGAGTGTTGCAAGCCAGCTAACTAGTGGCAGGAGTTACCACAGTCATCACAGAGAATGGCTCCTGAGGGGCAGATCAACCAGGGTTTGTAAATCATAAACCAGGGCAAAGTTCACAAGTAGGATGAACATATGGGTTGGAAGGAAAGTACCACAGATAAGTGAGGAAAGGAACCTCACAGTCCATTGTCTCAGAGCCATAAATTCTAACTGTGAAAGGAACAGGATGAGGTATGACCGCCTGAGAGAGTGCTAAAGCTCTAGGCAATGCTTTCTGCTTGGCCCACGGGAGCCTCCTTTGTGATAGTTATTCTTTGAACCACACACATAAGCATTATATATTCTCTTGTATAGAGGATAAGCGATGGGGAAAGGGTTAAGTTGGGCACAGTGATCCATGTCTATGATGCCAATACTTAAAAGGCTGAGACAAATTTGAGGCCAGACTAAACCACATAATCAAAGAACTTGTCTCAGAAAAAAAAACAAAAACAAGGGGCCGGGCATTGGTGACACAAACTTCAATCCCAGCAGAGAAGGGAGAAGCAGGCGGATCTCTGTGAGTTCGAGGCCGGCCTGGTCTACAGAGCAAGTTCCAGGACAGCCTCCAAAACAATACAGAGAAACCCTGTCTCGAAAAACAAAAACAAACAAACAAACAAAAGACTGCATCTCATAAAAAGAAAAAACAAACAAAAGGTTTAAAACAACACACAGGGCACTGCCCTCTAGCACTACAAAGCCAGATTAGTGCACCACCTGCCTCTGCCTGCCGAGTGCTAGAATTAAGGAAATGCATTGGTCCAGCCTAGGACTCTGACAGTAATTCCTAGCAGATAGGTTGGGCCTATGTGGAAGATGTTCTAGGTGTTGGTTCTGAGCTGTGGTCCTGATGCCAGACTTTTCAGTCCCGGTTTGATCCTGACACTCACTTGCTGTGTGACCCTGGACAGGGGACTTGGACTTAACAGACCTTGACTTCTGCAACTTGAAAGTGGGGCTGAAAATAAAAGTTCTTCATAGGCTATTTCTGGGGACTAGACGTTTGGGATGTCAGAGGCCCAGCACACACTGAGTGCTTCATAATTTGTACAACACAAGCCAGAGACTGTAGGACAGCTGATGGCACAGGGGGTGCGTGCCTCGGGGATGCGGAGAACATCTATGTCCCTCAGCTGATAATTTGCTTCTTTCCTGTCACCCCACAAATATACCGCGGGAGGAGCAGGTGACACTTGTAGCTCTTTTGACAGAAGCCTATGAAAGGAAGATGAAGGCACAGTCGGTGAAGGCTGTAAGATGGTATGAAGGGAGCTGAGGACTTAGTGAATGGACACAGGGTGCTAGGGAAGGAAAAGGATGGGAGCTACAGGAGTGTGTTGTTCAAAAGCCAGAGAAGCCTAATGAAAGAGTGCTCCCCGATCTGTATCGTGGGGTCCCACACCATGCACAGCGCCTGACACACAGGCACACACATGGTATCCAATGCGCAGTTGAGGAATGGGTGAGTCGGATGAGTCCAGTTGTATCTCTGGAAGTGGGATCCAGTAGACGTGTGAAGGCTGAGAAGCCAACCTAGGGTAGGGATAGCACTGGTGACGCTGACCCCCTGGTTACGGAGACCAAACACCGCCAACCACATCCAAAAGAGCGAAGTTTTGTGGGGGCAGAAGAGAGATGCATTTTCACCCCCTCATCCTGAAAGTTGGGGTTCCATATAGTCCCAGTCTCCTGCATTCCTACCTCCCTATTGTCACCTCCGTGCAGAGACTGCTTACAGCACCACAACTATAGGAGGCAGAACTGGATTCTAACGAGGGTCCATGCATTTCTGCCTTTCTTCTTAGTCTAGCCCCAGCTAATTTCACATGAGCTTCTCTAGGCCCATCCACAGGTGCCTCCATTTGCAAATGAGCCCTCTGAACTCACAGCCTCCTATCAACTGTTGTTTTTCCTGACTTCTCCACTTTGCTTGTGGTGACATCACCATCCTCTCTGTTCGTAAACGAACAAAGATGGGGCTCTTCACTTTCCCCTCGTCCACTCTGCTCCCCTCTACTCTCTTCTTATCACAGTGCTGTATCCCACGCCCTTTAGACTCCACTGGCCCTGGGCACCTCCCCCTGCTCCTCTCCCCACCCCTCCACCTGCCTGGTTGCCTTGCCTTCACCCAGCAGCCTTGGCCGCCCCTGGAGGAATATGTCTGCTACAGTCATTAGTCCCATTTTAAGCCATGTTGTGTGACTTGGGCCTAACCTAGTCAGCCAAAGTTATTGTTTAGTCATCTGTGAGACCAGTGGGATAAGAATTCCTGGGGACTCTGGAAGAGAAAGTAATCCTGTCTCCTGAGAGTTTCTTGGGAGTAAGTGCCCTCCACCACTAGAGACAGGAACAAGGGGAAGTGAGTTCAAAGAACTGATGAGATTAAGTAAACGGAGTCTTGGATGATGTCATCGAATAACCAGCTTAAGCCAAACCTATAGCTCAGCGTGCTTCTGAATGCTAGTTATTATACAAACAACCAACTCTGCATTGTTTAAGCTGCTTGGCTGTCATATAACTGGTGTTCAGACTGGCCCTAACATTTCCTAACCCATCCCCACCCAGCAGCTCCTAGCTTCTCACAGGGCAGCACCCCCTCACCAGAAACCAAGAATGCCCCTGCCACCAGACCTCAGAATGCTCTTGGCCTTGCAGATCTCAGCCTGCCCCAAGCTGTTTCCTATCATCTCATAGACAGGAAGCTGTCAATTTAGCTCTTGTTCAACCCTCTGAGTGCCCAGCTCAACCTACCATGAAGAAAGCCTCAGACCATTCCTTCGTGAAGAGCTGGAGGATTGTGGTGAGGCTGAGAGCAGAGGCTGGGTGTACTGTCCTCCCAGAGAATATCTGGGGAGACTATCTCCTCTGCACACATCTGCTTTCTTTCATCTGGGTTCAAAACTAACCTTGGCTCCATGGGCTCACGCATCCTGGAGGCAGCTTTCTCTACCCACCTGTGACCTCTCTGCTTCTTCAGATAACCTTGGGGCCACTCCCCATCCCAACCTTTCATGACCCCTTCAACCCCTGTCTGTCCTGAGGACTCCAGGGCTTAACTGCACTTGCTGAACAAGTACTCAGGGCTGCAAACCCAAGGAAGAGAAGGGCAATTCAGCAAGAACAGCGCATATCTCACGGTCTAATTGCCAGCCATCTCCCCTCCTCCCTTGCTCTGGGAACCCAAGTTCTGCTCAGGCAGCTATCCTCTGAGAAATGAAGAATAGATTCCCAGTTTTTGGCTAAGAAAAACCAGGTTCAGAGAGGTTGAGCAACCTGTTTACAGCACCACAACTATAGGAGGCAGAACTGGATTTTAACGAGGGTCCATACATTTCTGTCCTGTGACCCCAGTCATCAGGCTGTGGACAGAGCATGTTTAAGGGTGGCTGCATAGGGTGGGCATGCAGTTCATCAAGACAGGGTCTCCTCTTTGACCTTCCCGTGCAACCCTCTAAAGCAGTAGGGGTCACGCTTGTGTCCCTAAGGGACACCCCTAAGGGAGGAACAGTCTCCCTTAGCCACGTGGTAGAAAGCCGTTCCAAGCAGTGTTTTGTTCAGACATAAAGCCCTTCTCCCACTGGGGAAGACCCACAGCTCCGTACAGATGTCCCCTTGTTCTCCCTGGCCCTGTGTCTGGGGCTTTATCCAGCAGGGCTCCAGGGAATCAGGAACATGGTGTGTGTGTGGGGGGGGGGGGGGGATTGGGTGAAAGCCGAGGACCGTCAGTGCAGGAGGTCAGCTCAGGATGTCCCTTGGCTGGGTCATTCCTTGAGCTGGGAATCTGGTTGGGACCCCAGGCTTCAAGAGGGAAAGCAGAAACAATGCCACAGAAAGAAAGCATGCTCTACCCTCTCTGCCCAGATGATGACCCCTCAGGGGACCCTGACTATGGAGAAGAGTCCCAGCTGGAGGGTTCTGTCGCCACCTCCTTCCAGTGTGAGGTGATGCAGGCGCCTCACTCCACCTCCTCCGTTCTGCCCAGCCCCTTCTTGTCAAAGCCAAATTCCAACCGTGGGGAAGCTGGATTGCCTTAAAAGGAAGGCTGTTTCTTAGTCTGCTCAGGGCTTAGAGGGATGTGAGGTTTATTCTCAATTGCCTTCCCAGTTCTGGGGCACAGAAGGCCTATGGGAGGCTGTGCCCCGTGCTTAGGAAATCGGAGCTGGGGTTAAAAAGTGCAGTGTATCTGCTCCTAGCTGAGTGAATACTTATCGCTCTCAACGTCATTCCTTTATCCCTAAAATAACACTCCCATATTATGATGATTAAATAAGAACATACAAAAGGGATCGTGCACTATAGAGAGTGTGCCTCTGGTTGCTATCTACCCCTTAGCCCAGATGTGGAGCCAGATGGCTTCCCTCCCTTCCTCCCTCCCTTCCTCCCTCCCTTCTCTGCTGATCCATATCTGAAAGGAGCAAGACTCCAGAAGCAACACTCCAAGTAGGGACCAGAAACTCCCGACCTGTCTATCTAATGAGTCTGTGACTCTTTTAGTTTAGCTCCCCAGTTCCCTCCACTATCTGCAATTTCCAGCAGGGAAGGTTGGGACCTGTGCCTAACATCAGCACTTGGGAAGCAGAGGCAGGAGGACTGCTTTTGAGAAGGCCTGCATGGCCTAGCTACCAAGCTCTAGGACATCTTAAGGCTTCACAACAAGACTATTTAAAACAACAACAACTCACTACTGTCTTCTATACTCATATTCTCCACACTGGGTTCATTCATATCATAACCCTCCCTTTGGGACTTGCTGTCTCTGTTCTGTTAGTCCTACTTAGCTGTCTTGATAATCTCAACTGAGAATAAAATCTGAATTTCCTGTGGCTGGGCATCTCCCATCAGCTGTTTACTTGAGATGTCAAGATCCTCAGGGCTAGCTAGAGGCTGGAAGGCAATGATGGTCCTCTTCAGACACAGCTAATTCAAGTGCTCTAACTCGTTGTCCCATTCTCAGCTATACAGAGGATCAGTTATAGAGGGAAGCAAGACGGTGACCCTTATAACAGCAGAAGAAGGGGTGGGCATGGGGTATATCAACAGAGGCGATGGATTCAGCTGGTCACGTTTCAGGTCAAAAGTATCATCTGGGTTTTAAGCCTGCCAGCCGCCTATGCCCAGAGAAGGGACTCCTTCATCAAACACTTGACAAGCCACCTCACATCTTTCTCCAGTAGAAAAAAAAAAAACACCTCTCCCACGACATAATCCCTTACACCCTCCAGCAAAAGAGGGATTGTGACAGGCTTAGAGCACACGTCCCCACCTTCTTGGTCTGGTAGAGACCTGTTAGGTGCTTGCCTGGGTAGAAATGAACTGCTAGAAGTTACTTGAGCTCTTTGGAACCTGCCAGGTAGACAAGAGTGTTTTCATCTTTTCCAACCCCGAAGCTGTCTCTTCCACGCCCCCAAGCCCAGAGAACAGCCAGGGGGAAGGCGGGGCAAGTCCAGCTCCCATAGAACCTGAGTCTTCAAGGTGACACCTGAGCACCCAAGGAGCAGACCTACCCAGAAGATAAAAATCCCTGGTACAAAGGGGGCACCCCAAAATGAGCTCAATCTTGGCATTACAGGTTCCCCAAAAGTGACTTCATTAGACCCTTGCATACGGTTTACCTTTGAGAAGTCATTCAGCCCTCACTGAAGCTGTCATTACCCCAGGTCCCATGTTCCCCAGGACGTGACTGTAACTGAGTGCTCCTGCTCTCCCCACTCCTCCGAGTTCAGAAATCTGATTGCCATGTGTGCAGATGGAAACAGGGACCCATGACTACTGCTGAGCTACATCCAGCCCTAGACTTCCTAAAGTATTTCAAAATGAGTACCGGAAACCTTATAATTATGGTATGATCAAATCGAATTTGCTTTTGTCTGGGATGATGTCGAGAGCAGAGCCAGTTGGTTGTGCCCTGTGTTGAACAGAAAGGTCTGAATGCTTTTGATTAATTTTTAAAAGGGGAAAACAATCACGTAGGCCTTAAAAACACATTGCCGGCAGCTGACATCTCAGGAAGATCCATCCCACACACCCCTGTAGGAAGAATACCCAGACCCCCTTGGGGCAGAGACCTCCTGTCTGCGGGCTACATTCCAGCTGTGAGCACTCTATTTCTTCCTCAGACTTTGGGAAGCAGTGGGAATGCAGAGTCTGGAAACACTAGCTGCCTGGTATTTACACACTTTACCATACATGGGAATTACTCTACACTGACGTCAGACAAATTCCTGGGGAGCTGCGTAGTCCAAGCCACGTCATTACCATACAAAATCCTGACAACTGGAAACAGTAGGTGAGGCTCCTGTCAGGGCTCAGGCTACTGAGCTCAGGCAGCAGCTCTTAAGGGGTGGAGGGGGGAGGGGCTCTGATTGCTTCTTTTCCAGAACTTTTAAAAAAATCTTTGCTGAAACATGCATCCAAAACACAGACATATAGCAAGTGTGATGAAAGTACATCTGGGAAGTGACTTGTGGGGCTCCCAGCACCCAGCAGTGTGAAAACCTAGAGATCAGGCAGTCTAACCACAAGCTCTTCCATGCTGAAGCCAGTGAAGCCCTGTCTGCTTTTCAATAACTGCCACCATGAAGCAGCTTGTAAAGCTAATGTCTTCAGTAATGACCCCATTTCCTTATGTGACCTGGAATGAGGAAAGTGATGGAGCAAAGAAAACCAGCAGGTTGTTGGAGCAGCCAGCCTATGTTTGAGCAGCAGCTCCTTGGGGACCAGCTGTAACCTTGAGGTAGTCCCTATCATGGCTGAGTCTTCATCTGTAGAAGTAGCCAGTATCAGCTCCCTCCTCATAAACAACATCCAAGACAACACAGTCCAGAGGATTTAGCTCTAGCTGGCAAGCAGCAGGCACAGACACTTGCTTAGTGTACTCTTAAGGAATCAATTTGGTGCCTCTAACTATTTGCCAATATGCCTGGATAATGCCAAAGAGCTGAATAGGTGAGGGGGACTTCAGGCTTTTTTTTTTTTTTTTTTTTTTTTTTTTTTTTGGTTTTTCGAGGCAGGGTTTCTCTGTGGTTTGGAGGCTGTCCTGGAACTAGCTCTTGTAGACCAGGCTGGTCTCGAACTCACAGAGATTCACCTGCCTCTGCCTCCCGAGTGCTGGGATTAAAGGCGTGCGGCACCACCGCACGGCCTGGGACTTCAGGCTTCTAACAAGCCAACTTTGCCTAATGAGCCCTGCTTGCATAAATAAACCTTAGGAGCCCACCAGAAAGCATTCCCAACTAACTTGCTTTCTCCACAGGAGACTCACAGTGAATAAAAACTTGTGAACACTACTGTCATGGAAAAACTAGTTGGTAATTATTTATGACTACACATACTCCATTCATTCACTTGGTGTTTGATTGTTGACTGATTTTTTTTTCTTGAGATAGAGCTCCAAGATGTGTAGCCCAGGCTGGCCCCTAACTTGTGATCCTCTCCCAAGTGCTAGGTAATAGAGGTGTGCCACTGTAGCCAGCTTCAATCACCCAGTATTGACTAGCATCAGTCAAATGCAAACATTGTCCTCTCAGCCTGTAACTCTGACCCAGTAAGGACTGACTGGCCCTAGAGCCTAACTGTGAATTACAAAACAGAACACCTGAGCCAAGACGGCTGGCTCTGAGACAGTCCAGAGGTAGAGGTAGTTCTTACACACTTTCTTAGTGAGCTAGGCACTGAGCTGGAGACCCTGTCCTTCAGATTCTCTCCAGCACCCTCCCTAAGCTCTCAGCATCTGAGCTTTGGGGACAGTTGTTCCCTCTACCTCCTCAGGCACACCACACCATACCAGACCACACCCTCTGCAGGATAAACTTCCTTCCCTGTCTGGCAGTCCCACCCCGGATATCCTTGTCAAGGCAAAGGGTCCCTGCAGTAGCACCAAGCTGGATTCTCCAAGGGAGTGATAAACCTTAGCTAGGGAGTGCTTAGACTAGTCTCTCCTCAACAGAGTGGCCTGGGCTCCTAAGCAGAGAGCTGGGGAAAAGAATCAGAGGCATGAGGAAGCTTTAGTGCCCAGTCTTGAAGGAAATCCCCAACCTAGCTCTGAAGTAATAGGCTGCAAGCAGCTCCAGAACCCTGAAGCAAGAGGAAAGCAGGGAGTCACAGCTAGTGTGTGTGTGTGTGTGTGTGTGTGTGTGTGTGGAGTCACAGCTAGTGTGTGTGTGTGTGTGTGTGTGTGTGTGTGTGTGTGTGTGTGTGTATGCCCAAGTGCATAATATATGTTCCAAGTTCCAGAAGGAAAATGAGCTGTCTCTTGTCCAAGGTCATCTGTGTATGGTCAAACACAAGTCAAAACTCAGTCTGCTTGCCTTTCAGATACTCTGTCACCAAGATTCCAGAGTATTTCTCATGGTAAATGTCCCACCAAAGGCAAGAGGACGCCCTGCAAGCACCATCATGGTATCCCACTCTCTCAGGGTGGGGAGGGGCTGCCCATTCATTCACCCAAGAAGCAGGAAGTGGGTGGGTTGGCTCTGACTTTACTCAATTGCTTACAGTCTAGACGTCTACCTTGAAGGATCACATCAGTACAGGACCAGAAGCATGCAGAATATCCCAGGCCTGTGCCACTGGATGAAAACACGTGCCTGATAACAGCTTGTTAGGTGACACTGCCTAACATGTGCTCACTCTCTGGAGCCCTCTCTGCTCCCAGCTTTCAAGGAACATTCACTCTTGGTTCTATGAGATCTCAGTATCCAGTCCTCACCTAGCACCAAGACTTGGGCAGAGAGTTGCATGAGTCTGCTTCCATCTGGTTCTTTCAGGAAAAAGAAAACCCGTGTAACTGTGCTCTATGGCCACCAAGCCAGATGTTGCTCCCTCCCGCTAGCGGGCACTTTCTCCCAGGAAAAGCGAGTGAGGGAAGGGGTGGCACGGATGTCCTCATCCCTCAGCCTTACAATGACTGTCAGTGGTCCACAGAATCGCCGTTTGTTCTGCGGGACCTGCAGGCGGTGGGGGGAGCCGGGTCACCCTGGGTCTAGGGCACGCGAAAGCCAGCTGCCCTGGAAGTTCCGTAATGGGAATAGACACAGCGTTTTCTGGAAAGGGAAGCACTGCCAGGCTAACTAAGGCCACATCTCACCACCTTCCTCCTGGGGTCACTTGTCCTACAAACTTTTCTTGCAAGCGACAGGGCTGCTGCAAGACGCGAAACACCAATAGGCGCAGGGTGCGTCCCAGGCTCTCGGCTGGCAGGCAGCTGCGGGGACCGAGGCGGGCGACGCGGGGGCGCACTCACCTGGCAGCTGCTGGGAGGCGCACGGGCGACTGCACTCCGGGAAGCCGTGACTGGCTGCGCCCGAGTGCGCGCCGTTTTGTTTCCCCACTCCGGAAGGCGTTTCCCGCGCCACGCCAACCAGTAGGCTTTGCACACTGCACCACAACAGGGCTGATGTCACAGCGCCAAGCCCCGGGAAGCTGTCCCCTCCCCCAGAGCCGGGAGCCAGGGCGTGGCCCGAGCCCTAGCTGCGGCTTCTCTGTGCACCCTGCGGCGGTCTCTGGGGAAAGGTTTTACTTGGGGGCGGGGAGCAGTGTTTAGGGGTTCCTGATCTGCCACCTGGGAAAGTGGAGAGGTAACCTGAGAGATCAGACCAGAAATAAACTTGGGCCCCCTAGGGAAGAGAGCGAGAGGGTCCTTAAGTTTTCGTGTCCTGATGGCTCGCCAGAGTAAGACAAGCTAGCGTGGCCCTGCGTCTTCCAGTGACTGACTTCTGCCAGACAGTTGGCTTCAGGTTCATCTGTAAAAGGAGAATGTGGTGGGGGATAAGACTAGGGGCTTTTTGCTGCGCCGCCCACCTCTAGTTCCAGGCTCTTGTTCGCTCGGCTTTCCCCATCTCTCCTACGCACGAGAGATCATGCCCCAGAAGCATCAGCTCCTGAGTGGACCTTTCTCTGGCCTCCTAACATACAGTAGTATGGCAGACACAGGTTCAGGCCGCCTGATGCTGCCTCTGGGGTGGTGACCAAATAGGTGTTACCGGTCCAACTGCTTCCACTCCGCAGAGTGCCTGCCCGGAAACCCAATGCTGGAGGTGGGCTGCGGCTCGTGGGCCTAGTGCTTGGCAGGAAGCAGAGTAAAAGTCTTAAAAGGAAGGTCCGTTTTCCTTAGTGGTACAAACGGCTCCAAGCAAGAAGCATGATACTTTCCTTGGGACTAACTACATGTAGGATCTGCAAGAAAAACTGTGTTCCCGGTAACAGAAGAGAGTGGGGGTGGCTGGGGGGAATAGTGCCTCAAGGAAAACTGTTCTGTTTTGTAGGGTGATTATTATTATTTGTTGTGTTTTTCAAATAGTTTTGTTTTGTTTGAGATAGAGTCTCACTGTATAACCCTGGCTGGCCTGGAATTCACTATGTAGACCAGAGTGGCCTTGAACTCACAGAGATTCTCCTGCCTCTACTTCCTAAGTGCTAGGATCAAAGGACCAGTTGTTATTTCTAATACCAAAGGGACTTGAGGACTGGCGTTGCAGGTGAATTACATTATTCTCATCAAGTGCAGATTTCAGTGTGACTTGTCATGCTGTATGGGTGTGCCTGTTTGGACCTTTCTGCTACCTCCACCATTTACAGTAGTCTCAGAGGAAATGCCTATTGTGTTAATTGGGGGCAGTCACATTTGTTAGCAGCTGCCCTCTGCCATCCCATCTCATCTGTAGGTACGGCTTGCCTTATCTTTTATCCTATATCTCCAGAACTCAGGCCCTGGTGGGCTTCATTCAAAGCCCTGAGGTTTGGTTCTGTGGCATTAGATTTGTAACCCCAGCTCTTCGGGAAGCTGACACAAGAAGAATACAAGCTCAAGACCTGCCTGAGCTACAAAGTTGTTAAAAGGCCAGCCTGAGTCACGTCACGTGGCCTTGTCTCAAAATAAAAAGTAGGGCCAGTGAGATGGCTCAGCCAGTAAAGAGGCTTGCTGCCTGAGTTTGATGCCCAAAACCCACAGTAGAAGGAAAGAACTAACTCCCTAACGTTGTCCTCTGACTTTCACTCACACCCCATGACTCAGGAAGGCCTACCTACTCCCTAGCCCCAAACACCACACACACACACACACACACACACACACACAATAACAGAAGTAATAATAATAAGGTTAGATTTCAAAGTAAAGAGAGGGCTGAGGATGTAAATCAGTGGTAGAACACATGTGCAATATTTCATTCCCCGGTGTTATAAATAGGCCTCTCCTGAAGAATCACCTCCATCAGATCAGCCTGTGAGCATGTCGGTTTTCTTGATTGCTAACTGTAGATTGATTAGGAAGGCATGGCCCACTGAGGGCAGTCAGGCTGCATAAAAAAGATAGCTGAGTCAGGTATGGTGGCTACTAGTTTGGTGGCACACACCTTCAATCCTAGCACTTGGGAGGTAGAGGCAGGCAGGTCTCTGAGTTTGAGGCCAGCCTGGTCTACAGAGAAAGTTCTAAGACAGCCAGGGCTACACAGAGAAACCCTGTCTTGAAAAACTAAAATCAATCAATCAATAAATGAATACATACATAAATATAATAATAATAGAGCTAGCTGAGCATGAGCCCAAAAAGGAGCCAGTAGGCAGCATTTTTGTGTGGTTTTTGCTTGAGTTCCTGCCCAGACTTCCCTCCATGATAGAATGTTCCCTGGAAGTGTAAGCTAAATAAACCTTTTCCTCCTCAAGTTGCTTTTGATCATGGTGTTTATCATAGCAACGACAACAACAATAAAAACCCAGACTAGGACGCTTTCCAAAACTGTTTCTTGCAGAAAATATTACCATCCCTATCTGACATAGTCAAGACTGAGAGGAGAAACCAAGGGACTTCTTGGTCTTTCTTATACCGAACAGGTATATTAAACTGAAAAATTACAGCCAGTGTTAGAACATGGGCTCATCGCCCAGAGATGTCACACCGACGGCTGGGGTTCCCCTGAAGCATCAGTACTCAATATCCGGGAGAGAGGAGCCTTGGACTTTTGCCCAAGACTACAAAAGAGCAAAGGCTTGCATTTCCTTCTTTGGTCTGGGTTTGTCCTCTGTGGCTCTGTTGACAGATCTCCCTGTGGGGGCGTACCAATCTGTTCTCTGAAATGTTCTTAGGATGAGCCAGGGAAAGGAAAACAGAAATGTCTGTGGTACTTGTGTTTCTCAGCATCTGAAAGCACTGTGTCAAAGGAATGATGTTCAGTGTGTCATCCAAACTCACACAGGTATGGGCACCCTGCTCATCCACGCAAAGGCTGTGTCATCTTACACAACTTAGGAGCATAGGCAGAGTTGGATGGGGTAAGGGAAGCCAAACAGGCCCATCTTTCTCTGGTGCTTTCCTCAGAAACTCATACATTTGGTTATATTGACCTCCGTGCATACTGCTGACCACATGGGCTTGGTCTTTGGGAGCCCATTAGTGATAGAGAATGCCTTGAGAGTGAGTGGAGTCAAACATAATGTTGGCCCACAAACCCTGCAAACAAGTGTGAGCTTCATGATGAAAGCAGAGAATCCAGAAATCACTGCCCATACTTGGGCTGGTACCTATGCCTAAATTTCCTTAGGGCAGAAGTACTGGTCCTATATAACTGGGCCCAGACCAGCTCCATCCAGCTAACAGTGCCTACCACTAAAGATGGCATGATCAGAGATGATAGCTGGGATGGTCTCAGCTGGGGGCTCCAAAGGAGGCATGCCATATACAAGTGAGGGCAGGGAGATGATGAACTCAGTTTCAGTGGACGTAAGTGCCCGAGGCTGTCTAATGGGCAGTTGTACACAGAGCCAAAGAGGGACGGGGTTGAAGATAGAGATTTGGGGCTTTCAGTCTAGAGAGAGTTTGGGAAATGAACAAGCCCAGAACTCCAACAGACACTGCTGTTTGAGAGTGACAGAGAGCCCCCAAAGAAAACTAAGGAGAAAGCAAAGACTGAGGACTAACACAAATGACATGGAGGTCAAGGGAAGGTTTCAGGGAGGAGGGAACAGTGACATCCATGAAGTCCTTGTCTTTGTGATGTGTTAAAGGAGACCTGTGAAGCATTGAGAGAACAGGGGAAGAAAACCAATGGCAAGATCAAGGACGGTAATGTCTGCTCTGGCATGGTAGCACATGACTTTAATTTCAGCACTCAGGAGGCAGGGGCAGGCAGATCTCTGAGTTCTAGGCCAGCCTGGTCTACACAGTCAGTTCGCCAAAGGGTTAAGTTCACCTTAAACATCCCTTAAACAAGTGTATTCATTCTTTCACCACTGAGCCACTTAGGATTTCTTCACCATTCCCAGAGACTCCCAAATATGCGACTCATCCAGTTTGAGGATTCTGTAGCATTGAAGACACAAATCTGGGGGCATGATGGTTCTGGAAGCAAAGCCCTACTGCTCGGTTTGGAATGTATCCCACCAGATATGTGTGCATCACTTTTCATGCTTCTTGACGGTCAATGGAGTCACTTAGAGTTGAATTGGACCCCAAAGAAAAGAAAAGCTCCCAAGAACACTCAGAGCCACAGTGCTTTGGAAGATCCAATTTTAGGGCTGGGAATGTAGCTCCATTGGTAGAGTGCCTGCTTCATACACAGGACGCCCTGAGTTCAGTCCTTGGCATTGCATAAAACCAGACATGTTAGCACATGCCTATGATCTGAGCATTCAGGAGTTGGAAGCAGGAATGTTATATTTCTAAGGCAGCTTAAAGAAACAGGAGGCAGGAAAGAGACTACTGTGACCTCATCAGTTTGACCTCACCAGTATGACCTCATCAGTTTGACCTTAGCAGTGTGACCTCAGCAGATGGGACTGTTTATTTTAAACATCTAGGGCAGACACAGTGGGAAAGGCATATCTGCCAAATCGGGAGGGGATACCTGAAGTTTATACAGAGTGTTTGGAGAATGGGAAGTTAACACAGCTTCAGAGACCTATGTACCAGTCCCTAGGTTCTTCCTCCTGGGGTTGTTTGTCCCGACAAGGCCATTTTATCTTTAGAAACTGCCTTGCTCTGGATACTAGGTTGTGGGTGATAGTGGGTGAATGAGTTTGCCAATGGCCAGTGAGGAGGAAAGGGCTGGATTTCAACATCAGGTCTTGGTCAGGGTGTGGCAGAGTTTGTTCAAGGTTTGCTCTAACGAGGAAGATCAGAAGTTCGAGGCTATCCTTGGCTATATATCCTTGACTGTATATATAGCTCCACACACAACCAGCCTGGGCTATATGAGAGCTTCTCTCAAAAATGATAACAAACATACAAACAAAAAAAAAAAGAAAAAAAAAGAAAAAGAAAAAAGAAACAAGAAACAACCAAAACAAAAAAGAAAACCCTCTAACTTCAAATTGGCAGTTTGCGTGTCAGCTCTGTCATCAATTGTTAGAACCACCTCTCGAGCACTTGCTGTGGGACAGGTCTCTACACACCTGCCCCCTTTGTTGTCACGGTGAATGATGGAGGAAACAGATGTGGAGGAATAATTGTCTCAGTGGCAGTGTGGTCACACTCTAGCCACCAGCTCTCTTCCTACATAAAATAAGAGGCTGAACTACCACTATCTTCAGAGTGTCCACAGGCAGGCCCGACAGGGACCAGTTGCTGGGAATTGAACTCAGGACCTCTGGAAGAATAGTCAGTGCTCTTAACTGCTGAGCCATTTCCCCAGGCCTCCTCATCCTCCTTTCTACACAACTATGTTTGTTTGAATAAAAAGATAATTTTTTAAATTATGTTTTTGAGCCGGACGTTGGTGGTGCATGCCTTTAATCCCAGCACTTGGGAGGCAGAGGCAGGCGGATCTCTGTGAGTTCCAGGCCAGCCTGTCTCCAGAGGAGTGCCAGGATAGGCTCCAAAGCTACACAGAGAAACCCTGTCTCAAAAAAACCTAAATAAATAAATAATGTTTTTGAGCCAGCAAGATAGAGGAGCTTGCTATGAGGCATCATGGACCTGAGTTTGAGCTTTGGGATTCATATGGCGGAAATAGAGGGCCTATTTCTGCAAGACGTCCTCTAATCCCCCCCCACACACACACACATGCCCACACACTCACACACACATGATCTATGACACACACAGCTAAGGCTGGTCCTGAGCTCCTGATCCTCTTGCCTCTATCCCCAATGTGCTGGGATTACTCATCAAAGGAAGCAGATGTTCTGGGGAATATGTAATGTTTATTGTTGAGCATCCCTGGTAAGCCACTGTGGGTCCCTGAGAATAAGAGTAGGCCAACTGTCACATGTAGGTGATGTTTAAGGTTCTTCTTATGGCTGGGGACATGGCTCAGGGGGTAAAGTGCTTGTCACACAAGCACAAGGGACCTGAATTTTGATCTCTAGAACCCAAGTGAGGTGGAGCCTGGTGGTGTAAGCCCCAGCGCTTACAGATGGGAGGGGAAGGGAGAGACAGCCGTTCCCCAGAGCTCACTGCAGCCGGTCTAGCTGAATGGATGAGCCCCAGGTTCCGTGAGAGGCTACTTCCCCAAAATAAGGTGGAAATCAACAGAGCAAAACACCTAACACTGACCTTTGGCCTCCACATGAACGCCCACATACATGCATATACACCTGCCCACACACTGAAGCCACACACGAACATATTCACACATGTAACACACACACACACACACACACACACACACACACACACACACACACAGTTCTTCTTGGCTCTGGCACTATTCTACCGAGCTATAAGCTGTGAGGGGGCAAATCAAGGCAGGGGGAGGTGTGGGATGGGGTCCCGAGTTTCTGACTGGTATCCATCAGTCTCTGCATTTGTGTTTCCCAAGGAAGAGTCCTAGAACCCCTCGGCATTTACTAGGCTTACTGAGTTTGTAGCTCTCTTAAGCCGTGGTCTGTTGCTATAACAAAACACCCAAGTCTGGATGCTTTATAAGGAAAAGAGGCTTATCTAGCTCATAGCTTTGGAGATCCAAGAGCATGGGGCTGTCAGTGGCAATGCAGGTGATAAAGCCCAGAGCTGCCAGCAGCAGCCTGAGGCAGTCCCTCATCTTTTAGTGACTTCTACTCATGTAAATCTGGATCCTGGGTTTTGTCACAGAGAAGAATTCCAGGAGGAGCCAGTATGAAATAGAACTGAAGTATGTCAAACGTGCCCTGAGACCTCTTCGCAGTGACCATATGTACTGTGTTCTGGTGGCTTCTGAAGTTGCTAAGAAATGAGGATGAGATCATAGGATGGTTCTTATGCAAAGGTCACAGGGTTACAGAGTCACAGTGCAGGAGAAAGTGCTTTTACTACAAACTCAGGTTTAGTCTTATTTGTGACTCCCAGCAAATAACTGGGAAAAGGGCAAGGCTATAGACACCAAAGGACACGAACCTTAAGGACGATTCGCTGCTGTTTGAACACAGTTTCTCTGTATGAGACAATTATTGTGTCTGTGTCAGCAAATGTTCATAGTACAGGTTCTTGAGGGGCTCTCTCCTATCCATATCTCTGAGATTTTCAGCCTTCCTATGCTGTGTCAGCACCAGTGTGGCTTCGATGAGAGCCTCATAGTGGCAGGAAAGAGAGGTCACACAGGAGGCAAGACAGGGCCAGAGGGCAGAGCCTAGGCTAGTCTTTTGTTTTGTTTTGTTTTTTGAGACAGAGTCTCACTATGTACCTCCAGTTATCCTGGAACTTACTATGTAGACCAGGCTGGCCTCAAACTCAAAGTTTGCTCCTTTATAGCAATCTAGGTCACCTAAGCCACCCCATGGCTTGCATGAATCCCTTCAGGAGGGCAATTATAACTCAATGACTCCCACTGGGTTCAACTTCTTAACAATCCCAGCCCCTTCCATTGGGAACCACACTTCCAGCACACAGATTTTCCAGATGTGCCAGACCACAGCAATAGCTAGCAGAAAGGTCAGAAAAGGCCACATGTGGCCACCATAAAACTACACTTGATGGCTGGAGGCTAAGAAAAGGGGAAATCAGATAAAAAAAATAAAATGGCTGGTCCAGGAGATCCTGACCAAGGAACCAGGTCTGATGGTGAAGCCGAAGTTTACACTATAAGGAGCAAAGAATGTTCCAGGGGAGACCAAGAGTCAATTCAGAAACCCACAAAAATGGCTTGGGGTTGAGTTCTCAAGGACTTTGTGAAACAGTCTAGATAACTTTTCAAATGACCACTTCCTCTCTGCCCTTCCCCCCACCTCCTGGGCCCAACCATCTGACAGTCTTGGTTACACATCAAGGATCTTTTTGCTCCCTCCACTAGGCAAGCCTGAGGCTTGGTTCTCAAAGTAGGTGTGGGATGCAGGGGAAAGGTCCTTCCTCCAAGGCCAGGGGCTTGCCTGGGATGGGGAAGAGGGAGACAGGATGACACACGGACCAGGCACAACACATACCACGCAGGAAGGCTGTGATCTTGGTGTTGAGACTGACCTGGCTCAGTCCAGGGAGACCAGTGGCCACAGGGTGGGGCACAGGCTCAGCAGGACAGCTCCGCTCCTTGCTGCCTAACCAACTGTCCTCTCTATACCATGTCCCTTCTGTGTAGGCCAGTCTTAATCACTGCCCTGTCCTTTGTTCCCTCTAGCTTATAATGTTGGTTCTTCTTTTCTTTGGCCTAGGATGCCCCTCCCCACACTGCTCCATGGTCATGTGGCTTATCAACTTAAAGTGATGAAATGGACTGAAAATGACCCGGATTTCTGTTCCATCAAAGTTGAACGAGTGGTATTTGTTGAGCTCTGGAGTAGAAAGCACCGGGTGACTCTTGCAGAACCAGCTCACCCTAAGGCAAAATCGAGAAGCATGGCGTTTGCTAGCCTAGAAGCTTCTGGAAGGCAGGAATTTAGCTTATCCTCCTTTGTAGCTCTCAGGATGCTTCACCCGCTGTAGGTACTTCCTTAGAATTTCATGAATCTGTACACAAGTCAAAGCATGATCCGCAAGGACCTGGAATAAGATCGCCACCTGCTGGTGAATTCAAGAAGGACCCTTAGCAACAGTCTTCCCTGACCAACTGGCCACATACCCCTTAAGAAGCCACAAACTCATTTGGGGTGTTGGTGGCTCGCTCTTTTAATCCCAGCACTCGGGTGGGGGGCAGATATCTGTGAGTTCAAGGTCAGCCTGGTCTACAGAGCGAGTTCCAGGACAACCTCTAAAGCAATACAGAGAAACCCTGTCTCGAAAAACCAAAAAGAAAAAAGAAAAAAAGAAGCCACAAAGGCATAACTTTAAAGAACACCCCCACCCTCTGCCCCGGCTTTGTCAGGCGTGGTGGTGGATTTCTGTGTGTTTGAGACAAGCCCGGTCTACATAGTTAGTTCCAGGACAGTCACAACTATGTAGAGACAACCTGTCTAAAACAAACAAACAAACAAGAAGACAAACAGAAAACCCCCGCCCCTAATCTCTTTTCAGTTCTGTCATTTAATATGTTTTTCTTCTCACACCCCATTGCTCTTATTTATGTATTTGTTTATTTATTTATTTATTTATTTATTTATTTGTTAGCAGGGTCTCTCTACTTAGTGGTGTGGCATTCATTCCCACTCAAATGTTGAGCCGATGGTGGTGCACCCCTCTAATCCCAGCACTCAGGAGTCAGAGGCAGGCAGATCTGTGAATTCAAGACCAGCTTGTTCTATAGAGTGAGTTCCAAGACAGCCAGGGCTACACAGAAAAACTCTGTCTCAAGAAAACAAAATAAAATAAAATGATAAATCTCATGTAAGATTATTTTCTGTGTGTAAATAAGCATTCTAGTGTGCTACAGAAGCTTTTAACAATTATCAACAATTTGACTTATTTTTAAAGAATGAGCTAATATCTGCTTAGTGTTCACTAGGGCCTCACCTCTGCAGAATGTCTGGGAAGATGTGTTTGTTTTCCCACCTGTGAATATGTGAAGCAGAACCATTATTTCCAAGGGACTTGGTATCCAAGGCAGAGCAGAGGTTCTGAAATGCACCTCAGAGGGTAGGGGCTGTGAGAGCATCTCAGGAAAGCAGACACATTTGCACCTATCCGTAATGGAACTGTGCACAGCAATTTAATGCCATTCTCTTTGTAGTGAATAAATGGTCAAGGAGGGAGGGAAGGAAAGAAGGGAGGGAGGAAGGAAGAAAAAGAAAAGGAAGGAGGGAGAGAGGGAGGGAGGGAGGGGAGGAAGGAAGGAAGGCTTTTAAGTGCACACACATTCATGCAGAAACACACACACACTTAAAGAACAGCTCTTTATTGCTGTCTCGTGTTCCTGAGGCTCTCTGGAGCTCAGTTCCATACATTTCCTCAGGACCTCTCATGGGGTTGCCACCAGGTGATAGCTGGCTGAAACTGTCATGAGGAGTTCTTTGCTCCCATGGCTGGTGACTGAGGCAGTGGTCGGCTGGGACCTCAACTGGTGCTGTTAGCTAGAACCCCTGTGTTAATGCAACCTACAGTCACCTGGAAGAGTCTCAGTGAGAGATTCTCTACATTGGGGACTGTCTGAAATTAAGTTATTGATATGGAATGACCCAGCCCACTGCAGGGGGCCTTATTCCCAAGGCAGGGCTTTAAAAAAGAAAAGCTGGGCATAGTAGTATATATCTTTGATCCCAGCACTTGGGAGTCAGAGGTGGGCAGATCCCTACGAGTTCAAGGCCAGCCTGGGATACATAGTGAGTTCCAGGCCAGCCTGGGCTACATAGTGAGACCCTACTTGAAAATGTAGAAATCAATCTGAGCAAGCAAACAAATGAACATGCATGCATTCATCTCTACCACTTTTCAAAATAACTTTTATTTTGTGTGTCTATCTGCTTGAGTTTATATGCACCACGTGAGCCCAGAAGCCTGTGGAGTCAGAAGTTGTCAGATTCCCACGGAACTGGAGGTACAGGTGGTTATAAGTCACATGATGTGGGTGCTGGGAACAGAACTCAGATCCTCTGGAAAAGCAGCAAGTGCTGTTAATCTCTGAGCCATCTCTGTAGGCGCTCTTCTCTCTTTTCACTGTGGCTATGACATAACCAGCTGTATTTCCTGCTGCCTTGACTTCACAACATGAGGTACCATAACCTAGAACTGTGAGCTAAATATCCCTGTTCTCCCTTAAGCTGCTCTTGTCAGGCTGTGTTACTACAGCAGCAGTGATTTACTAGGACACCCTATGTACATCACTCCATGAAGCCTGGGCTCTCTTACTCATAGCATGGCAGCCGACCCATGAGGACAAGTATGCCCAGGGACAAGCATGCCAAGGGAACCAGGGAGAAGCTGGCTTGCCTTTTGAAGCTAGGACCCACAAAGACCTTCATGGGACTTTCCTTGGGCTTTGAGACCTTCACAAACCTTCCAGCATTTCAAAGAAAGGAGACAGAGTTGACATCTTGGAAGAGCTTGTGGCATGCAAGTCTGGCAAGCATGCTTTGCAAAAACACAGTTTGCAATAAGTGGGAATAGCATTTTGGGTGTTATTTTGTGTCTTTTTCAACTGGAAATGCATTCTCTAAGATCCAGCTCCTTAACTAGGGACATGGCCCCATACAGGTGGGAAAAGAACTGGCAGCAACACAAGGGTTCTGAATGTACAGCCACAATCCAACTGTGACTTCACTGTGGTCTCCGTCCTGACATATCAACCTGTTACACCAGGGAACCCTGCCTGGAACAGTTTGGCTCAGATCCCACACCAAGTTACAAATTTCAATGTGTTTACTGTACACATTACTGAAATGTAATAGCTTAATCAGGGAAAACAAGGACTGAATGTTTTCCCACCATCTCTACTCTGTGTGTATGTTTCAGTGAGTGTATTTTTGGATTGGTGTACTGTTAGAATGTTTGATTTTTAGAAACGTTGGTTGAATCACCGGCTTGAGCTATGTTAAAAGGTGTTCATTGCATCTTGACTGGGAATGAGACAGAATTTCCAGTCAGTTTTGAAGAGCATTCTTCTGCCATTTTGTACTGCATGTTTGGGGAAAGTGGAGTTCTCAGCATTCGTAGCTAGAAAATCTAAACATTGGCCAGCTCTGAAAAGCATTCATGATGTTCTACATCAAATATTCAGTTACATTTACTTACTTATGTGAACATAAACACACCTCTCCCATCCATATGCATATTTTCTTTAATCCTTAATAACTGGCAAAATGATACATATGCCAATTGATTTATAATTAATTTCTTTGTGATTTACTATCAGTAAATGTTTGACTCGTATACCTAACTTGTACACCCCCTATATCTAAGGTCTATTAGACATTTCTTAGGCAGTGAGCTGGCAGATGGTTTTATCCCCAGAGCACAAAATGGTAGATGGAGATAACTGATCCCCCAAAATTGTTACCGGCGCTCCATATGAGTGTGTGTGTGCGCACGCGCGCACAGACACACACACACACACACACACACACACACACACGCACACACACCCCCCACAAATAAAGGTTTTCAGGCAAAAAAGGAGTCCTGAGTGGAAAAGTTTGAGACTCTGTTCTAAAAGAGAAAGTGGTTTTCACAGAATGGCTTTTGCCAAGAGAAAACAGATTTTAGAAGAAATTTCTCAACCTTCACTAAGACTCATGAAAAACATCCGCTGAAGAGGGGAGGCCAGAGGCTGAGATGAATGGCCTGGATGAGTAGCTGAGACAGTGGAGTAACCGCCATTGAGGAAGCCATCTTGTGAGTTCTGCCAAGCTGGTGATTGGAGGCTATTTCTTTCTTTCTTTTTTTTTTTTTTTGGTTTTTCGAGACAGGGTTTCTCTGTGGCTTTGGAGGCTGTCCTGGAACTAGCTCTTGTAGACCAGGCTGGTCTCGAACTCACAGAGTTCCTCCTGCCTCTGCCTCCCGAGTTCTGGGATTAAAGGCATGTGAGACCAACGCCCAGCTGATTGGAGGCTATTTCTAAGCTATAACTTGGGAGCAGGGGAACATGAAGGCTGAACTGGGAGACCACCATTAATTAGAAACTATAGTGTTTCAAGAGAGATAAGATGTGTCCACAAATACCCACTGCAAATGATAGCTGGTGGCAGCTGTCAGTCTGGGATAAAACAGAAACAGGGGTCAGTCTTTAGGCAATAGCAAGAGCAGGCTTAAAGATAAGAGCCAGCACTGTACTGAAATGCTTAAAGAGTGAACTCAAAGACCACAGCCAATGCCTCCAGGCTTTGTTGCAGGATGCTCTATGTCAATCTCTAACCTAATAGGGAAGGATGCAGGAGTCTGAGTCAAGCAATGAGAGATGACGAATCCTAGAAGTCTGTGCCTAGTTGTCTGTGAAGGGAAGCGTTTGCCGATATATCCCTGCGGAGTGTGTTAGCTGTGAGCTTCAGCTGTTTAAGGTCTGGGCCCCAGGACACAAGAGGAGCTAGACACCAGCTTCCTTCTCTATGAGGACTCTGTGACACAGCCTGGACAGGAGGGGGACTTGTTATGGTTTTCATGTGGATTGGGTGTGCTCACTCCCCCACCCTCACCCCCACCCTCACCCCCACCCCAGGCTCTGTAAATAAAAATTTAATCCTCATTGTGGAGAGAAAAAAAAAAGAGTAGAAATTTAATCCAACGTTGGTACTTGGAGTCGGGGCCTCTGGGATGTGTTATGGATCAGATAAGGTCGTTAGGATGGGATACTCATGATTAAATCCTGGTGTTTTTATTAAAAGAGAGAATCTGAAAGAAACACAAATATACCCAACAGGTCCCTGCCTCCTATCACGTGATGTCTTGTACTGCCTCAGGACCCAGCAGGAAGCCATTGCCAGATGTGCCCTTGACCCAGACTTCTAGAACTGCATTGCAAAATGTCTTTTCTAGCTTGCCCACCCTGTGTCATTGTGTTATTGGAGACAGGAAATGGATCAACACAGGAACTAAGGTACCTTAGTCTGGCTGGGTGTTCCTCAGTTGCTCATGAGCACAGAGGTGCCTCCACCTAAATTACAGACTTTTGTGTCTTTAGATTAAGTTTCTTCTTCATGGGTTGGGACATATACGAGTGGTCCCAACAAAAGCCCCCTTGCCACAAAATGCCACAGGAGAGTCAAGAACTTTCAGGACAGGACTGTCTTGGTCAGCATGTGGAAGCTCATTGCCTAGAACAGTATGTGGCCCACAGGAAGTTTCTAAGAAGGAAGGAGGAAGGAATATGGGGGATGGACAGGAAGAGAGTCAGATGATATAAACACTTGGGTCAAATGTCAAATTAGACCTGATCAGCTCACTCCAGGTGAACTGCTGATGAAGCCTCAAGTTACCCACACAGACCATCACCAACAACCCCCTATCACACAACTTTTTGTTTTGTTTTTTTCGAGACAGGGTTTTTTCTGTATTGTTTTGGAGGCTGTCCTGGAACTCGCTCTGTAGACCAGGCTGGCCTCAAACTCACAGAGATCTGCCAGCCTCTGCCTCCCAAGAGCTCCCAGCTCCTACCACACAACTTTACAGATATAATCCACATGCCACATGCTTTTCCCATTTAAAGTACATGCCCTAACAATAGCTTTTAGTAGGTACTTACGTATTTATAAGCTTTAAATTAATAATCTATTTCAGAACACTTCATCAAGCTAATCCTGGACTCTCCAGCTATCACTCCTAAACTCAGACCTAACCTCCCAAGCCCTGGTAACCTCTAATCAACTTTGTGTTTCTATTGATTTGGGTGGGTTTTTGTTATTGTTGTTTTTTGTTTGTTTATCTGTCTGTTTTTCAAGGTAAGGTTTCTCTGTGTAGCTTTGGAGCCTGTCCTGGAACTTGCTTTGTAGACCAGGCTGACCTCAAACTCATAGAGATCCACCTTCTTCTGCTCCCCGAGGGCTGGGATCAAAGGTGTGCGCCACCACTGCCCAGCTGATTAGGGTGTTTTGAACATGACCTATACTTTACAATGTGGCCTTGGTGACTTTCATTCAGCATATCTTCAAGGTTCACCCATGTTGTAGATTGCATCAGTAATTTGTTTGTTTTTTAGATTTATTTAATTTATGCATAAGATTGCTTTGCGCATATATATATATATGCTTGGTACTCATGGAAGTCACAAGAGGGTGTAGGATTCCCGGGAACTGGAATTACAGATGGTTTCAAACCACCACGTGGGTGCAGTGAACTGAACCCAGGTCCTCTGCAATAGCAGCAACTGCTCTTAACCGCTGAGGTGCAGCCCCAGTGCCCCCCACTTTTAAAATGTGTATAGGTGTCTTTTCTATATAAACATCTGTGCATCACATGTGTGCAGTGCCCACAGAGACCAGAAAGGACAGGAGTTACACAGGATTGGGAGCCTCCACGTGATGCTGGGAATTGAACCCAGATCCTCTGGAAAGTAATCAGGGCTCTTAACCACTGAGCCATCTCTCCAGCACCACTTTGTTCTTTTCCATTGTCAACTAACATATTATTGCATGATAGGCAACATTTTATTTATCCACTTACAGTTCTAAACATTCAGTTTGGCTTTGGGCTTCAGCCTAAACATGGATATTTTGAACGTGGCTATTCATGTACAAGGGTGTTCTTTGAGGGGGGTGCCTGTGTGTGTGCTTGTTTCTCTTAGGTACATAGTGAGGACTGGACTAGCTAGGTCATATGGTAACTCTTAATGTTTAGCCCTTAAGGAACTGACAAACTACACTCCAAAGCAGCAGCAACATTTTGCATCCCCACTAGCAAGGTATAAAGGTTTTTGCTTCCCCATGTCCTGTCATTATCAGTCTTCATTACAGCCATCCTAGAGGGTCTGAAGCACTGAGGTTCTATTGTATTTCCATGGTGGCTGATGACACAGCACATCCTTTTATGTGCTTTTTACCATTTATGTCTTCTTTGAAGAAACATGTTCAAACTCTTTACATTTATTTATTTATTTGTTTGTTTGCTTATTTGAGACAAGGTCTCACTATGTAGCCCTGGTGGTCTTTCACCTGCCTCCTGATTCCTGGAATTGAAGTATGCCATCACAGTTGTGAGATCATTCGCCTATTTTTAAAATTACACTGTTTGCCTTTTTCTTATTGAATGACAACTGTATCTCAGACTGTCCTTTAACTTGTGATCTTCCAGCCTCATCCTTCCAAGTGTAGGAATTACACACATGCTAATCCACCAGCCCCGAAGAACATTTTTTTTTCTTTTTTTTTTGGGGGGGGGGAGCGTTGTTTCAAGACAGAGTTTCTCTGTGGCTTTGGAGGCTGTCCTGGAACTAGTTTTTGTAGACCAGGCTGGTCTCAAACTCACAGAGATCCTTCTGCCTCTGCCTCCCGAGTGCTGGGATTAAAGGTGTGGGCCACCACCGCCCAACCCTGAAGAACATTTTTAAATGTGTAAATTTCTTGAGTTTATGTGCACCACATGAGTGTGGGAACCCAAAAAAGGCAGAGGGCTTCAGATCCCCTGGAACTAGACTTGTGTGCTGCCTGACGTGGGTGCTGGGAACCAAACTCAAATTGTCTGCAATGAGTGCATTTAATAACCAAGCCATCTCTCAGGCCCAAAGAATACTTCTGTCTTCATTTTCTTTCTTTCCTTTTTGTTTGTTTGTTTCTTTTGAGACAGGGCTCCTGTGTAGCCCTGGCTGTCCTAGAACTCACTCTGTAGACCAGGCTGGCTGGCCTCAAACTCAGAGACTCCCCCTACCTCTGCCTCCCAAGTGCTGGGATTAAAGGAGTGCGCCACCATGCCTGACAAAGAATATTTCTTAAATGCTTGTTTAATCAGATGCTTTCATTTAATAAACTTCTGCTTCTGGCCCAGAAGTAGGAATAGGGTTTTACCTCTTTAAAATAACAACAAAAGCCAAAATCTAGGGTTGAGGAGATGGCTCAATTGGTAAAGTGTTTGCCAGAGAAATGAAGGAAGACACCTGACAACAACTTGTGGCCTCTATACATGCACACATGGTTATATACACCCACAGGCCCCCCCCCCCCGCCACACACACACGGCAAAAATAAGCCATATTAAAAACTTTAATACATTCCACATAAGACGACAAGGCTGAAAGAGAAACAACTGAGGGCGTCTTGGGTTGCCTGTCACGGGCTTCCAGGCCACAGCACAGCAGGAAAGAATATTTCCTGAGTTGAAAAGGAGCCAAGAGTCTAGGGAGACAGAGCTCAGAGGGCACAGGAATGAGAAGCTGCCTGGAGGAGTCCACTGAGATCTCCAGAGGCTCTGCTTCCAAAGTTCAGTGTGTGACTCTGCACACTCCAAGGAAGAACCATCTCTGAGTCTGAAGAAGAAAGCTCTGGAAGGATGTGAGGAGGCAGTATCACCAGCAGAAATAGAGAGCTGTGCGCCACCAGTGAGCAGAGTAGGAGAAGGATATTCCTCAGCAGGGTAACCCTAACCCCAGATTGAACAAACTTACCTTCTGTTCTTTCTTTTTTATTTTTCCAAAGATTTTATTTATTATATATACAACATTCTGCTTCCATGTATATCTGCACACCAGAGGAGGGCACAAGATCTCATAACAGATGGTTGTGAGCCACCATGTGGTTTCTGGGAATTGAACTCAGGATCTCTGGAAGAGCAGTCAGTGTTCTTAATCTCTGAGCCATCTCTCCAGGCCCTTCACCTTCAGTTCTTAAAAGTGATTCCCCAAACACAGGTACATCCCAGCACGAAATTCAAGCATTTATACAGTAATACCAAAAAAGCAGTTACCCAGTCAGGTAAAATGCACAAGGCTGGCATCCACAAAAAAAAAAAAAAATCACCACATAAGCTAAGAAATGGGAAGACATGACCCATAACAAGGGGCTTAGAAATCCGTTAGCTGAGACCAACTGAGAACTGACACAGATGTTAGAATTAACTGACAAGGATGCTGAGGTAGATATTAGGGCCACATTCCATGTGTTCAGAAAGCTCTGCTGAAATATGAAAAATGAAGGAAAAAATTACCTTTAGAGATGAAAATTATATTGATATTGCAGAAGAAAACAATTTGTATACTCAAAGACACAGCCATAAAAACCATCTGAATGAAACACAGAAAATGAGCATACTCTTTCTGCATGTGTGTATGTGTGTGCATGTGTCCATCCACGTGTGCTCCCATGTGCACACATGTGGAAGCCAGAAGACAGGAGTGTCATCCCCTATCACACTCTGCCTTACTCGCTTGAGACAGGGTTCCTTACTGAACTTAAAGCTTGCTGTTTGAGTTGACTGGCTCAAGCTCTCAGGATCTGCCGGTCTCTCTCCCCAATGCTAAGGTTACAGACACATTTACCCAGGCCAGGATTTTATGTAAGTGCTGGGGGTTCAAACTGAAAAAGAAAAAAAAAATGTTAACTACATAGATGAAGATACAAGTTTTTAAAGGATATTTATAACTTTCAAAAAGATCATTGTTTAAATGAAAATGATAATAATGTATTTTAGGGTTAATGACTCTGAAAAAGCAAATGTATGTCGATAAATTTGTAACACTTTTTTTTTTTTGAGACAGGGTTTTTCTGTGTAACAGCCATAGTTGTTCTGAAACTCTCTCGGTCGTCCAGACTGACTTCAAAAGGTGTATACCACCATGCCAGGCTTGTAACACTCTTAAACTATGCAGGAAATGACACATCATCACTTGAAAGATGATGTGGACAAGTCAAAGACATGTAAATTCTAAAGCAATCACCAAGATTAAGAAAACAAAACAGCCAGGTGGTGGTGCACACCTTTAGTCCCCAGCTCTTGGGAGGCAGAAGCAGGTGAATCTATGAGCTCGAGGCCAGCCTGGTCTACAGAATGATTTCCAGAACAACCAGGGCTACACAGAGAAACCTTGTCTTGAAAAACAAAACAAACAAACAAATAAACAAACCAAACAACAAAAAAACTAAGAAATTTCAACTAACAGATCAGTGAAGGAATCACAAAAACACTTAGCATAAAAAAAGGGAACAAAAGAGGCTAAAATAGAACAGAGAAGACAAACAGAAAATAGATAACAAGGAGATTGGTTCAAACCTAACCCCATTAATAATCATACTAAATGTAAACAGTAAAGATATTTCTTTGAAAAAGATTCGTTTTATGTTTTTAAGATTTATATTTTTATTTTGTAGGTACGTGCACTACATTCATGGCTGGTGCCCTTGGTGACTAGAAGAGGGCATCAGATCCTCTGGAACTGAAGTTATAGGCAATTTTGAGCTGCCATGTGGGTGCTGGGAACCTAGCCCAAGTCCTTTGCAAGAACAGCAAGTGCTCTTAACCCTAAGCCATCTCTCCAACCCCCTAAACGTTGCATTTAAGGACAGATTTTTTTTTTTTTTAATGTGGATTGTTTTTTTGTTTGTTTATTTTTAACTTGGAATCCTCTGCTTTAACCCCCTGAGTACTAGGATTGCAGGTATGTGCCTGGCTGGAGTTTTATTTTAGGTAATACTCAATTATTTGCTGCTACCTGTAATAAATAAACTTTATAACTAAAAACGTGAAAAAGATGGGAAAAGACAGATCATGCTAACACTAATTAAAAGTAAGTCTTTGTGGCAATGCTGGGAATGCTGGGAATGCGGACATATGCCCGTATGCCTCCCCCCCCCACTCTCTCTTTTAAAAAAATTGATTTATTTTATTTATTTATTTTATAATAGTCTGTTTTAATATAAACAAGTGTTGGAGTCTATCAATGTCCATCTCAGGAAGCTTCTTGTCTACATCAGAAGGCACAGCTTTGTCTTCACCCTGCTCCGCAGCCTGGGTACCTGGACAATCTCCTTTGTCTTGACAACTGGATCCACCGTCAGGCTCTGATTGTACTGCAGGTTCAGCTTGCTATTCATCCATTCCATCGCTTCATTGGTGCTCTTCTCTACCTTCGCCATGTCAGCAACATCCAAGTGCTCACACTGGTCCTCCTTGTTTTTTGAAAGAGCTGATCACTTTGTTGAATTTGTTTCCCTAGTTCTTCAAATAACTTTGGTCTTTCATCAGATTCCTGGAACCGTGTCCAGGCTGACCTAAATTTTTTAATTCGGCCAATTTGTCTACATAAACTTGCTTTGGTTGGTCTTCTCCATCATCATATTTTCAGTATATCTGCCAATTTTCAGTATCTTCTGATTTTAAGGTAAAAAAATCCATTAAGATCATCTTCACTCACAGATTTCTCATATTCACCGCTAAGTCTGTCTCTCATCTCGTGCACAGATTCTCCCATGGCGTTCTTGGCACCATTCCGTTCCTTCTCCAGTTTATCCTGCACGATCAGCTTACCCTTATTCCCTGGATACAGACCAAACATCTCTCGGTCCAGCTGCCACAGCAGCTGGTTCTCAAGGGGCAGGTCCACGGTGCTGGTCTTCACTTCCGCCTTCTTGGCTTGAGGTGGTTGTTCCGTCTTTTTATCTTTTGATCGAGCTTGAGAGGTCTCCATTTCCTCAGACTCCACCTGGTTGTCTGTTGGGGTCTGTGGCTGCTGCTCTTCAGCACGTGGTTCCTCCTGGCCCACTTGCTTCTTCTCTTCTTCCTTTGCAATCTGATCAGTCTCCATTTTTCTCAGACTTGTACACTTCTACTAAGGATGCCCTGGACACACTGAAAATACCATGGACATTTACCCGAACCTTGACTTTCACTTTGGAGCTGGAGTCATCAGACTGTGGAGTGACTTTCTGAACTGAAAACTGAGCTATAGCGGGGTCTGATTTATTTATTATGTACACAGTGTTCTGCCTGCATGTATCCTACACACCAGAAGAGGGCACCAGATTTCACTATAGAGGGTTGTGAGCCACGTGAGTGCTGGCAATTGAACTCAGGACCGCTGGAAGAGCAGCCAATGCTCTTAACCACTGAGCTATTTCTCCAGCCCCCATAAGCCCATCTCTTAGGAGGCCGGGGCAAGAGATTTATGACTCTGAGACCAGCCTGGGCTACATTGAGACCCTGCTTCAAAGGGAGAAAGCAACCAAGCAAGAAAGAAAAATATCATTTTTATTTCCCATTTGGCTTTCTGTGTGTAATGTAATTTTATTGTTTTTTGATGGTTCTTTGTAAGACTTCTCTGTCCTTGGTTCTAACAATTGTACTATGGTATGCTGTATAATTTTCTTTGTATTTATACTGCTAGAGGTTGAATGAACTTTTGGTGATAATAAAATAGTTATTTTTTAATGAAATGTTTATACTGCTTATATCTAATGTAATTGCTTGTAGCCTTTTGCCCATCTTCCCCCCTTACACACACACACACACACACACACACACACACACACACACTTTTTTTTTCTTCTTTATTCTTTTCTTTTAAACAGGGTCTTGCTATGTAGCCCAGTCTGACTTCAAACTTATGGCAGTCCTCCTGTTTATGACTCCTGAGTGTAGGGATTATAGCCTGTGCTGCCATGTCTCACTTGTGATCTATTCCTTGTGAGCTAGAGCGGAAGTCAGACACTCATTGCCTGGCAAACAAAGGACATGTATTGTGTTCACATGAGAGAGCACTACTCTGCAGTACCACTTTGGTCCGAACAAACCTTAAAAGACATTATTCAAACTGAAAGAGACAGATGCAAAAGACCTCATATTATATGATTTCATTTATGTGAAATGTCTAGTAAAGCAAAATTGTGAGACAGAAAGCAAATTAGTGGTTGTCTGTGGCTATGGGTGGGAACTGGAATTGGTTGCAAGTGGGTGGGAGGAATTGCTTTGTGGTGTTGGAAATGTTCTAAAACTGGACTGTGGCAATAGTTACACAACTCTTTAAATTGATTTCTAAAAAATCATTAAATTATACACTTAAACAAGTGAATTATATATATTATACCTCAATAAAAACCATTATGGCTGTAAGAGACAGAGCCACTAATTTGGAAAAAAATGAGCAGAAAGTATTTACTTGAAAAAAGATAACTAGTCGCAACATTTAATTCTTCAAATCAAAAAGAAAGGGGCAACAGTAGAATCGGGGAAAGATTAAGAGATGAGAAACAGAAGTCGATCCTATTGAAGAATAAACATTATTATTATTATTATTATTATTATTATTATTATTATTGGTTTTTTGAGACAGAGTTTCTCTGTATAGCTTTGGAGCCTATCCTGGCACTCACTCTGGAGACCAGGCTGGCCTCGAACTCACAGAGATCCGCCTGCCTCTGCCTCCCGAGTGCTGGGATTAAAGGCGTGTGCCACCAACTCCCCACTGAAGAATAAACTTATGAGCAATTATCCACTTTGCTAATATAGTGAAATCTGATGCTATGTGGTCCCTTAACAACATGGATATAAAAAAGGGGAATGGTGACAATGACAAGTGTTGGCAAAGATGTGGCCAAGTGAAAGTGTCCAGACTTTATGACTGTAATTCACTCCTGGATTGACTAATAAAGAATACAAATGTATACCACAAGAAGCATGTAAGAATTTCCAAGGCTGGGGATATAGCTCAATGATAGAGTGCTTGTTTAGCATGTGTAAGGTCCCAAGGTTCAAACTCAGGATCAATCTCAAGGAAGGAAAGATAAAATTTTCATAGCAACCATTTAAAATAACAAAAAAAACCCCTGTATACAATAAGATTGATGAATTGTAGAACAATGGGATATCAAAAACAGTAGAAATTAATAAACTGAATTTAACTGCATCAACATGGATGAACCTTACAGTATAATGCTGAGCCAGGAAGAAAAGCTGTAGAATTTACCAGTTAAGATGTGCAGCATACAGTGGGGTAAAATTATGAACGAGGATGGCAATGATTAACAGCAAATTCAAAATGCCGTTTACTCTGTGGACTGAGAAAGAAAGGCAATGGAAAGGGAGCATAAACCGTATCTGCAATGTTTTAGTTCCTAAATTTCACAGCAAAGTTTTTTTAAAGATTTTATTTATTTATTTATTTATTTATTATGTATACAACATTCTGCTTAAAAACAGTGATTAGATGCCAGGAAGTAGGTGGCAATGCCTTAACCATATGCATGTTGTTAGGCCCAAATCCCTCTTCTAGCCTTGTCAAGGGGAGTACTAACCTTCTCTCCTTTCATACAACACCACAGCAAAATTTTAGTGGTTCAATTTACAATGTGTCAACTTGTCTGGGCCATGGAGTGTCCAAATAATCGGTGGAACATGATTTTAGAGGTTACCATGATATTTAAGGATGAGCGTAACATTTAAATCAGAAGAAAGAATAAAGCAAGTTTCTTCCCTAACAGGACTTTCTCCTCAGCCAGGGAAAACTCCCCTTGCCTGCCTTACCTTCTAACTGTTTTGACCAGCTTGTCTAGCCTTTGCACCTAACTGAAAAACTTAGCTCTTCCCAGATCTTGAGTCTGCTGGCTTTTGAACCACACCGATTGGCTTTCCCTGGTCTCCACCTGGCTCGTCCTATAGACCTTGAGACTTTTTAACTTCTGGCATATGCTCATATTCCTTCTTCTGTGTCTGTCCCCTATGTACCTACACACATGCATGTCTTCCATTGTTTTTTTGTTTCTGTGAAGGATATTACCATAGCAATTTCTTGTTACATTATTTTCTATAACTTTTATATATCTAAAATGCTTCGAAATGATATTTTTAAAGATGGGAAAACCCACAGGAACAGCTGACCTGAGCAAGTGGGAGTTCCCCAGTCTGATAGCTGGGGAACCAGCATAGGACTGAACCAGGCCCCCTGAACGTGGGTGTCAGCTAGGAGGTCTGGGCAGTCTATAGAGCCTCTGGCAGTGAAACCAGTATTTATTCCTAGTCCATGAATGGACTTCGGGAGCCCATTCCCCATGGAGGGATATTCTCTTAGCCTAGATACACTGGGGAGGGCCTAGACTCTGCCCCAAATGACTTGACAAACTTTGATGATCCCTCATAGAAGGCCTCACCCTCCCTGGGGAGTGATTGGGGGATGGGATGGGGGGTTTGGTGGGGGGCATGGGAGGATGGGAGGGAGAGGGAACTGGGATTGATATGTAAAATAAGATTGTTTCTAATTTAAATAAAATTTATTTTTTAAAAAGATTTATTATGTACAATGTTCTGCTGCATGCATGTCTACACGCCAGAAGAGGGCAGCAGATCTCATTGTAGATGGCCACCATGTTGTTTCTGGGAATTGAATTCGACCTCTGGAAGAACAACCAGTGCTCTTAACCACTGAGCCATCTCTGCAGCCCTCACAATGATTTTATATAAGTATCAATGCATACCAAATGTCAAATGCTACAGAGGTCAAATAAAATGAAAACCGGAGGCTAGTAATGTTTGATTGTGTCTTTGGGTTCCATTCCCAACACCCCCCCCCCACACACACACACGGATGAAAAATAGGACAAGGAGGAAATTAAGGATGGGGAGGAGGGTGAAAAGTGGAGCATGCAGGTTAGAGGCAGTTGTGAGAAGTCAGTTCCTCGGTAGGAGCAGATTCAGTGCTGTCCCCAGGGCAGGTCACACGGTGGCAGCCTAGAGGACTGTGTACACACCCGTGATGTGGTCTAGTGTGCAGTAGGGGCGAGCACAGGTTCTGATAACTTTGTTCAGGGTAGAGGAAGGGATTTAGCAAGGGGCGACTTTTGCTTCTGCTAGGTACCCTGTACTGCTTTCCATTGGACTTAGCAGCATCCTGGTGCTCCTTGGGGCCCTATGACTATTCCAGTGGAGATTCTAGAGTACTTGGACTTTTCTCTTCCTGTGCATAAAATGAGTTTTTTTTTTTTTAAATGCAATCCAGATGCAAATACTCTGGATGCCAGGCTTCTTAGAGGCACCCAGAGACCATGATAGCAACGTCCCTCGTGGAAAGAAAGGTATTAAAGGTATTAAAGGCAGTCTCCAGTCGAAGGGGATGTCACAGCGCAGGAAATCAAGCTGAAACACAGTCTCTGTGCAGAAATAGGGAAGTTATTCTAGAAAGACGGAGGGAAAGAGAGAACGGTCCTGATTGAAAAGCGTTGAGGTACTTGAAAATGTTGTCTTTCTTTCTCTCCCTCTCCTTCCCCCCACCCCCCGCCCTTTTTTGTCTCCTTAATGGTCGGATTTGGCAATGAATGTTGCTAATGGTTTCCCAATTTAGTTTCGAGAGGACTGGCGGCAGGGTTTTCCAGGCCACAGAGGCTGGAGGGGACACCACTGCTAGTCTGTCGCACTCCCTCAGAAATTCAATCTGGGTCTTATTCTAATTTCCGCTTTGTCTTCTCAAAGGAGCTCCAGATGGGGAGATTCTGAGCTGGGGTATTTCTTCCTACCCTTCCCAGACAGATTGCGAGGTTTTTCCAGGCCTGCCTTCTTCCCGGAGCTCTCTTTAGATGCTGCAGGCTCGCACGCGCCAGCAGGGGTCAGCAGAGTCCTACGTCTGGCGGGGCGCCGCCTGCCACATGCTCTATCTCTCCTGGTGCTGCCAGGGTTGTTGGGGGATTAGAGGGCGCTGTTTTGCTGAAACCTTGGCTCCACTCTGACATTCCGAGATGCCGAGGTGCCTCCCTTGGACGTGGTCATTAAGGGTGCTGGTGTGGATATGAACGTACACCGCAGACATCAGCAATGCCAGCTCACCACCTGCTTTTCACCGCCAGGTTGTTTTGATTTTTGTTTTCTTTTTCTTTTTTATGTGTATTGGCACGTGTGACTTGCTGTGTGGGTCCAGGTGTCAGAGAGTGTGACTTGGATTTGTTTTGCTGAAATTTCTGCACAGACCTGGGATTTCTGGATTCTACCTAGTATCCACATATGCTGTTCAGGCTCGGGAATGGCTGGTGCCCAGGTCTCACGGACGCCGGTCCCCGTCACGCCCTGCACTATTCAGTGGAACGAAATTGTCCCGTAGTGCCGGGTTTCCACAGCCAGTGTCTCCTTGACTGGCGTCCAGGAAAAGCAAGCTCTGCTTGGCTTTTCGATGCATCCGGGTATCCCTGCATCTTTTTTCACTTCTCCTGTCCATTTTGCAGTTCGCTCCTCAGCGCCTCCTCCTAGCTCAGGCCACCTTGCTAAATAAGAAGGTCCCCAGGGAAATCAGAGGCCTGGAAACATCTGGTTCCTTGGAAACAGCATGGCTTCCCCGCCATCTTCCTTGCTTCTCAATTTTCCCCACTCCAATGTGTTGGCGGGGGCGACGGGGGGGCGGGGCGGTGAGGAAGGGGCTTTGGCACTGGTACAGTTGGAGCAAGGCTGAATTGGGAGATTCCAGTTAGCGTCTGAGATTCCCAGGGCCCCATGACCTTCCAGGCAGGCTCCCCTGCTGCCATGACAGGCACATGCCTGCTTTTCCACACGCCTTTGAAAAGAGCGACTTGGAAGAGGCCTCCCCACTAGCCTGCTTTCTTAGGAGTAGAGTTACAGCAGCTGATCTAGACAACAGGTGTGGCTTTCGGTTACAGCTGCTGCAAAGCACATCTGTACTAACAAGAAGGCTGCGACCACAGCTTGGCCCATCAGTCACCAATGCACTCCCCGGATTTAGGGGGGAGTGCCTTTTTAGGGGAAACCCAGATCAGCATTCACCGAGCATTTTTACCCTGGAAATCCCGCAGTGGCAACCTCAGCACAGTTTCAGCCTCCTTAGCCTCTAGCATAGGGATGGGGGAAGACACTGTCTTCTCTCCTTGGCGCCCCAGCCCTTGGATTGCAGCCAGCTTCTCTTCCTGGCCAGTGGAGAGCCCAGACCTTCATAGGGTGGAGCTCAGAATCCAGGCTCTTCCAGGAAGCCAGGGGTGTGGAGGGTTTAGAATAGTTCTTTGGTGCTGGGGATTTGACTAGTGGGTAAAGCACATATTGCAGAAGCATGAGAGCATGGGTTCAGTCCCCAGCACCCACATAAAAATCCCGGTGCATGCTGGTGACAGGGCTCATCGAGGAGAGGCTCTACCACCAAGCCTGAGTTTAATGCCCTGAATACCACAGCGGAAGGAAAGACTCAGTTCTGTCCTCTGCTCTCCACATGTGTGTGCAAGTACATGTCACACACAGGTGACCTGAGCTTGTAATACCAGTGCTGGGAGGCAGTGATAGACAGATCCCTAGAGCTCAATGGTCGGTCAGAAAGACCTCGTCTCAAAAAACAAGGTGGATGGCTCCCCAGGAGCCACACTCAAGGTTGCCCTCTGGCTTCCGTGTTACACACACACACACACACACACACACACACACACACACACACACACACACACACACACACGTCCATGCACCACCACCACATGAGAACACACCCACATACCCACACATATACCTCCCACTCAGGTACAGAAGATGACTCTCCTGACAGTGAACTGCTTGACATTTGGAGGTCTGGGAGATTCCTAGTCTGAGCCAGTCACTGGCTTCACCAACATCACCTCATTAAATCCTCCTTGGAAGCCTGCCACAGGGACTTTGTCGGGGTCATTTCTTCTTAATAGGCATGAACTGGATTACACTGGATACTTAAGATGTGGTGAAGGTGAGACGTTACCGCAGCCTTAACTTCTAAAACGTGCATTGTCCATTGGGCTACACTGTACTTAACTTCTCTGGCAAACTCAAACTCCAGTTTTTCTGTCCTGTGTGGCTGTCCTGTCTAGTCCCGTCTCGTTTGTTTTTGTTTACTGCCGCCACAGTCACCTTGCCAGCTTATCTTCATTTCATAAAATCCCTTTCTCTCTGCAGTTCACACCCCTTTCTCTCTGTTCCAGAGTGGCACGACAGCTTCTACATCCTGTGGAGATAATGTCCACTCCTGCCATGCCCTCTGTCCCCACACTCAGGTCTCTTCCCCCAACAGCACACCCGGCCCCCATTCCCAGCAGGGTTGAATTTTTTCTTTGCCTCTGTCTATCACTCTAGCACATGCACACTTCACATTTTCTTCACATGCTCCTCTGCCGAGGTTTGAATGTGAAATGTCCCTATCTTAGTCACTCTTCTGTTCCGTGAAGAGACACCATGACCGAGGCAATGCTTACGAAAACATTTAATTGGGGCTTGCTTATAGTTTTAGAGGTTTAGTCCGTTATCATCATGGTGGGGAGCATGGCAGGCAGGGCACTGGAGCTACACCCTGATCCAGAGAGAGAGAGAGAGAGAGAGAGAGAGAGAGAGAGAGAGAGAGGACTAGGTCTGGTGTGGGCTTTCGAAACCTCAAAGCCCACCCCCAGTGACACAGTTACAGTTTCTTCAACAAGGCCACTCCAATAAGGTCATACCTCCTTTAAATCCTTTCTAAATCCTCCTAATCCTTTCAAACAGTGCCACTCCCTGTGACTAAGTGCTGAAATAGGTGAGCTTATGGGGCCACTCTCATTCAAACCACCACAATCCCTGACAGGCTCAGGATTTGAACACCTGGTTTCTGAATGGTGCTGCTGCTTTGGGTGGGTATGGAGCCTGTGGGACAGGAGGCAATGGATAGAAGATGGGTCACTGGGAGGCAGATGGGAGGCATAAGAGCTAGAGCCTACCCACTTCCATCAGAGCTGTCTACTTCCTGTGTGTCACTCCGTGTAAACTGCAGCAACAAGCTCCTCCAGCCATGCTTTCACCTCAACTGCGAGCCCCAGTAACCCTTGTCCCTTAAGTTGCTTCTATCAGGTATTCTGTCTTACTAACAAGAAAAATAACCAGCACATCCTCTCATAAGCACCTCTCAGTGTTTCAAGACTATTCATCAGTAGAAGAAACTGTTTTCAGAATATAGTAAGAGTGTATTGTATTTTATCTATAGTTATGTAAGTAACACATGAGTACATTCTTCCTGTACAAAACAACTCAGGCTGGTGAGCTGGCCCTGTGGATAAAGGTACCTGTAGCTAACCCTGATGAATTGTGTTCAGTCCCTGAGACCCACATGGTAGAAGGAGAGAACTGACCCCTACCATGGCAGGTGCAGTTATATGCCAGTATGCCTCCACGCGAGTACACATATACAATTAATAAAATGTAATAGAAAGAAATACAAAGTAATCCTCTGCTACATATTAAATCTGAGGCCAGCCTGGGTTACATAGGTCCGTGTTTCAAAACACTGAAAGATTTTTTTCAAAATTAAACAAAAGAAAATAAAAATAATTCAGTCAAAAAAGTGAACTCCATTGATGACTGTGCTGGAAATAACAACTGCTGTTAGTTTGGAGTATCTTTGAAGACTTTAAAAACTATATAAAGCTAGTTGTAGTGGCCCATGTCTTTAATCTCAGCACTTGGGAGGCAGAGGCAGGAGGATCTCTGTGACTTCAAGGCCAGCCTGATGTACAGAGAGAGTTCCAGGACAGCTAGAGCTACATAGTGAGAACCTGTCTCCTAACGAAACCCTATGTATGTATACACAGAAATACAGTTTTATTAGCCAACTTTGACAGAGTTCGCTCATAGTATGTAAGTTGTCTTACAACTTTGCTTGCTTATTTATTTGAAATGGGATTTTGCTATATAGCTCTGACACTTGCTATATAGCCCAGGCTGGCTTTGAATTTGTAGCAATATTTGTTCCTCAGTCTCGCAGGTGCTGAATGCTACCACACCCAGCTTTGTTCCCCACCTCTCCTTTCTCTCCTTCCTCTCCTTCTCCCACTGTCTACCCCCCTTCACTTCTGTTACCCAGGCTGGCCCCAAACTCTAGAACCCAAGTGATCTCCTGCTCTAGCCTCTGAAGCAGGTAGGACTACAGGTGCACAACAGAATGCCCAGTCTTCAGAATTAAGACTCTACAACCATTTAGAATCCACGCAGAGCATACACCTGAATAAATTCATGTGGAGATATGATTCTTTGATGGAGCATTAAGAGTCCATAGTCAGCTGGGTGGTGGTGGCTCATACCTTTAATCCCAGCACTTGGGAGGTAGAGACATGAGGATCTCTGTGAGTTCAAGGTCAACCTGATCTACAGAGTGAATTCCAGAACAGCCAGGGCTACACAGAGAAAAACCCTGTCTGAGGGTAAAAAAATTCCCATGGACAAAAACAGTTATACAATTTAAAATTTTCAATGCTAAACAAAACTGTGTGATTCTTTGCTTAAAATTATCAAGAATTTTAGAATTACAGGCATTAAGCCAAGTAGGGGCCCTTGGAAGCATGGGGCACCGTGCCATCATTATACATGCTCACAAAGCCCACAAAGCTGGCCCTGCCCGTGAGCTCTACAGAGAATAGCTGACTTGGGCGGGCAGAGTCCTCCATTTGAGTCAATGCATGCCCTGTTCTGACAATGGACATTCTTGTCTCGGCCTCCACATTGGATATTGTCTCCTGAGTCTGCACACAGCCTGCTGCAGCGGCATTCTCTGCTCCAAAGCCAGACTGCTGAGCAAACTCCCAGGGTCCACGGCTGCCTGTCAGCATTGCTTTGGAGGTACCCACAAAGATGGCAATGGTGTTGAAAAATGGCATCCCTGTGTCACAGAAGGAGAAAATGTCTCCAGAGAAAAGAATGCCTCAAGCCACCAACCCAGAAAATTGGATTCCAGTTTCGGCCCTGCCACCACTTGAAGAGTTGTAAGACATCTTGGCCCCTTAGCGTCTTCCTGTAGAAGTAGGCGGGTGGGATTCCACAGTCTCTAAGGCACTTTCCAGTCTGAAAGACTGCACCCCAATGACAAAGAGATTATGGTGACACTGATGACAAGAGCTGCTGATGCCACACACCCCTCCCATGCCCCATGTCATGCTCCTAACAGTTCTACGAGGCTGGCAGTGCTCCATGAGAAAACTTGGAGTATGTTCTAAAGGTTGAGTGTGGTGATGATCATGCAACTATGGATTTGCTACAAGCCAGTTTTACACTTATATTGGTCAAGCTTTACAGTAAATTCTACCTCAGGAAAGCTGTCAAAAGAAAATAAACAAAGGTGTGTGCACTGAAGCTAGTGTATAGCAGGGCCCCTCACCGCTATCCATGCTGCCATAGTGTGCTCCTCTGTGTAAGCATAGTCCTCTGGACTGCAGGGGTCAGATGTCGTGGGGGCAAATCCTCAGTCTAGAACTTAATAACTGTGAGAACCACACACAAAAGATACTTTACCTCAATTTCTTCAGTTACAAAATAGAAATAAAAATTATATCTATGGGGCCTACAAGATAGTTCAGCCTATAAAGGCACTTGCCTACAAACCTGATGACCTGAATTCAATCCCCAGGACCCACATGATAGAGGGAGAGAATCAATTTCCACAAGTTCTCCTCTGGCTTCTGCACGTTGTACACATGTGTACACCCGTGGGCAAGATCATGCACAATAAATAAATACAGAAGAAAATGTTTTTTAGGGCTGGAGAGATGGCTCAGAGGTTAAGAGCACCGGCTGCTCTTCCACAGGTCCTGAGTTCAATTCCCAGCAACCACTTGGTGGCTCACAACCATCCATTATGAGATCTGGTGCCCTCTTCTGGTGTGCAGATATACATGGAAGCAGAATGTTGTATACATAATAAATATCTTTTAAAAAAAAGAGTAGCTACAAATAAAATATAGAAAATATGATTAATTCACTTGCTGAAAATGTTATGATTAGAAGAATTTGTAGAGTTACAAGCATGGAAATATAGTTTTTTTCTTTTAAAAAAGAAAATGTTTTTTAAAAGAATACCTATGGCCAGGCCTGGTGGCATACATTTATAGCTCTTACTACTGAATGGGCTGAGGCAGGAGGATCACTGGAGCCAAGGAGTTTAAAGCCAGCCTAGGCCATACAGAGATACCTTGTTTTTTCAATGTTGTATGAGTGTTTTGCCTGTATATATCTGTGCACCTCTTCTGTACTTGGTGTGGGTAGAGGCTGGAAGTGGGTGGCAGATTCCCTAGAACTGAGTTACAGACTACTGTGAGATGCAAGTATAGGTGCTGGTCTGTGAGCCTCCAGGTAGGTGCTGGGAATCAAATCTGGACCCTCTGGAAAAGCATTCCATTATCTTAGCTGCTGAGCCATCTCCCCAGCTCCTGATCCTGTCTTTTAAAAAGAAACTTTAGTTTCTTTTTAAAGTTTTAAAGTGTGTGTGTGTGGTGGGGGTGACTCCATCGACAAAGGGACCCCAGTTCAATCCTCTGAACCAAATATGAGGGCATGCTCTTGTAATCCCAGCATTGGGGAGGTGGAGGCTGGTGGATCCCTGGGGATCTCTGGCCAGACAATCTGGCCCAGTTGGTGAACTCCAGCCCAGTGAAAGACCCTGTCTCAAAGGAAATGGACAGCATTCCTGAGAATGACATCCAGGGCTGTTCTCTTGCACATAAATCTCCTACACATACTGAACACACATACTCATTAAACATGCACACACAAATACATTTTAAAAAACACAAAACTTTAAGACTTTTGATAAAAGGTCAAAAGAAAAGCCTGATGTGTAATCGGAGGCTTTTCTGTCCCACCCAGCCCCAAAGCCATTTCCAAATAATCACTCGGAGACTTAATATAAATTAGAAATGTTTGGCCAATGGCTCAGTCTTATTTCTAGCTAGCTCTTACATTTAAATTAACCTGTTTCTATTAATCTGTGTATAGCCACATGGCCTGTGGCTTACTGGTGGTGCTCTGGCATGTTGCTCCTTGGGCAGCTGCTGGCATCTCTCTGACTCCTCCCTTCTCCTGTATCTCTGCCTGGATTTCCCACCTGGCCCTATTTTGCTTTGCCATAAGCCAAAGCAGCTTTATTTATCAACCAATGAGAGCAACACATATTCACAGTGTACAGAAAGACATCCCAAATCACTGATGTTTTTTATATAGGCTTGTTATGATATGGGTTGGTATAGGTTGGGTATTTGAAATGGCTATAGGCACAAGGTGGTGGTGGTACTCACCTTTAATTCCAGCCATCAGGAGGCAGAAGCAGGCAAATCTCTGTGAGTTTGAGGCCAGTCTGGTCTACAGAGCAAGTTCCAGGACAGCCAGGACTACACAGTGAAATCCTGTTTTGAAAACACACACACACACACACACACACACACACACACACAAAATAGCTGTAGGCACCAGGCAAGTGTAAGTGTGGACTGTCATTATCTTCCAGATTGCAAAGTCTACCAGAGCCACGTTTCTTAGAGGAGCCCAGTTTCACTCCACCAGCCCCACTTCTACTTTGCCTGCCCTTAAAGAAACACTCCTCTTCAAAGGCCATCTTTGGAAAAACACTGGCTCTCCTTACATCTTACTTCCTGGTAACAGTGAAGGAGAAGCTCATCTTCCCGATAAGGCAGTGACTGGCTGGTTCTCATAAAATGTTCATTGCTATGCCAGCTTTTCCCCACAGACTGTTTCCTCCTGGGCCCTCATTCACGGTGGCAATCAACATTGAAAGCAGGGATGGGGGTAGGGGGGTGGGGAGAACGCTGTAAGGTCAGAGTGGCCAAGGACAGGGCAGCTGCATAGGAAGCCCCTTGCCGGCTAATGAACCAAGCTAGAGAGGGCAGGATTATGTGTGAGCAGGCTTCTAGCTCTCACAATATACTTTGCAGCATTGAGCCCACAACCAGTGAAGGGGGAAGTGGGGGTATCGTGGGCTGGGTATGACTTGCTGCTAGCTGTGTGGTCACTGCACTTCTGCTTACGTTTGAGTGGCACTATCTAAGCCAAAGTCCCTTCTATGATCTCACTGATACCACAGCCTTGGTGGCATGTACTGATGTCCCCTGGGTGATGATACCCTCTTTTAAGTGATGAGCAAACTGAGGTGATGCACTTCAGAAAGCGGTTGGAGCCAGGCGTGGATGGAATGAGGCCCTCTGCAGCCAGGCCCAGTGTTTTTCCACTGGCTTCAGACGAGGAAGTCAGAAGGTCCCTGGACTCCACCTCAGGCGCGCTAATAATGTTTGTTACATGCTGAAGAAAATGAAGCCATGCACTGTCTTCATATCACTGCCAAGTTCCTTACAAACTGTTCTCAGAGCCCTGAAAGAAGCCAAGAGGGTCAAGACTGTCCCATTACAGGCCACAGGGAATGCAGGGGCTATGATTCTTTTTCAGATCACCAAAGTCCTACACTAGGTGACCCCAGTGGTGAGACAAATGAACATTGGTCTACAGAGCTCAAGACAGCAAGAAAACATGCACCCCGCCCCCACACATAGCAGTCAGGCTGTGGCAGAAGAAATAAATAAATAAATAATCATTTTCTATGCTTCCTGGGGCTTCCAATGCTCTCATCTCAGGCCAAGTCAAGGCTCAATGGGATGACCACAAGCTCCTTGGGCTGATTTTTTAAAAACCTATTTGTCACATTGACACTAATCCTCTTGTTTACAATTTGCCCTGGAGCAGAAATGGTGCTCTGCAGCAGAGGACAGAGCAGGGACCCGCCTTAGTGGGGTCAGCAGGTCCTGAAGCCACCTTCTCCATGGGGATGGTGAACTGTGATCATGCCTAAGGTCCCCTACTCTAATTCACTCTTCTACCACTCACCAACTAATCTACTCTGGAGCAGGCATCCTTCTGGCTCCTGCCATCCTTCCAGTCTGCAGCCCTTGTCTTTACCTCTCATTGATTTTCATATTTAAGGAAAATCCATTTGTTTGATTCAGAGCAACTGAATCATCAGTGTTCAGACAAAAACCACTCACAAGGTAGACATTTAGCAGAGGCCACTTATGTGTGGGAACCCTGCTTTGTCTCCAAGCAGGCCTGCCCTTACTGGCCCCTGACTGCTCCTCTCTGCTGCTCTGACCTATGCCCCTTCTTGGTAGCCTTCAGACACTCTGTCACCCCAATAAAACTGGGCCCCTTAGTTCCCTTCCGCAAGGCTGTGCACAGGCTCCTGTGTTTACCTACAAACTCAAGTTCACCCGTTGGAGGTGTATGACTGGGGCATTTGGAGCAGAGTGTAAGGGGGGCTTACATGATGTAAATAAATATAAGACTAAATTTTCACAAAATTATGGCGTTGGCATTCCTTTCCACTTGGGAAGCACCTTAGGAGTAACATCATGTTGTCGTTCCCAGCGTGGCTGCATGGGCCCCACATTCAGTTTGACTTCAGGGCAGTTCAGTCTCTGACCTTCATTTGTGTGTCTATCACAATCTTTTGTCCTTGGGACATCAGGGCCAAGAAACCTAGATAGCCCCCTATTCAGTGAGCACCAAGAAAGGACAGGGTCTGTCTATGCAGCCCACGTTGGCTTCAAACTCATGATCCCTTTGCCTTAGCCTCCTGAGTACTGGGATTACAGGTATGTGCCTCCCATGCCCGGTGACAGTGCTTCTTAAGACAAGGCCCCTCTATGCAGGCTAGGGGTACTCTGAGAAGGGATTCCAATTGGTGAGTGTCCATTTAAATGGTTAAGTCTCTTAAAATGCTGTTTGCTGAGAATGTACTATAACAAGCATGTTACCTGTATCATTCCCTTTTTAATCCTTTTGACAACATTACAAGACAGGAACTACTATTGTCTCTTTTTACAGAAGAAGAAACGGAAGTAGCCAGAGGTGAAAGAGCTTGTTAAAGATCCAGTGACAGCCGACTTTAAATGTGTGCCTTAAAAGCCCACACCTTAGCCACTACACAGAGAGCAAAGGACTCATCTTGGGCATTATTCTGCAGCCCTCTCGACGCTCTAAAGGACAACTCACTCCTTTCATGGACAAAAATTACATTAAATTCATTTCCCAGACCATCTGGGAAGGCCACTGTCTACCTCTCCTTGTCCTACGACTGGGGGGGGGGGCTAAGCAGGACTCTGGGACTTTAATCTGACTATGCCAAGACCTCCTAGTTAGTCGGCATTTCGCTTTCTCTCCACCTCCCAACCTCCAACCCCAGCACCTTAAAAATAAATCAGTCTTCCTGACTGTTGGCTGGAGCTGGAGAAGGCTACGATCCTCACATGCGGAGTCCCTGGTGGCAGGTGTTCTCTCTCACACACAACTCCGGGCCTGAGCACAGTCCACCTGATTTCGTCTGTGTGCTTGCTGCAGAGTCTGCAAGCCCCCGGGTCAGGAGGCAAGCGTCTTAAACTCAGTCACATCTCAGCACTGCAGACATTTGCGCAAGGTCCTGGGTAAGGTCTTGTCAATTCCCCTCCTCTCTTCCTCCTCCCACTTCTCTGGACGAAGGGTGGCTGCTTTAGGGTCAGGAAGGTGGGGAAAGTCAGTTAACTGAATGTCTACTTTTTGCTAGATACTTCCGGGGCATCTCCTCACTTCTCACCCAAGAGTCCCAGCTCAGATATCATGACCCTTGCAGGGGTCCAAAGTGGAAGGAAATGGACTCTCACCGATCCATCTGCACCCTTCTCTGGAAGAACCGAGGTAGCTAGAGGACTAGGGCAGGAGGATCCTGCTCCTGGAAGTGGTGGTGGCAGGTCCCTGGGTAAAGGAAAGGCTCAATTGTGCTAAGGCTTCCTGCCCTGACAACTCCCGGCGTAGCCCCCGCCACGCTGCAGCCGCCTTTCTGCAGCCGGTCGGCTGGGGAGGCGGGGCGGGAAGGCTAACGCAGGAAAGGGTTACGGGAATAGCTTTCCAATGACAAAGTCTGGAAGGGACCCATGCCTCCGCCCCTCTGCGGGTTAAGCTGGCACAGTGCAGGGGAGGAAAACGAGGGCGATCCGCAGCCGGGCCACCCCTTCCTCCCACCCCCAGCCACGGGCACTCCCAGCTCGGCCCTCCGCCGAGGCGGCCGGCGTGTGCCTAGGGCAGCGGGTCACTAGGCTCCGCCCCCGGCCGCCGGGCCCGGGGGACGGCACTTTGTTCAGGATGCCGCCTCCTTCTCGTCGTGGAGCGGGAGCCCGCGGCCGCCCTAGTGAGAGGCTGGAGGCCGGAGCGCGCAGTGCTGGCTGAGACTCGCCAGAGGAGCCGGCTGGGCCCCGGGAAGCCCCGGGAAACTTTCTGTTCGCTAGGAGAAGACGCCTGGCGCTGCGCTGCTCGGGCGATGCGCGACTCTGCACGGCGGCGGCGCGGACCCAGAACCCCGGACCAGAGGCGCTCCGGTGAGTGGCCCGCACCGGGCGGGCGGGCGCGGTGGAGGGGCAGGGCTCTGCTGTTATCCTGGCTGGAATCAGCCCCAGGGAGGAGAGTCTGGTGCCCGAGAGAGGCTGCAGGCTAGCGCAGGAGAAGCGCGGGCTAACAACCGGGATGCTAGCGGCTTCGCGGAGTGCCTAGGCGCCCCTGCTGGACCTTGCGTCTGTCCTGGGGTTGACAATGCGATGACCTAACCCCAACTCTCTGAGCTTCAGTTTCTCTTCTTCAGATATACCTGTCATTTAAAGTGTGCTGCGTTCCTGCAATCAGAGGCACTAAACGCTGTGCTATTACACACACACACGCACGCACACGCACGCGCACACACACACACACACAGAGAGAGAGAGAGAGAGAGAGAGAGAGAAGAGAGAGAGAGAGAGAGAGAGAGACAGACAGACAGAGAGAGAGAGAGAGAGAGAGAGAGAGAGAGAGAGAGAGAGAGAGAGAGAGAGAGAGAGAGAGAGAGAGACTTACACACATAGTCAGACGACACCCCGCCTCCTCCCGAAGCAGCTAGTTAACTCTTCGAACATCCCAGGAGGACAGGAGGAGCTAAAGGAACAGCTGGGGCAGGTGACCCTGCTGGGCTGTTACAGAAAATTGCACTGCCCCGCCACCTCTACCATCCCCCTAACTCGAAGATACGCTGAGAAGCGCCGTTTTCAAGGCTGTTTCTTCTGGCGCCTACCCAGGACGTCTGGGAGCCTCGAGAGCATCCCGGGGGAGAGAGGAGGAAGGAGAAAAGAGAAGCTGGGAAAATGTGAGGGAGACGCTCACCTGAGTGTGCCGTGCCTGGATTTTTGCGGTCCCTTTTAATCTTCAGAGTCTACCAAAACTGGCCATAGGATAGAGAGCCTGCCAAGTCTGCAGATGGCATTTAAAGGGGAGGAAGGAACTGGGGCGGACCTCAGTGGTGAGTAGCTCGGGCAGTGCACTAGAGTAATGTCCACCCAGCAAAGAGGGTTCCTTGTCCCCAAGAGCTGAACACAGGAAAATCAGCTGGTGAGTCAATGGGACTTTGTTAGGACCATCCGAGAGCGCAGCTGGCGCCGGCTTAAGGGAAGTGCTGGATCCCCCCCTTGATAACACGCTGTTTATCTGGCTTCCTGTTTCAGTCATTGGGATACCATTGGCTGGTTCAAATTCAATGCTGAGAAGCCTGTGTGTGACCAGTTCACCCAGCGAAGGCTATCTATCGACTTATACAGACTTTTACACTGTGAGCTATCTCTGATTCCCTGGACTTAGGGCACCCCTGTAACTCACTGAAGAGGTAGGAGGGCTTCAACACAGACCTTCAACAAGGTCACTCCAGAGATCTTGGCTCACTTCAGGCCAAAGATACTTGTTCCTCCATCTGACTGATGAATTGTTTTCATACTGCTTTGAATTTTGGTTGGTGCATCTTTTTAACCTGTGAAGGAAAAAGCAAGAATATGGATCTTATCTGAGATGAGCTTTACATAGGCATGGTTTCTACGTGAAGTTCTTAGTCAACCTGTAGTTTCTCTGTCTGGATGAGCTGTGGACTTTGAATGGGAGAGCAAATAGTTCTTCACCTCCCTTGCTCTGGTACTCATGCTTACAGAATTGATCCTGGAAGAGAGAGGCTGCTGGAGGAATAGACAACGTTTTTGAGATTGTGTGTCAGATCCAGGGACCTTTACTTGAGGTTGCCAGGTGAGGTGAGGGGGCGTTGCTAATCTGAGCTCCTCCAGCCCATTTGTCTTAACTCCCCTGGGGCAGGTCTTGGATTTTGCTTTGGATTTTACATACATGAAAATCTTCACACAGGCCTTCCTTCCCTGTCACTTATTCTGACCACTTATCACACCCAGCACATAGTAGGCACTTTATAAATATTTGCCAGCTTAATAAAATTGAGGGAAAATCTTAATGCCACCCAGAACCTGCCCTCCATTTCACTCAAATGGCAGGCTATCTGTTCTTTAGGAGTTGTTTGATTTGCCCCCCCCCAAAAAACATTCCGCATAATTGTCTGGGTTTTGGAATCTGATGTCCGTGATGAGTCTTGGCCTGAGAAAATCAAAACCAGGAATGACATTTGTTCTTCCCTTGCCTAATCTGCCTCCTACCCCAACTTCATATGAACAATCTCCCACTCGCAGGCTTCAAGCATGCTAAGCAAAATGCACCCAACTCAGCTCCACCCCAGCCTTCAGCTCAGCTTTGGCCCAGTAGGAAGGTTTCAGGCAGTATCAGTGTCCAGAGCCATCTTTTCAGATTTGCTCACCTTTCATCCTCCCCTTGTTAACTGATGTCACCTCCCCTTCTTTTAAAGCATGTTTGAATTCTTTACAGGGCTTATAATAGGCTGATGTTTAAAGTTAAAAGGGCCGGCAGTGGGGGTGCATGCCTTAAATTCCAGCACTCGGGAGGCAGAGGCAGGCAGATCTCTGCGAATTCGAGACCAGCCTGGTCTACAAGAGCTAGTCCCAGGACAACCTCCAAAGCCACAGAGAAACCCTGTGTCGAAAAAAAAATTAAGTTAGAATTAAAAAAAAAATAAAAGAATCTCCGTGTCTCTCAGCCCAACCCCTGATTGCCTCTCTTCAGACCAGAATTCAGGCCTCCTGAAGGAAGGCCTGGGCTTCGGGCCACACAGCTGTGGTGCTGCTGAGCCAGTCTTAGAGCACAAGTCCTTAGCTCTTTCCAGAGCTCCTTCTTTTTGGTAAAGTTGCCTTCTTGCATGCAGGTCTCTATCTGCAGTGTTCCATCCACGGATGTCAGCACAGCAGGAGAGAGGAGCAGAAACACAGCTGGGAGGAAGAAGGGCTGTCTCTGGGATGAAACCAACCACCAGCTCTTATTCTGTGGGACACTAAGATCTAAGAAGTGTGGCAATACTTGGCAAACACTTCATCTTACTGGTCCCTCGTCTCTTACACACACACACACACACACACACACACACACACACACACACACGTAATTAAAAACATTTTTAGTTCCCTTTTCTTTTGTTCTTTCTTTCTTTTTTTTTTTTTTAGTTCCCTTTTTGATTAAGATAAAACACCAAAAAACATTACCAACTTTCTAAGTGGAAACACTCTCCTCAGTGAACAGTTCCCTGGGCCTGATGTCCTAGGGAAGCTGACTCAGGCTTAGTCTACTTCAAGGGGTCTGGGAGTTTGCTTCCCAGCTTCCTGTGACTCCTGAGACATGAAGGGAGGCAGGATGACTGCGACCCAGACCACTCTGAATAGCTCATAGATGTGATTCAGCTTCTAATGCATGTCCTGTGAAGTCCCTTCTACCACCCTCATCAAATCTATTTGCTCTACTTAATTTTAATATGAGATGCACTAATATGCATGAAAAATTAGAGGCACCGATGCATGTACCTCAGCGAGGACTGTTAATAACAAGATGTTTCCATGTCAAAGGACTACAAGACTATTCTGATGTCCGGTCCTCTGATGCTCTGAAAGCTTCCCTAAATGGATTTGCTTCTTAATTCCCTCTTTGGATTGTTCCTTGTTTGTATGCTGATCTTATTCACTACTGAATTTGCCTAGGATTGTTTTTGTGTATGAATTTGGAATTTTCTGTATATTGGACCACATATTCTGTGACTAGAGATAGTTTTACATCTTCCATTCTGATTTAGGTAGGTTCTTTTCTTCCTAGCCCAATTGCTTGGGCTATAACTTTCAGTACATTGTTGAGTAGCTGTAGTGAGAGCAGGTACCGCTCTCTTGTTCTTCATCTTAGGGGAAAGGCTTTGTGTCTTTTACCATCAACTATGATGTGAGCTGTGGGTTTACCATATTTGCCCATTGTCATCTGGTAAGAATTCACTTCTAGTTACAATTCTTAATTATTTTTAAGTGTGAAAGTATGTTGGATATATCCAGTGTTCTTTTCTGCATCATTTGGAAGAACCAATGGCTTGTTTCCTTCCTTCATTTTGTTAATGAGGTATGCTTCACTACTCTTCTTCATTGAACCACCCTTGCATTCCTGGGGTAAATCAATCTGCAAGTTTTCTTTTTCTTTTTCAGTAATCTGTAATTTTCTGTCACCAAACCAATGGTGAAGGGCTGTACCTCAAGTTGGACGAAATGAGTAACCATTTATATTTTCCTCTATCATTGTGCTTGAAACATTAAGGAAAAAAACTTTTTTAGTATGGGAAAAGATATATAACACAAAATTTACCTGTTTAACAACTTCTTTTTTTCTTTTGAGGCAGAGTCTGTCTATATAACCCTGACTATCCTGGAACTCTCTGTGTTGAGCAGGCTGGCCTCAAACTCACAGAGATCTGCCTGCCTCTGCATCCTGAGTGCTGGGACTACATGTGGTACCACCAGCCTGGCTTAACAACTTTTTGAAAGACAGCATATTGTTGCATAATACAAACTGGCATCAAGATCTAAATCCTCCCTGCTTCAACCTCCCAAGCACTGGAGATTACACGTGTGCCCCCATACCTAACCTTTTAACTACTCATCAACATACAGTTCTGTGGACTTAGATGCTTCACATTGTCTTGTAATCACCACTAGCTACATCTAAAGCTTCCTAATCCTCCTAAACTAAAAGCTACCTATTAAAGATTAACTCCCAGCTAGCTTCAAATGGCTGCACAGGCTTTAACCCCAGTACTTAGAAGGCTGATGCAAGAGGACATGGAGTTTAGCAAGCCTTTGTCTCAAAACTCCACAAGTAAATAAATAAATAAAACTAAATAATGAATAAGCTGTCCTTTGCCCTTCTCCCCATCTTCTGGTAACCAAATTGTGACACTCTTTTGTTTTGTTTACTTTTGATTTTTCAACACAGGGTTTCTCTTTGTAGCCTTGGCTGTTCTAGAACTTGCTCTATAGACCAGGCTGGCCTCAAACTCACAGAGGTTTGCCTGCTTCCTGAGTGCTGGGGTTAAGGGTGTGCACCACCACAGCTTGTGGTCATTTATTTTATTTTTTACTTTCCAATCCCAGTTCCCCTTCCCTCCTCCTGTCCCCACTCTCTCCCACCTCCCATCTGCTCCTCAGAGAGGGTAAGGCCTCTCCTAGGAAGTCTACTAAGTCTGTTCTATCATCTTATTGAAGTAGGACCAAGGTCCCCCACCACCAACCCCCCCCATATATAGGCTGAGCAAGGTGTCTCTCCATATAGAATGCCCCACAAAGTCTGTTTGTGCATTAGTGTTAGATCTTGGACCCACTGCCAGTGGCCTCATATATTACTCCAGCCTCATTATTGTCACCTGTATTCAGGGAGTCCAGTTCAGTCTTATGCAGGTTCTGCAGTTGGCAGACGGGAGTCAGTGATCACTCACTAGCTCTAGTCAGCTGATTCTGTGGGTTTCCCCATCATGATCTTGACTCCTTTGTTTGTGAACACTATTTAATGACCAGGAAAGCAAGTGCTTTAAGTATTACAGGGTTAAGGTATTCTCTCTTCTTGTCTCCCAAACTGTGCCTCGTGTCATGACAAGGCTGCCTTGGATGAGACACACGCTAATGGTGTGTGGCCATTCCAAAGCCCAGTGTGACCTTCCCTTCTCTGCCTGTGCTTCTGCATCTTGCATTTCTTTCCTCTCCAACTGGACCTTTTAAACATTACTGATTTCTGGACCCACCCCCAGAGACTTACCTTCACTTAGTTTGGAATATGGCTTCAGTACCTGTCATTTAAAAAAAAAAAATCTTCCTGGTAATTCCCATGCTGTGTGAGGGTCAGCTCTACAACTGGCTGAGCTGATTTGCTGGCTGGAACTGTTGACTGTCACAGCTTCCAGTGACGAAGTCGCCTCCCATCTGGTCAACAGTACTGACCCACTTTATATTCCCTTTACTAGTTTTAAAATCTATTTACAAACAGAGTAAATGGCAACTTCCATAGAATGAAAACTTTCAACACTGAAAAGAGCTTTAATTTTGTAGCCTCACCCCCCCCCCATAAAGTCTCCCTTCTGGTGCTCATCCAGGGACATCTCCGTTACTAGGGGGACATATAACAACACTGCTGCCATCAAGTTATTTCCTATTTGACAGTTCTGCTTTCAGAGTTCCTATAATCAGTTATAGTTTTAACCTTCACCCCATAGTGGAAAACACCAGAATGTTAGTATCCCCAAAATGCATCCCCAAATTAGGTGTGGGCTATTCAAATTAAGCCACGCAGGATAAATGTGGTTACCTGCAAAATGCTACCTTTTCACTATTTGAAAATAGCTCCTGTACCCATGTCCTCCTCCCTTCCTCCTCGGTCCCACCAGCCCTTTAGATCATCATTTGACGCATTAGCAGTGATGTTCAGAGAAGACATACGATCTTCTAGGAAGATTTTGAGCCAGCCTGGAAATCATAGTTCATATCTTGACTTGGTGTGTAAAGTTTAGCGTATACGAATATCCAGCAAATGGCAAGTGTGTGGAAAATAGCTAGTGATTGCATGAATTGGGTCCATGAAAGACCTGACCCAGTCCCTGGGATGCTAAAGATGTATGTTCAGTCAATGCCAGACTCTTCCTCCTCCCTCCTTTCTTCTACTCAGCACCCTTGAAACAAGCTACAGTTCATGTCCTCTTGTGTCCAGAAAAGCAGCAACTCATCTACTGGCATCCTATGCAGTGATCTGAAGGCACTTCACCCAGTAAAACCTACTGGGCAAAGCAGGGTTTTACCCCCTCCCTCACCGTAGCTTGAAAACCTGAGACGTGGGCTGCCTAACACGGGATAAAAGAGAGCATAAAGCGACAAAAGTCTGACTGTATCTTTTGCTCATTTTATTTTGGTGTTATCCAACTTGAAGGAGTAGACTTCAAGCATAGCACAGATTGGGTCTTCAATAAATTATTGCTAGAGTCAATTCCCTGTGTCTGTTTCCCCAGCTCATTGGTGCAGATAATTAAGTTGACTGGAAAGGAATAACAGGGATCCTGGTAGTGCCAAGACGCCAACTGTTCTCTTCTAGCCTGTGTTGAACAAAGGACAGACAGCTGATGAGACACAGTGGAGGAGGCCAGGACCATAGCTCGGCAGCTGTCTCCCCAAATCTCCTTGGGTGGTTCTGTGAAGTCACCTGGTTTTCCTTCCCAAACCTTTGGAGGGGGTTGATTGTGTGGGAGACCTGGATGCTCCCATGGGCTGCCCATGGGCCCTGCATAACCTCCCGGGTGCTGTGAGCTTTAAGAGGGCAGCCATGAAGCTCACCCCTGTTCAGAGTGGAGGCTGTGTCCTCAGGGTGCCAGGGAAGGAGACTAGAAAACAATACGCTCTTCCATACTAGCTTGCCCAACACGGTTTTGTTTAGAAAGCTGTCAAACTAGGAGAGCAGGTAGTACAGTGAGCATCCAATTGCCATTCTAACATTGGCTACCTGTATCCTCTTGCTCTTTCTTATATAAGGAAGGAGGAACCTCTTAGAGACTATATATGGGGGGGGGAGACAGACATATATATGTATATATACACATATATAGACAGACTGTGTGTGTGTGTGTGTGTAGAGAGAGAGAGAGAGAGAGAGAGAGAGAGAGCAATGTAACAAAATGTCAGCAGTAAATTTAGACACTTACTGTTTAAGGATATATACAGAGCCATTAGAAAATAATTGTTGACATTATGACACTCAACACACCTAACTATTTAGCAGTATTTCCTAAGAACAGTGACATTCTCTTACATATCCACTGTACCTGAACCATACCCGGTAAAACTGGATCTAACATAATTAGTTAATATATGGGCCATATACAAATTCCTAGGTTGTTCTCCAAGTGCCTAGAGGGTTGTGAATCTTTTTCTTAATCAACTGGCTTCTATGTAGAGGCCCCAATTGAAATTTTATCTCCTGGAAGGAGGGTCGGCTGGGCCTTTTCAATTGGGGTTATGATATCCTAGATGAAGAATACTCTATTTATTTGTTTGTTGAGATAGTTTTGTGCTATATAGCCTAAAAAGGTCTGGAACTCATGGGCTCAAGTGATCTTCTCACTTCAGCCTCTTGAGTAGCTGAGACTATAAGTCATGGCTGGCTGAGAGATGCTTTAATTTATACCACTCCATTCAATCTTTTACAACTATCTTTATTACAAGATAGTTGGGAGTATTCACTCCATTTTACTGGTAAGGACATCACAAGGCAGAGTCACCTACGTTGCCCAAAGGGTATGAGCCATTATTACCATTCATGCTGCATGCCAGGTAGTAAGTGCAGAGGAAGATGATGGAAGATTTGTAAAAGGCCAGGTGGCGTTCAGCAGCCTCTCCTCTAGTTCTGACGGGAGGCTTGGTCACACTGGGTGGGCTTTAGTGTAAACACCATCATTCTTTTCGACTGGGAGTGATAGACATTGTGTACAGTGACGCAGCATGGGCTAGAATGATTTGTTTATCACGAAAGTTTAGGCAAGTAAACAGCCAAAGAGCTAATGACGAAAACTGTTTAGGTAATAGGACATGGTTTGGAGGAGGTGAGACAGGAAATGATTGCTTGCTGTTGAAAACATATTCTGTTGGGAATCTCCCATCGTAGTTGCGACAACAGTAGCTGTATGTTCATTTCTGATTTCAAAGCACAGAAAAGAGAGTTGGGTCTGATTTAGAAACACTTCCCTGCAATACTGAGCTGGGTCAGAGGGGGCACTCTGTAGCTCTGGGTGCCCCTGGGCAAATACTCAGAAAGAGCCCAGACAAAGTGACACTATCAAAGCCCCACAGCCCATCTAAAGTGAAGGTTTTGATGCAAAATACTTGAAGGATTTTTACCTTTAAAAATATCTGACTACCGGGCTGGGCAGTGGTGGCGCATGCTTTTAATCCTAGCACTCGTAATACAGAGACAGGTGGATCTCTGTGAGTTCAAGACCAGCTTGGTCTACAGATGGAGTTCCAAGACAGGCTCCAAAGCTACAGAGAAACCCTGTAACCCTGTCTGGAAAAGATTTTTCTTGAATACCAACATTTCATTTATTAGTTGTTTAAACTGTGGGTTTTATTTTGTTTTGTTAGTAACCCTGAACATAAGCAAAAATTATTGGAAAGTGAGAACTGTTTTGCTTAAAGGTTATTTTTAAATATAATTTTTTGTGAAAGCTAAATTTAAACATGGATACAGTTGACACATGTGACATTTTACAGATGTTTAATGAAATCTTGATTAACGCCAATTTTACAGTTTACTTTTGTAATCTAGAACATGTAGCATTTTATTCCACTGACATCCGCAAAGCTACTTGGCTCTGCATTTCTATCCCGGGAGTGGGTGAGGGAGAGCTACTGGTGTGGGCCCTAAGGTGTCTCTGGGTGAGTGGTGAGACTCACACCATTCTGGTTCCAGGCCCTAGGCTTCAGGGACCTCAGCTGCACATCTGTCTTCCTTCTGACATGGCCCTTTCTGGAGCCTACACTGTTACTAACACAGCTTCTCTCAGAACTTCCCTGTTCTCTCTATTACATGACCCAAGGCAGATGCCCTCCTCTGCACAGCTCATTCACTCCCTGGCAGCCCTAAGAACTGGGCAGGACCAGCACCCCCTTTCTATAGATGGTGAAAACAGGGCTCCGAAACAGGGCTAATCTATAGTTAGAATAGTGCCCTCAATGGCCACGGAATCTCAAACATCGCACACTGTTAATAAACAAATGCAGAATTACACTGAGTTTGTAGTAGTAATTTTGCTATAGCATTCATTTTGAAGATCTTTATGACTTACTTTGTTACTGTTTTCATTAGAGTTAGAGACTGAACCAAGTGCTTCAAGTGTGGTAATTATATGCTCTATCAGTGACACAAGCTTCCAGCCCCAAAGTTGTCAGAAGCTGAATATAGTGGTACAACCCTGTGATCTCAGCACTCAGGAAGCTTGAAGCCAACCTGGACTACACAGAGAGTACCAAACCTTGTCTCAAGACACACGCACACACACACACACACACACACACACACACACTGCTCACTTGCTACACATGTACTTAAAAAAATAACATAAAATGTTTCTCATTTTCTCATCAGAATTGAGAATAACTGTTATAAATAAAGTTGTCAGATTGACAGCTCATTGAAATCTCTTTGCTAAAATCTTTAGCTAGTTCAGAACTAATAAATGGGCCATCTATGCAATCCAGTCTTGTTGTCACTCATTACCAGGATGCCATCACAAACACACCACATAGTACCTCTGAGTCATTTCCCACTTCCTCTTGTCAGTAGAGAAATCAGAGGCCAGCAGAGAGAGCTAGAAATGATCACATGGTAGGGGTACTGTGGGAAGTTGATGAGAAGGGCTGCCACTGAGCTGCCTGCAGAGACTGTGTCCCCTCTGCACCCACAATGCAAGCTTAGACAAAGGCCACTGTGTTTGGGAGATGGACTGGGGATGGCCTGAGGTCTAGGAGAGGCTGCTAGGCCAGACCAGGGCCTCAGCATGGAAGTAGCCAATGCCAGCACACAGTAGGGGCTCAGGAAGCATTTACAGATCAAAGACACCTATAAGCTCCACTGAGGTGAGGGCCAGATAGAAATGACTGTCCTTCCCCTTTCTTAGTCCACAGGAATAACTTGGATTCTGACTTCCCCTGGCAGTCTTAGAGGCCAACTCTTGCTTCCTCAGTCTCTCTTTGATGTTGGGCTTCTGAAGTGTGATTTAAAAAAAAAATTGTCACGGTGGCGTACACCTTTGATTCCAGCACTCCAGAGGCAGAGGGAGGAGGATCTTTGTGAGTTGAGGCCAGCCTGGCCTACAAAGCCAGTTCCAGGACAGTCAGAGCTGTTACACAGAGAAGCCTGTCTCACCCCCCAAACACTCCCAGCCCACCCTGCACCATCATAATGTCTTGGTTTCCTGTAACTTCCTGACCTTCATTTTCTCATCTAAAAGACAGGGATGGTATTACTTGCTCCACAGAATTGAGATGCTGGATGTAGAACTGGTTCTTTGGTACAAAGTGAATGTTGGCCATGACCATTGGCCCTGATCTACGCAGTTCAGGGCTCGATGTTCCTACACTTACTAACAGTTGGCCCTGCTGAAGATGTGTATCAGACAGGAAAGTGACTGAACAAATTCAGTGCTGCATCAAGTATTCAGCCCCAGCCCCACAGACTATTCTGGAAGGATTTATTCCCAATAGGGCATTTATGCATCAGACACTGCATGGGACAATGTTACTTTGTCATGGGGTCAAAGGGATAGAGTAGGAGAGCGTCCAGTGCCAGCTCTGAGATATGTGGCCCCTCCAGGCCCACTGGGCTCCACACTGCACTGCAGGCTGAGTGTGTATATGTGTGGGGCAGGGAGGGGCTAGGGTTTTGTTTACCAAGGCTGGTCTGCTATCTGGTCCAGTCTGTGTTTCGAGGTATTACAAACAGCACTGGCTTCAGAAGGAGGAATCACAGATGTGGCTGAGGCAAAGAATATAGGAAGATGGGAGATTTGAAATGGTGAACCAAATGGCAGATGGGGTCCATCTCCATAACAATAGGACATCCCTGAGCACTAATTCCATAGCCTCTGAGGCCAAGGGCTGCCTTGCAAAGCTAGAAAGAGCCAGGCTCAGTCAGCCAAGGTTGCTGCTCTGGTTGCTTCCACCTGTTCTTTGCAGTAAGCTTGGCCAGGATCCCGAACAGGCCTTATGAGGTTCATAGTTAGAAATGGGAGCCCCCAGTTCCCTGCAGCCTTTCCAGGTCCAGTGTTCCCAGTTAGACGTCCATAGAAATAAGAAGGAAAGACCCTCTCTTTCCTCTGTTCTATTTGAGTTTAATCAAAATATAATTTACCAACAGTGGTGTGCACAGATCTTCAGTGCCTGGCTGGATGTATTTTGGATAAATGTACATATACCCCACACCCTCACCAGACACAGAGCAGTTCCAAGAGTCCATTTTCTCTCCTGTTCCTCTCATCGTAGACACCACACCTGCTAGTGGTGTCACTGACAGTTTGTATCGACATAAACTGGTATTGTCTATGAATTTCATAGGAGTGAATAGTATGGTGTGTTCTAGTTTGACTCTCATTTCTTAGCTCAACATAATTTACAGGTAAGGGATATTTCTTAGTTCAGCCAAGTTGTATAGTCTCATCCGAGTTAAGCTGTGTAGGTTTTGCTTTGTGTTGTTTCTGAGACGGAGTCTCAGTGTTGTCCAGGGTTGCCTCAAACTCCTGCTTCAGCTTCCTGCATGCTGAGATTGCAGACATGAGCCGCCACACTTAGCAACTTTGCTTCTTTTCATTTTTGGTAAGAAAGTCCCACAGTTTATTTACAGGCAACTGTGATATCCACCAAGGTTTTGAGAGTGAAGATACATTTAACCTAGGGAGATAGGCATAGTCTTTGTACTTGGGAGGCTGAAGTCAGGGGAATCAGGTTCCAGGCAAGCCTGGGCTCCATTGTCAGTTTGAGGCCAGCCTGGGCAATCTAGTGAGACTCTGATCCAGAAGAGGGGAAAAAAAAGGAAGAAAAACAAAAGCTGTGCTGGTGGTCCTTAGACGAATCCTAGACGTTTTCATGACATCTTTGTTTCTAGGCCATCCTCCATTCCTATGGTGACAGTCTACTGTTGTGTGTGTGTGTGTGTGTGTGAGGGAGGGGTGGGGGGGACAGTCTCCTATGCTGCTGGAGTCTTCCCACCCCCCAGACAGAAACTTTCCTTTCTTTCATGGTTGTAGCTATCTTCTCCCATGGATGCGCACATTCTTGGTGGAGGGCCCTGTTTCCCCCTAAGACGGAGTGCTGCTCACTGGTCTGTATCGAGCTGGCACGTGCCCCCAGGCAGGAGTGCCCATCCCTGCCTGTGAAGAACAAAAGGGCATGAGCAGGATGTGATCCTTTTGGGGATGGGGAGGGATGGAGACCCAGAACAGGGCGGGCTAAACAGGGATATTGCCCCCCCACCCCCCACACAATGGTTACATTGACTGTGCTCTGTGGGGAACCCAGCACTCAGTGTGGAATCTGTTACATGCAGGGCATTCCATAAAGATGTGCTGATGGACTAACGGTCTGGGAGAGGGGGGCTGGACCAACAAACCTACTGTCAGACTCCTGTTGTGGAAGGTCTGAGCTTGGGTAGCCCTGCTGGGAGAGGAGAGGTGGGTGAGGCTTCACAAAGGAAAACCCAGTGGGGTGAAGTGATTGTGGGGTGTGGGAAGGGACACATGGTTGCAGAGTCAAGGGCTGGGGTGGGAGCAGTGTTTTCAGAGGATCACTAGACCATGGTTCATGGTCCTGGGAAGATGGATTGCTGGGAAGATGGATGGCTCAGCAGTTAAGAGCTCTTGCAGTTCTTGCTAAGGACCTGAGTTTGGTCCCCAGCACCTATATGGTGACTTACACCCACCTGTAACTCCAGTCCCAGGGAACCCAATGCCTTCTTCTGGCCTCCAGGCAGGCAGGTGGTGCACATGCATACATGCAGGCGAAACACTCATACATGTAAAACGACAACTAAATATTGTTGATTTCTAAAACAGGTTTTAGTCATATGTATGTCTTTCCAACCCACCAAAAGTAAATCTTAAAAAAAAAAAGCCTGTCATGATGGCACTAGCACTTGTGAGACAGAGTCAGGCAGATCTCTGTGAGTTCAAGGCCAGCCTGATCTACACAGAGAACTCCAAATCAGCCAGAGTTACATGATGACATATCTCAAAAATAAACAAATAAACAAAAAACCTATTTTTAAAATTTTCTTTTAAAAATTAAACAAAAACAAGACCCTTAATTCCCAGAAATTCTTTGTTGAAATTTTAGCCACTGAAAGTTCAAAATCTAGATGCCAGCAGGGCAGGGCTAGAGGGCTGGTTCAGTGTTAAGAGCACTGACAGCTCTTCCAGAGGAGCCATGTTCAGGTTCTGTAACCTACATGGTGTCTCACAACTATCTGCAACTTCTGTTCCAGAGGGTTCAACATCACTTATCTTGCCTTTGTGGGTACCAGGCACCAACATGGTACACAGACATACATGCAGACACAACACCCTTGCACACAAAATAAAAACAAAATCCTTAAAAGATATTAGGGTCACATTGCATGAAACCCATAGTGAAGAATCCCTTCTTGCCTTTTTTTGTTTATCTGTTTGTTTTTGGTTTTTTGGTTTTTTTCAAGACAGGGTTTCTCTGTGTAGCTTTGGAGCCTATCCTGACACTCGCTCTGGAGACCAGACTGGCCTCGAACTCACAAAGATCCACCTGCCTCTGCCTCCTGAGTGCTGGGATTAAAGGCCCGGCCCTTCTTGCCTCTTCTAGCTTCCAGTTTTGCCAGTAGGCTTTCCCTGGTCTGTAGATCCATCATTCCAGCCTCTGTTCCCATTACTATGTGGCCATGGTCTCCATGAGGTCCTCATATGATCGTATTACTGTGTGAGTCTACGTCCAAATCTCCCTCTTGCTAGTACACAGGTCATACTGTGTGAGGGGTCCTCCCTTACTTTCAAATGATCTTACTTTAACCAATTATATCTGCCATGACCTACTCCAAATAAAACCACATTTTGAGAAACTTGGAGTTCAACTGTCCTTATTGGTGACACATTCAACCCACCCAATGGGTACTGCCCCTGGGGTAATCCTTTGTAGTTGTGTTTGGCAAGTGTCAGGAAATTCTAACCTGGAACATGACTGAAACACCCTATGGGACTGAATTCAAATAAATATGTCTGGGTCTCTTTCTAACAAAATGGACCTCAGGTCCTCCCCACATGTGGAACCTGTGATTCTGCCTCTGAGGCTTGAGGTCTAAGGCACTGGGAGAATGTAGGGCTCCTGAAAATGTAGACATCAGCAAGGAAACCCCATTTGGAATATAGGAGATACTCGGAAGCTTCTAGCCCTCCAATACTCATTTGCAGTCTCTCAGGCTTCTCCTCCTCGTAGCCAGGACTGTGGAAAGCCCCAGTGACCTCCATCCTAACCTCTGTGCCATGCTCCCTTCCTCTGTGAGGTCCACAAGGAGGGAACCACACTATAAATAGTACCCCACACCCAAAGGCCTTCTTCCTGTGCAGGAAGCACAGTGAACTAATGGAGAGGAAAAAGGTGTTTCCGGAAGAGAGGCCAGGAAAGAGGAGCCAAGCGGGGGCAGGCCTAGCTGAGTTCCTGGGTGCTGGAGGAAAGGGGCGTTGAGGCCAGCAGAGCAGGTTACATGGAAGGGTTTGGTGCCAGCTTCTGGTGCTGTCATGTGAACCTTCCTGGGGCCTGTCATTCAAGAACCTCATGGGAATGGTCAGCGAAAAAGGCCCTTCTGATGAGTTTAGGCTGAGACTTGGGAGTTGAGGGCCAAGAGAGATGCACAAGTGCTGCAGTTACTCATTTGTTCACTGAACATTTGCCATTTGTCACTTTAGGACTAGGTAGGAGTTCATAACAGCAACTTGAGTTAATTTTCATAAGAATGACTGGGTAAGATGCCAACGATCACACCCGAGGTGTAGTAAGTACAGCAGAGGCAGCCTGGGGTCCTGGAGGACAGGAAGAGGTAGTAACTGGAGAGGCAGGAAAGCTCCTGGGAGATGGGTTCTCCTCCCGGGCTTGGAGGGATACAATCAATCTCAAGGAAGGAAGCTGGAGGCTTCCAGGTTGGGAGGTAGGTATGGAGGTGATGGGTGGTGGTGGTAGTGGCTGAGTGGTCCCTAGACACTCTCCTTTCTCCTGACCCTCTCTTGGGAGTCTACAAAATAGTCCTTATCCTTCCATGGACCCTGGTGCCTTTTGCCCTTGTGTGCCTGGAAGAGAGGACACCCTCCATCGCCTGTGTAGAAGATACGGGAATGAGGTACCACACTCAAAAGCCAGCTCCTCAAGAAACCCGAGAGAAGCCCCTATCATTGAGAAGAGCCAGAGGCCTGACACAGGGTTCCATGGTGGCAATTGTTACAGGGGGAAGCTCAGGCCTGCAGGCTCATTTCTAGTGCATTTGAGTCATCCGGTGACCCCGCAGCTGTGACTCCTTGCTCTCCAGCCCTCTTGTGATGCTGCCAGACCACAGGGCCCCTGAGTGGCCGAGATGCAGATGGGTTGCTGTTTCTCTAAGGAAATCTTAGAGCAGTCAGCCTTGGTATCAAGTCCAGATTTCTCTGCATTCCCACGGTACCAACAGTGATGTTGAAATGCAATATGTCCACCCCCATCCTTCAAACCAGGGTGGTTTGTGATTAGAATCCAGGCAGGATCCCAGGGCCTCTGAGGGGCCTGGGCAAATTTCAGCCCTGTTTCCTGTTTTATAAAATGGTGCATAGTGGTTTGGGAAGAAAAACAAAAGCTTGGCATATGTGCTTATCTAGTTCCCCTAGCCTATGGTCCCAGTGGCTGTGTGCCCAAACACAGAGGCAACGTTAGGAGATCATTAAGGCTGGCTTTCAGGTTGTCTACCGTCGATAGGATGACCACTTATGGAGCTGTGCTGTGGCCACAGAGGCCCCTGGAGTATTAAGAAGGCCAGAAATCACCTAACCACCAGCCCCACCTTCTCCCTGAACACCTTCTCTGCTGGTAATCACCTGCTAGCAGAAATGGCATCAAGTTCCCAGTTTTCACATGAGTTCACTGAGGCCAGCTTGCTCACACCACTTACACTGGGAAGAATAGGCCATTGCCCAGGAAATCACTGGCTGGATTCCAGTCCTTTTTACTGTAATTATGCTGAGAAAGGGTAGACATGACTTTACTTCAGTAGGAAAGAAGAGATGAAGAGAAGGAAAGAGGCACTTAGGTCATTTCCCTGGCTTCTGTAGAAGGACAAAAGGACACCTCCAGAATGTGCTATCTCTGTGCTGGGTGGTTACCTGTGCTGTGCTGTGAGATGGGAATGGAGCCTTGTGCGAGGTACCTGAAAAGGCAGGAAGGAGGCATCATGGACCTTCAAAAACAAGCAAATGGATAACGCAGCTAAACTAACACAGTAAAAGGGACCTGGATAAGATGGCTCAGTGGTTAGAAGTTCCTGATTCTCCCACCGAGGACCTTTGCTTGCCTTCCAGAACCCACATTAGATGGCTCACTACTGCCTGTAGCTCCAACTCTAGGGGACCAGACACCCTCTTCTGGTCTTCTCAGACACTGCCACGCACACTCACACATACACATGGACTTACACTTACATACACACTCACACATACACATACACACAAAAATAAAAACCAAATAATAGGAACATAAGCCAATGCCAGAATAAGAATGAAAAAGAAGTGTGTTCCTACACTTCTGACACTTCCTAGGTGCGAATCTGACTTTTGTGTTTGTGACTGTTCATATACCATCTGCCCTTCCTGTCTCTGAACCTTCATCTGTAACATGGGGCTAACTCTAACCTAGCTCCCTGGGCAGCCTAACCCATGGGCACTGAATAAGATCGTCTGTATAACACACTTAGTTTAGCGCCAGGCTTGTGGAAAGTAGAGGTTATTGACGAATGGTAGCTCATGAGCAAGGCACTTGACCTCCTGTAAATTGGGGTTTGATTATGGTCTCTTTGGTCCTGCTGAGAGACTGTGGCTGCAAACGGCCTGCCATGGGTTCTTGGTCAATGAATTCTTCCTACCTTAGGAGATGCTTGTAGCCCCACTTGGTGTGACTACAAGCAGGTCCTCATCCTCAAGGAAGCCCATATGTGGCTTTTGAGCCTCAGTATGGGGAGGGAGGCTTTGGCTTTTCCTCTGGCAGAGTTAGCTTCTCAGAAAGGAGAGTCCAAAAGAGTTTTGAGAGAGGAGCATATGCTGTAGCCAGCATATGCTGTAGCCAGCATATGCTGTAGCTTTTGCAGGTGATGCAGAGATGTGGAAGCACTGGCCTTCTCTCTCCTGGGTGATTTGGTGTAGAGCTTGCAAGAACAGCACAGTGTTCTCCACTTCCTTTAGAGTAGGGCCTAAGCCATCTGACACTAGCTGGTATATAAAGGCCTGGGCATGAAATTCTGGCAAAGGGAGATAGGAACTCTGGTTCATCCTTTGTCTGCATGTCCTTGCATCATTCTGTGGCTACCACAAGAGGGCACCGTTGCCCAGCACAACCCGCAGGATTCCCACGCCCTCTGCAGCAGCCAGCTGGCCCCCTGCGTCATTTGGGCTAGGAAAAGCAGCCAGGCTTAGTCTCTCAGCTCTACACTAGAAGAAATCCTGGGGATGGGAGTCTTGGGTGGGGAGCCCTGCGTTATGCAGAAAAACTAGGCAGGGTGGCTGAGTCTAAGACTTTAATGGCCTGGAGAGCAGAGCTGATCTGTTCTACCAGTGGTGTTTAGGACTCTGATTCTTGGCTTGGGTCCTATCTGCTACAAACTACCCTTGTCCCCACAAAATAAACTAATCTTCTTGCTTTCTTCTCCTGTGACTTCAGGATACTGAGTCCATTAGGCATGTTGGGTGACTTTGTACAGGATAAGGATAAGATGGTGTTGGTTGGCAGAAGCAAAAAGTCAGTGTTTACCAGCCTGGCTGTTTCTGGAATCTTTTTTTCTTGTGGTTATTGGGACCCGAAGTCACAGCCAGCTTTTTCTTCATCAATACAACCTTCCTGTGTGGCCATACTAACTTGTCCATTGTAGATGGACAAAACCCGTCCCAAATCATTATTGACTTAGCCTTGGACTTCCTTGGCTAATGACTAACAGGACTCCTGCATCTGGGGCAATTTGGAGGAAGTACAGGAGGAACAGGGATAAACACAGGACCCTGGTTCACTGCCAGAGTCCTTGGCCATAGCATGGCTGGAGAGGCAACCATTTAGTGAAATCCCATCTCCTATTGCTTCAAGTCCCAAGCTGCTGTTCCCTTAGAAACTGCTGTCTCTATAAACCCGTATCTGTGACCATGTGTCTGTATTTCTCTTTCCCTCTCTGCAGACCTCTTGGGAATGGAGGAACTGCAAACACTTTGGGGTCTGTGGATCTATGCCATAAGCTGGGTCTCCCCGGCTCTGCTACAGTGATGGACAGGCCAAGCTGCTTTCTAGGCCAGGTGCTACAGAGCAGGCAGTGGGCTCAAGGGGCTCTGCAGCACCCCCTTGTACCCCACCCCACCCCTACAGGCTCCCCTATTGTGTGCCTCCAACCATTGCTTTTTCTAGAGACCCTAAGCCACAGCTTTACCGAGACATTGGGCTGGGGCCTTTTCATTATCCTGAGCCTTCTCTCCCAGGGACCCCCCAACAGCCCTGCCCAGACCACAGCTTGCCCTTACACTGTGAGGGCTCCTCTAGCAGAAAGATGAGAGCTCTTCTAGGATCCTTCTCTTGTCTTTACGTGGACAGACCATCTGGTTGCTGTGGAATATGGTCAGGGCACTGTCCTAGATGTAGCGATATTTAATATTAGAGGATATGGATGGGAAGATGAACTGGCTCCTAGTCTAGATGATAACACAGGAAGAGATAAATGTGCAGTCACAGGGCCACCCAGAGGCAGGGTGTGGTCCCACCTGACTTTCCATCAAGGGTCTGCTCTTACTAGCTGTGACTGAATGAGAGGACTTCGAGCGCTATGAAGACTGAACATATATGAGACTGGCATATAGTAGGCATTATAGAAAAATAGACTTATTTCTCTTCCACCTTTGTTCCCAAGCTTTTCTTCTGATTCCTTTATCTCTAGACTTTGGAAGTTCTCCGGGGATAGAGATGGTCCTACTGCAGCCCTGACTCTTCCACAGTTGCTGACTTGAGGTCTAGGGGTGTGGTCCCCACTTGTCTCAGAGTGGCAGTGTCTTGGTCACCAGATTGGGAGATCTCTGCAGGTAGGGGCTGTATTTCCTCCAGCAGCTTCCTATGCCTTAGTCAATAAGCACAGTTCTGTGGAAAACCACACACTGAGTGTGACCAGTGACATGTAAGAATGACTGAGTGGCCCCTGCTTATGGAGGTACCTAGTAGCTCCCAGGGTGTTTCCCTAAGGTTAAGTGTACCCCAGAACTTGGGTCCTTGTGGACAGAGGGTGTTTCTGAAGTGCAGACATCTGGAGGGCAGATGTAGAGTTGGCTGGGAGGAATGAAGTCCTGGAAAAGTTGGGATTCCAGGCCCCATGACTCACTCCCCCATCACAGCCACTCCTCGGCAGCTGGGCTGCCTAAGGCTTGAGGCCTGGACTGCATGGAGTTAGCCAGCCAGGTGTGGCTTAGTAGTGGTCCCTGGTCTGGGACACAGCTGCCTCTCAGCTGGATAGGGCTGGAGAACTGAGGGAGTGCTATACATCATACTCTCAGAGTTCTCAGGCTCCTCTGAGTGTAGCTGAGGGTATAATCTTACATAGGTCATTTTGGTAATGTGTGAAAGCAGAAGGTAGCTTTCTCTTTCTGTTTCAGCTGGGATGGGGTTCTCAGCTTGCTCTTAGTGTTTCCTGGCCTGGGGGGGTGATGGAGGTGAGCAGATGCTCTGGGGCGGGGTAGGTTCTGTCTCTAGTGTTTGTCAACAGGCATATAGTCAAAGCAGCAGAAAGGTAGATGGATTCTGAGGTCAGTGCCTTGGTCCAAGTCCCCAATGATGGTGAAAGCAGTTTGAAATCTGTCTTAGCATCAGTCTCCTCTTTTGAAATGAGGTTAACAACAGCTCAGGGTGAGGGCTAGGTCAGCGAGGTCCCGTGGGGGAGCATGCTTAGCAAACAAGTCTTGCCAGGATAGAGGGTTGTGAGATTTAGGGGTGGCCTGGGCCCTGATTAAGCTGTCTTGATCTTGTAGTGTAGCCCTCACAGAGGACAATGGGACAATGGGGTGGGGAGCGACAGTCTACAAGGTGACAGGAAAATCTGAGGGTGCAGGCCTAGAGTGTGAGCCCTAGTGACATTCTCCCTGTGTGCCCTCAGTAGCAGGAAAGGCTTACCCTCAGAACTTGGAGAGCCTCTGGATTCGGGAAGCCAGATTGGATGACATAGTGTCAGTTTATCGGTTGTTATTGGCCCAACATGTTTTTCTGTAGTGTAGCTCAGCCCTGAAAAATTTGCTAAAACTTGACCAGAGGACCTGAGACTCCTAACTCCTACATTAATGGGGTGGTGGTACCCTAAATCTCTGCTCCAAGTATTCTAGGACCCCTCTTCAATGAGGTAAGGAAGAACCGGAGTCTAGAGTTGGATGCAGGAGCTCTTGGGTCGTCAGGTCTCCATCTACAAATGAGGGTAGGTTCCTATTTCAGTGGACCGCTGTAAGGGTGGAACGAGGTGGTGTTGCAAGAGCTGTGGAAGGCAGATGTGACTGTGGTGAGCTGGAGCTGTGATGGCAGAGGCTGTGCTTGCAGACAAGTCTCAAGGGCCCAGCACTCTGTGTGGGACAGTCCGTGCTGTGAGACGGCTGGCTCAAGGTGAGCCCCCATACCTCCTGCACTTCTGCTTGGACCCCTCTCAGTCTTCACCCTCACCCCTCACTATAGAGAGAATGGAGTGTTGTCCTCTGCTCCTATAAAAAAAAAAAAAAAAAAAAAAAAAAAAAAAAAAAAAAACAGGACCACAAACTGAATGGCTTAAACAACACAATGTGTTCTCTTATAGCCCAGGGTATCAGAAGCCCAAAATGTATTGCTGAATAAAATCAGATATAGTTCAATGGCGTAGCACTTGCCTAGCATGTGTAAATACTTGTGTTCCATCCCCAGAACTAAGATAAAAATCAAGATATCTGTAGAGGATGTCCTTCTGGATTCTCCAGTCATTGTCCCTGCTGGTTTCTAAAGGCCAGCTGCATTTTTGGCCGTAGGCTCTTCCTCCTCTTCCAAAATCAGTGAGAACTAGACAAGCCCCAGGCATTTGTCCCTCTGAGTGCAGCAGGGAAAGGCTCTGGTTTTTCAGGACTTGTGTGATAAGATTGGGTCCACCTGGATAGTCTAGAATTCACTCCCCTCTTAAGACCTCGAACATCTGCAAGGCCCCTTTGTCATTTTTGCTGACATCCACAGCTTGAACAATAAAGAATGAACATCTTTGGGATTTGTCATTCTGTCAAACAGAGAAATTGACGGTTCACATCCTGGTGTGTTTTTGTCAGGAATAGATACTTGTCAGAAAGGGTAACACATGTGAAGGGACTCACACACTAAGTGCTTGGTAAGTATTGCTATCTGTATGGGTTATTTTCTTGTGGCTAGAACCAAATACCTGACAAATAGTAGCTTATAGAAGGGTTTTTGTTGTTTTGTCTCATAGTTTGAGAGCATATAGACCATCATGGTGGGGAAGACACATTAGTGGGAACAGCTTCTGCCTGTGGCAGTGGGAATGTTAGGTGACTAGTTATATGCCTGAGTAGGGACCTAGCAAATCAAACCATAACACTATCATTATTATTACATAAGCCATGCAGTACTTTTAAAATGTCTGTTCTCAGTACCACTTTTCCAGATAAGAAGCTGTCGTGTTAGTTTCTGTTGGCTCCCTCCCTGTGCCTCAGTTTCCTCCATGGTCAAAGGAGAAGTCTCCTACCCCCACTCCCACCCCCACCTCCCACGCTTGGCAATTCACACACCAGGCTTGGAGGCACACAAAGTTTCCCTTGTGCTGTGTGCAGGCGGCTGCCAGCGGCGGGCACAGGGCCCGGCCCACTGCTATCCCAGGGACACAGCATTCACCCAGATCACAAGGGAACAGAAGGGCCCCTCTTTTGAAGGGCAGAGAGGTTCCAAGCAGATCGCTGCAGGAACTGAACCCTCTCTGTGGGGAAGAATTGCCTCCCTTGTGAGGCCGCAGCACTATTTGAAAAGAGTTTTACAATCATTTTTATTAGCAGAGCCCCTGGTCGTAGAAGGGCTGTCACCCTGTCCCAACCTCTGTAAGGGAAACTGAGGCCCAGAGAGTGGGAGGAAGGACTGTAGGCTGGCCATGGGGTGAGCTAGATTTGCCTTCCAGGGGTCTTGTGGCTTCAAATCAACATTTTACTCCCAGGGGCGACAGGCATATCCTTCCCCCAACTCCCAGTCACTGAACTGAACCAAAAATTAATACCCAAAGGCCTCTAGGCACCATTTCAGACTTTTCTTTACAAGATCATTTGAAATGCAGCCACCCTCTTGTGTGCCCTGTCTCCGGCTGGCATTTTCTTTCCAATCCTGGCTGCCCCTCCATCTTTTGAAGTCCTGGGCTCTCTGCTGACCCCATCCATACTCCTTCCTGTGGACTCCTGAGCCTCCCTCACACTGTCCCTGCCACCAGCCTTCCAGGCTAACCTGGCGCTCTGCTGTTAGGTTGGGAAGCTGGCTGGTTCCTGATAACCAATGGTAGACTACCTCTCTCAGGCAGTCCTGTGGCCCACTGTTCTTTGAGAAACCTCTCTCTGGCTCCATGGATGCCCAGCTATATCTCCACCCATCCTATACTTCCAAGGCCTTCTGGAATGTCCCTCTCTAAGCCTACCCCTGTCATCTACCTCCTTTGCCCACTCTTGGCTCCACCAGTGTCCAGGATGTTAATGAGGGACACAACCTCGGTTCACATGTGTTTAATATCTTTTCACCTAGGCTATTCCACGCTTACTAGGTCTGTTCCTTCCAGGGAGAGAGTTCCCTTAGCAAGCTCTCAAACGGTCCTCCCCCAGCTCTACGCCATCTCCCCATCCAGTCTCAAGGCCACACCAGGGCTCATAGACAGCTTTCCTCTGCCCACCCACAAACACACACAGACCCCTTTGTCCCTTGGCGAGCCAAAGGCACAAGCCCTCCCCCATCCGACATTCCTCTCCCCCAGCCCGGGCTTTATGCAGCGTTTAGATTTTTTTCCTTATTAGTAAAGATCAAAGGAAAATAGAAAATCTCAAAGTAGCCAGAATCCCCCACTCAGGAAGCAGACATCATTATCATCTCTACTTTTAAAGTTGGCCTCCACACTGTCAAGATCATGGCCTGCATATGATTTCATATTTTTATGTGGTGTCAGGTGGTTTCCCATATTACCCAGAGCTCTGTGCACACCCTTTCACTTTGTTTCTCCTGTATGCACCATAATTTGTTCGTCTATCTAGGATCTCTGTGAATAATCTCCGGAAGACAGGGCGGCAGCTTCATTAGTGTTTTGGGATAGTCTGCTCCCTCCTGCCCCTGCCCCTGCCCCCGGCCACCGGAAGACCAACGCTATTATCAGCTGCTCCTCACGGGGAATCTGATTAGGATCTTAAACTGGGTGGCACTGGAAACCAGTATCACACCCTCCCCACACCCTGTCGCTTCCGGCCTGACAAGATGGGAAAACCATCAGCTGCAGAGGGTCATCCCCAAACATCCCCACCCACCCTGTGCCTGGGGATCTGGCTTCTGCTGGCTCAGAGGTTATCTCCGCTGGGGTTTTGTTTTGTTTTGTTGTTTTTCCCTTGGACAGAACTGTCCACGGGTTAAAAGGCATAGGCTGTCCAGAAGGCCCGTGGCCGGCAGAGACTATGGGGGTTGGCGTCCACACAGGAGATGAGTCACCAGGTGAAGGGTGAGCAACACAGCTGGATGGCATCTGCTGATGCTCAGCTGGAAGGCCGTGCTGTGCTGTGACTCTGTTAGTGATCCTGGCTGAATTGCTAAGGGACATTGATATCCACAGTGTCCCTGAACCAGGGACAAGCCCAAGGCTGTCGGAGGTCTGAGAAGATGGTACTTGTGGCTCCTAGAACCTGTGTTCAAATCCAGCTTGGCAACAGTCTGTGTCCTGACACTTTTATGTGGAAGGTGGGGACTGACTCAGGGTGAGCAAAGAGATATCGTCCCCTGAAAGACCGTGGCTTCCCCAGGCTCCTGAACACCAGCTTGGCCAGGCATGTACGTTTCTAAGGCCTAGCGTGCACTATGGTTATGAGCCCCACATGTAGATTTGGAATGTTCTTTCTCCATCAAGAGTTTATGGTAAAAGCTGAGCATGGCAAGGCACGCCTGTAATCCCAGTGCCCGGAAGACTGAGGAAAGGGGCCATTGTTGAGAGGTCTAGGCTATCCAGGCATACACGGGAAGACCCTGTCTCAAAACAGTGCCCACAACATAATACTCTATGGTTCAACCTAAGTACACAGCCCTCCCCTAGTGACTAGAAGTCACATACCATAGGCTGCCCAAACCACTCACTGGAGGAGTTGTTGGAGTGGGTATACGACCTAACAGAGGGGGCGGGCAGTCTGGGGAGGGGGCAATGGTTGTCTGCCACTGAGCCCCTTCCCACAGCTCTTGCATCGGGATGCCTGGCTGGCACTGGCTCAGAGCAAGGCCTTTATCCCATCCGTTGTAGTCCTGGGTGAGTTCTTGGCCCTCACTGGCAGTCTCCTATGGGAAGATCAGAAGATCTTGATTGCCAATGCCAGAGCCTCGCAACCCTGGCTTGTCTTTTCCCCATGCCTAAGACCACTTGTCAATACGGTACCAGCATTCACTGCCTCCTCCGAAGGCTGCATTCTAAACCCTAAAATCCCTTGGCTTTGCTGTCTGTTCCTTCTGAGTCCGGGCAATGGCACATCTGGTAACCAGGGAATCAGGTTGCTTTTCCTGTAATGTCATCGTGACTGCATCCACACATGACCCCAAACACACTAGATACATAGCTGGCTCAATGGAAGTAGGTTTGATACTGGCCGTGGCAATTAGGGATTTGTTGTCCATCTGTGGCCTCAGTTTCCTCACCTGTGAAATGGGGATGTTAGCCATATACACTTTACAAAGAGATTCACCAACATAGCATAAACCATGCTTGCTTGCTTGCTTGCACACTGCCAGTAGCATGTGTGTTCAGGAAAGGGGCTTCATTGCCATGGTCTTTGGGGTCCTGAGGCTGCCCATTGCCCTCCTTCTCCAGGGTATCCATCTGGTCTAAAAGTCCAAATGTACACACTTAGAAGTTTCTGGTGGTCCCTTTAAGCCAGAGGGCTTGAATGACAGGTCCTAGGGAAGAAGATCAAACTAAAAGATCAGGATGGCTGTGCAGGGTTAGGCCTCCTTGGCTCCCCACTCCTCCCAGCTGTTTCCTGGTAGCAGGTCACATGGGGAAAAGCATGTTTCCTCCCCACTCAGAGTCAACCTGGCAGCTTCTCCAATCCCCAGAACCTTGGTCATACACCATCAACAGCCCCAAGTATTCAAGGACACTACAGAGTAGTGCAGACTCAGTCAAAGCCTTACTCAGGTAGAGGCAGCCAGACCTGGCCAGAAGTGCTGAGATTTGTAACCAGTACCCGTTCAGCTCCCCTCTAGTCTGGCCACTGCCTCTTGGAGGCAGTTAGGAGCTGCAGCTGATCATGGTTGTAATGTGACCTCCTATGATGAATGGTGGAAGAAGCTAGGAGCTGCAGCCATTCACGGTTGTGCAGTGACATCCTGTGATACCAGGGCTTGCATGGAGCAGGTTTGTTTGTGAAGGAGTTAGATTCCTGTCAGTTTTGTGATGGTTGTTAGATTTTTGTTTAGTTTCCTATTTAGGATGTTTGTTTGTTTCCTATTTAGGTTGTTGGGTTTTGTTTGTTTGAAACAGTGTTTAACAGTGTAGCCTGATTAGCTTGGGACTCACTATATAGACTGTATTGAACTTGTAGTGATCCTCCTGCCTCTGTTTCCAAGGGCATGCGTCACCACCCCTCGCTCTACCTTCAGTTCTTTAAGCAAATTACTCCCAGGATCTACAAGCATGATGATTTCTTCATTCCATGGAGACACAAAGGTGGCATAACCCCTGAACCTAATATTTCAAACTTCTCTTCACATTCAGGGGAACCAAATATGTTCTTTGTTTTTTTCTTTTGATACTGAGAATTGAACCTAGGGCCTTATGCATGTTAGATAAGCAGTCTTGAAGCTATGTTCCCTGTCCCTCAAAGATGTCCTTCTGCCATTGTTCAAGTTGACACTGTATAAGATACTCGTGTGTGTGTGTGTGTGTGTGTGTGTGTGTGTGTGTGTGTGTGTGTTAAACACAGTCTAGGGGAGGTGCAGTGACATTAGCCACTGGCTGTGTCTCTACATTGCCTTTCTGTGACAGCACTGAGAGCAGGAATAAGGGGTCCCCTTGGGATGAAGACACCTCTGAGTTAGGGTGCCCTTGCTGTCTCTCCTGTCTCCTCCCCCCCCACCTCTCTCTGCACGCTAGACACATAAGATCATGGCTACTGTCTTGGTTAGATTTCTTTGTCACCTTGACACAAGATAGAGTCATTTGAGAAGAGAGAACCAGAATTGAGAAAATGTCCCCAACAGACTGATCTGTGAGCAAGCCAGTAAAGTAGCATTCCTCCATGGTTTCTGCTTTGGTTCTTGCCTCCCGGTTCCTGCCTTGAGTTCCTGCCCTGACTCCCTTCAGTAATGAACTGCGATGTGGCTGTAATTATAAATAAACCCTTTCCTCCTCAAGTTGCTGTTGGTTGTAGTATTTTATCACAACAACAGAAACTGTAACTAAGACAGACGCACAGAGAGAGAAGGGTGCTGGAGGCAGAGAGCGGGGCCCTGGCTTCTGACCGATGTTAAGATTATTTACTTCTAGGCACTTATTTACTTCTAGGTTGCTGTTTTATCTGTGAACAACAAAAAAAGAGAAAGCTACCACTGGCTCTGCCTTGCTCATGGGGTCACTGTGAGCATAAAGAAGACATCGTCTAAAGACGATTTAACTGTAAAAACAGCACTGCATTTCTCTTATTGGCACAATTAAGAAAAGGGATGGGCTGTAACTCTGTAGCATAGTCCTAGGTTTGGTCGCCAGCACCACAAAAGAGAAGACGTGCCAGAGCCATCCTAGGGAGAGGTTACCTGGCTCTCCCGTGTGCCCTCATTAAACTGACCTGAAAAACTCTGCCAGGAAAATCAGAGCAGGTGGAGAGAAGTAGGTTCTCTCCTTTTTGTCGAAGAAGAGACCATGGCCCCGATAAAGGCTGTGCCCACAGCTACCCCTCCTTCTGATCCAGGGCAGACCAAGATCTAGCACCAGCATGGGTCAGGCCCCTTCCTGTGTTCTGGGGAGTGGGGGATGCTCGTCAAGATAGCCCTGTATTCTGTTCCTCTCTTCATTCAGCTTCTGGGTCATTGTTCATAAACCCCAGTCATGGCTCTACTCCCTGCAGCCTGTGAGAAGGCAGGACTACAGAAGGAGAAGGCTTCTCCAGCTAGCTCTCAGGGAAGGTGAGCCCTTTCAAGTAGAGAAAGAAGTCTTAGGCCAGTGGTAGAAGCAGAGGGGAGGTTATGGGGACATTAACGCGGTGCCCAGGGGCCAGTGCAATGCTCCCGTTCTCTGCCTACAGCCTGGTCCAAGCTGGAAAGTCCCCAGCTGGCAGGCTGAAGGCTGTGGCTCAGGCTAGCACTAGGCTGTGGGTGAAACTCAGCAGGCAGCTGCCACCCCTCCCCCACCCCTCAAGAAGAGGCACTTAACAGCTACAGCCGCCCTCGCTTGGGGTCTGGCCTCCAAAGCGCATGTTCACCAGAGCCCAGGTATAGGAATAAGGTTGCCTCTGTCTCCATCTTTAGAACCTCAGACCTGACAACATGGCCTGTTTTCTACCATTAGCCCGTGATTGCCTTGCTCCGCTGCTGACCCCGGTTGCCCGTTGTCAAGGCAACAAAGCCCTCTCATTTCCTGTGCTCTGCAGAATCTCAGCACCCATTTCCGCTGTGTCCACATCCACCCAGAGGTACCTTGTGATTGTGACTGTGTCTGCCAAGGGTTTTATCAGCCCTGCCAGGACCGGCAGCCGCTGGTTTCAAAAGAGCAGAATGACCAGGACACGCCATGAGCTACTTGCATCCAGGGATGATGGTTCCTGGATCTCTGGAGCAGCCAGCAAGACTGAGCAGTTGCTATATGGTTAAGAGGAAATCAGATTCATTTCCCCGAGTCTCATTTTCATCAGGAAAGTGGAGCTGCCACGAGAGTTAAAAGAGATAATGGGTGTGATAAGACAGGCGGGACTCCCAATAGGTACCCAACAGATAAATGACTGTTCTGTCTTCCCCTTCATTTCCGTGGCTTAATATGCCTTCCGGAAAACTACAGGCTTCTGTTAAGCACTGTCCATGTTCTAGGTACTTCCAGGCTCCAGGCACTGGAGGAAGCTGACCTGGCTGGGGCAGAGAGAGCTGATGCCAGACTGAACTCCCCAGTCCTGTCCCTGAGTCTCTAGCTACTGGAAGCCTAGACGCATAGCTGCAGGGGCCCCTTAGTTATCCACCATCAAAGGCTGGGAGCCTAACTAGGCTTTCTGTTTTGCCTAGAATGACTTGTTAGAAGGTTTTTCTTCAGCAGTTAAATTTCCTTCCTAATTTGGTTTTGTTTATTCCACTATTAAAGTGGGATTGTCTGGGAAATTATTCCAAGTAAATGGTCACCAGTGTAAACAGAGAGATAGTGCAAGAATGTGCTCTGCAGGATGGCACGCCACAGTGGAAGGTTGCAAGCATGAGGCTGGGTCATGACACCAGATGTACTGATGACCTCCTGGCTCACCATCTAATGGAAGGAGGCCTATTCAGGTGCTTCGTGACTCCACGGGGGAAGGAAACAGTTCTTTCACTCACTCAGCCATTATTTGTCTAATAATCCATTCAGCTAGCATTCACAGAGCAGCTTCCAGGCACACCCATGTTTTCTGTAAGTTGGTCACGAATAAGAGTGTGATCAGAGGATTCATGATGGGAGCATGAGGAAGTGGGGAGCTGAGACATTTGGACTGAGGTATGTGACATGCTCCATGGTGGGCTTCTGCAGTGGGTAGAACATGAGTAGGCTGCAGAGTCACCCAGCCAAGCTGGCCTCTGTAGCTCCCTGAGAACATGATGTGTCCAGCGAGATTTGGACTTAGCTGTCCTGGATTCTGATTTCTTCCAGCCTTCATTGCCATCAAAGAAAGGGACACAGTTCTACATGGCTGACCTTCAACCAAGATGTCATTGCACAACTCAACTGAAGCAGCCAGTAGCCGTCTCCGAACTCTGAAGGGGCAAATACTCAGATTTGTGTTGGTTTCTTTGGCTCTGGGGAATGTGTGTGTGTGTGTGGTGGGGGGTGGGGGGGTGACAGTGTCCATTGATTCTTGGGAACTACTTTTCTTTCTGTCCCATGCTATCAATCTTCCCCACCCTTCCCCTGCCCCTCACTCTTCTGGAAACCTGAGCCAGGTGCTGTCAGCCCCATTGGTTCATTCAAAACCAATATTGTTATTGGGAAGAGTCTGTGGGAGAGCTCACCCCTTGGAAGTAAACAGTCATGTAGCCCCATGTAGTATTTATTCGTGTTAGTTAGGCTCAGACTGAATTGTGTGGTGGAGGGACCCACCACTGTGAAATTTTCCATTTAGACCAGACCCTCTCATTCATGTAAAGGACACACACATAACAGGCCATCAAATCAAGTCAGGCCACAGGGAGCTGACCCTGGAGTACTGATGTCCCAGAACATGGCTGTAACCACAAAGAAGCTTTTTGTCTTCTGATTGTGTGTGTGTGTGTGTGTGTGTGTGTGTGTGTGTGTGTGTGTGTGTGTGTGTGTGTGTGTGTGAGAGAGAGAGAGAGAGAGACAGACAGACAGACAGACACAGAGAGTGAGAGACAGAAATATAGGAGAAATATAGAGGGAAGGAAGGAGGGACTGAGGGATGGAAGGAGGGAGGGAGGGAAATGAAAACAAGTCTTTGAGAGGGACTATGTAGTCTCAGGTGAGGCCACACTGCATCTGTCTTGCCTTTGGGTCACCTCCTCCTTGCAATCCCTGACAGGGAGCTTCTGTTTCTCCCTCAGTTTCTGTCCCACCACTCCTGACTCCCTGTCTTCGGGTCAGGACCTTCCATAGTGACTGAGGGAGGCATAACATCTTCTACACCAGCTCAGCCTGCCCTTTGCTTGTGGTTTGCTGCTGATGTGGTTGCCCTGGGCATAGGCACAGCTTAGCAGTGGGCTGTGGGCTGATGCCTTGGCACCCTGTGGGACTTTTTGTAGCCTCCACTGACTCTGAGCACTCACATTTCCCAGAAGGCAGCTGGTGAGGGGCTATGTCAAACTCACTGCCATGCTGCCCATTAGGTGAAGGGAAAACTGGGCAGACTCCACCCAGGGACTACCCAGTCTCTAGACAACCCAGGCCACCCAATCCAGAGCAGTGCTTGTCTGGAAGATTCTAGCAATAGTACTGTGGTTGAGTTTCTAGACTCTCACTGGATTGGCCAAGTTCAAATTCTGGTGTTTCCACTTGGTAGCTGTGTAACTTTGGGCAAGTTAGATTATCTCTCTGAGCTACTATAAAATGAGGGCAGGGGCAGTGGCTTCCTTTAGAAGAGTGGTTCTGCTGGGCAGTGGTGGCACATGTCTTAATCCCAGCTGTCAGAGGCTGTCAGAACTCTAGTTCCAGAACAGCCAGGGATGCACAGAGAAACTTGGAGACAGACAGACAGACAGACAGACAGACAGACAGACAGACAGACACACACACACACACACAGAGAGAGAGAGAGAGAGAGAGAGACAGACAGACAGACAGACAGACAGAGACAGAGAGCAACAGAGAGAGCGAGAGAGACAGAGAGCAACAGAGAGAGAGAGAGAGAGAGAGAGAGAGGGAGGGAGAGAGAGAGAGAGAGGTTCTTACGCTGATTAAAAGAACCAGATATACAGAAAACACTCAGCAGATATTTTTTTTGTCATTGTTTTGGTTTGGGGACACTGGCAGCTTTTGGGAATCTGATAAAAGCTGTACGTTTTGTATCCAAAAGGACGTGCAGTTTGCCAGGTGAGGGAAAGCTGCCCAATCTGGACAAACTGTAGAGTTCTGTTTTGAGTATTTATTGAGCACTCTGTAGTGCAGAGGACAGGCTGGACATAGGGGAGGAAGCAAGAGGTGACCTTAGTTTTGGGGGCTAACCACCTGACAAAGAGGCATTCTCACTCTGAAGTCTAAGACAGGAAGGTGAGTGCTGGAGGGCTTCAAGGGGGTAGAGATGGCATCCAGCTCCACAGAGGATGTGCCTTGAGAGCTGGACTTGCTGGGCGCTGGGTTTGGGTTTGGTGATCCTGGGTGGAAGGTAGCCACCCAGGCAGCAAGGACACCCTAAGCCCAGGACTCTTGGTAGAGCGGCCCCAGAGGGTTCTCAGGGTGTAGCCACAGCCAGGACCCTCAGGGTTCCTTCATAAGCAAAGGAGCCTGCCCAGCTTAACTTCAGAGCAAATGTGAATGTCAGAGATCCCAGAACTTCTAGAGCTAGAGGGAGGCTGACAACCAGGCCTGTGAAACCTGAGCTTCTGCCCATACCAAGCCTCAAAGAGCTTTGCTGATCAACTGCATTACTGTTGCTAGAAAATAGAGCCTCCCAAGTACTCACCTTGAAGGTATAGGTTCTACCCATCTGCCTGTTTATCACTGAGCCCATCAGTGCAGTAGACAGAAAGAGAGGGAGATGAGGGGGCTTGTTGCCAGCCCCACACTGTTCAGTTTCTGCAGACCAGGGTACCAGCTGCACTTGACAGGGCGCATAGAAAGCTGGGGAGATGGAGCCACACCATTCTCCAACAAGAGGACGGAGAGCTGTGGTGTGTCCAGGTCTTTATTTCATTCTTATTAGGGATACTCAGGTACTCCCAAAGACTACCTGACATCATCCTGGATGGGGTGTTTTCCTTCGATGTCCTATTTCAAAATAAGATGAATGGCTGAACGTTCCTTTGTGTCTCTGGATATGTTTCTAAACCCTGGGTTTTCCAATTGCCCTATGCTGCCCTTTTCCTAGAATTTGAGGATCAAATGGAGGAAAGAACTGAAGAGAGAGAGAGAGAGAGAGAGAGAGAGAGAGAGAGAGAGAGACAGACAGACAGACAGAGACAGAGAGACAGAGACAGAGAGACAGAGACAGAGAGAGAATATGCTTGTTGGCAAGGAGGTCTCCAGAATTTCTGTAGGACTCCTGAGCCCATCTCATGTGTCCTACTATCTCCTTCCTCACTGCCCTCTGTCTCCTAGACTCATTGTCTCTTGGCCATTTGCCTATGAATTACTAACCTATACAGTCTATTCCTGCCCATTAAGGAATTTATAGATAACTAAGTCAACTCAGCCAGTGTTTATTGACATCTACCTTTGAAAACATCAAAATCCATTGGGGTTGGCTGATCTTGTATTGAATTCTGTTGCAAGAGGTAGAGGTGGGGTCTGGGTGGGAGTTAGTGAGGATGTTGGCTGGGGTGTCTGACCTTGAACTGCCCTTAGTCTGATGGAGGAAGTAATGGTAGAACTTTGCAGAAGGAGAATTCAAACCTAAACAATGACAGACAGATGCCTGATGTTAGACGTGATCTTGGGTGCCTGGGGAGGCACAGAGTGGTGATATCCAAATCTGAGGTTGATCTGGGACTGTTTGTTTGAGAAAGTGTTTTTGTTTTTTTTTTAAGTTTATTAGAAAAGAAAGAAGGGCAGAGACAGACAGGGAAGTAAAGGAACCTAGGCCAGAAAGCTTCTATTTGCATCTTGGTCCTATTTCCCAGACTTGGGGTTTTCCATCTCATATCACTTCAGGATCCCTGGAATTCTCCCTATGGATTCATCCATGGTAGGTTTTTTATTTTAAAAGATTTATTTTTATGTGCATGTGCATGTGTGTGTATATACAGGTGCATGCACCACATGTGTGCAGTGCCTGAGGAGGCCAGCAGAGGGCATGAGGTCCTCCTGGAGCTGTAGTGACAGGCACTTGTGAGCTGCCAGAGCTGGTTGAGATCTCTTCAGCCCCATCATCCAGGGTGTTAGTGTAGCAACAGGTTGTTCCTTCCTGGAAACTACTGAATAGGATCCTGTAGTATGAATGGATGTAGCATAATCTGTTTACCAGTGAAGGACATAGGGGTTGCTTCCAGTTCTGTGTCATTAATAATAAAAAATAATTAATATTCATTTGCATAGAGGATTTCTAAATACAGCTCTTCATTTCTTTGAGATACACAGTTGTTGGATCATGTGTTTAGTTTTTTTTTTTTTTTTAAGGAAAGTGCTAAGTCATTTTCCAAAGCGATTAGGACTTTGCACATATCCACATGAGCTGTATGAGTGACCCAGTGTCTCTCTCCTCAGCAGCTTCTGGCGCTGCCACTAACGAAAAATCTGGGCCATTCTGACATGTGTGAAGACATATCTCACTAAGGTTTTAATTTGCATTTCTCTAATGGCTAATGATTTTTAATTTCTTTTCATGTGTTTATTTAGCCATCTGTATGTTCTTTTTCATGAAACAAATCCTCGCTTGCTCGTTTCCTAATTAAATTGTTTGGTAATTGACTGATGAGTTTAGAGAGTTCTTTGTGGATTTTATATGCCAGATACTTGATGGCTCTGCGGTTGGCAAATATTTTTTCCTACTCCCCCAACTCCCCAGTTCCCCTTAACAAGACCCAATGCAGAACCATGGCTCTTCTTCTCATTCTCCAGCTCTTCCTCCTCCTTTTCCTCCTCCTCCTCTTCATCCTCCTCCTCCTTCTTCTTCAAGGTCTTCCTCTATGAAACCCAGACTGGCCTTGAACCCAACCTTCCAATCCTCCTGCCTCACCTTCTGGAGTGCCTGGATTAGGTGTGCCACCACACAGAGCCAAACTTCTTTAATTCTGGTAAAGTCTAATTCATTATTGCTTCTTTTTTAATCTTATGGATTAAAAAAAACCCGTTGAAGTCTTTGCCTGGGTCCAGACCTCAAAAATGTCTTCCTATACCTTTCCCTAAAAGTATATAGCTTCATACGTGACATTTAAAGCCACTGTCTGTTCTGAGTTGTTATCTTAGAGAGCTGAGTTCTTTTTCCCTTTAGCCCTAGACATTCAGCTGCTTCAGCACCACTTAATGGAAAAACTCTTTGCTCCACTGAGTTACTTTGGCAACTTTGTCAAAAAAACAAAAAACAAAAAACAAAACAAAAAAATGAAAAACAAAAAACAGTTGGGCTGGAGAGCCGCTTAGTGGTACAGCTATTTGCCTAGCATGCATGAAGCTTCGGGTGTGATCCTCAGCATTGCTTTAATAAATTAATTGAATAAATAAAAGCCAGTTGTATGGGTCTCTTTCTGGGTATTAGTTTTGTTCCTTCTTAGTCAGGAAATTCCTTTAGTCATTCTTGCTGGTGACAAATTAACTTAATTGCCCTTTTTTTGAGAATTTCTTGATGCTCTTTTTACTCCCAAAGGGTATTTTACTGGCTATGGGACCCTAAGTTAATCATTCTTTTCCTCCATAACTTGTAAGACATGGTACCACTTCCTTCTGGCCTTCAAGGTTCTCAACAAGAAATCATGTTCCCTGGGAGTCAAGGAGCTATGTATTTTTTAGGACTTTGAAGACTCGCAAAACAGACAAACACCAAAAACAACCCCCCCAAACTTATTTATACTTATTTGAGATCTCTCTCTCTCTCTCTCTCTCTCTCTCTCTCTCTCTCTCTCTCTTTCTCTCTCTTACACACACACACACACACACACACACACACACACACACACACACACACTGCATGCCTGTGTGCATAGGAACGCACCTTCTATGCCTCATGGGTAAAGTAAAGATCAGTGAACAGCTCTCTGAAATTGGCTCTCTTCTTCCACCATGTGGGTCCTGGGACTGTACTTGGGATGTCAAACTTGGTGACAAAGTGCCTTCACCCGCTGAGCCATCTCACTAGCTTCCGTTTTGGTTTTGATGTAGCCCATTTGCCATCCTCCTGCCTCAGCCTCATGAGGGCTGATATTACACATCCAACTTTCAAGATTTTTTCTTCATCATTTAGTTTCTGAATACTTAATTGTGACTCGTCTTATTGCACATCTATTTGCATTTATCCTGTTGGCATCTGTTTGTACCCTTGAATCCTCAGATTTATATTTCTTGCTAAGTTAACAGTCATTCCTCCTCAGAATCCTGTCTTTTCTCCTCTCTGAGACTCCAGTGGCGTGAAATCTAGGTCTTTTACTGTAGCCCCACAGGCCCCTAAGGCTTTTTCAGAATGTTTTCTCTCTGCTGTTCAGACTATGTAATTTTTACTGTGCTGCCTTCCAGATCACTGTTCTTTGCTCTGTCTCCTCCACTCTCTTCTTGATCTCATCAGTGGACCTCTGTTTTTCAGTTACTACAGTTTTAGTTTAAACTATTTGGTTCTCCTCTCCATCACTGCTGCTCTGAGAGGGCGTTCCAACCCCTACTGGTCTCTTGTGATTGCACCTGGTGAAGGGGAGCTAAGGCCACCTTCCTGCTGGGTGGGGCTGGAAGTCTGGCTGCCTCTGATCTCCATCCACCAAGGCTGAGGAGCAGGTCTCAAACAAGTAGGAAGGCATGGCAGTTGGGTTGTGTCCTTCCACCCTAAGAGGTCACATCACAGCTTGGCAGGAGTGGGGTCTAGCTCCCAACTTGGCCTTTTCTGGCATGGTGAAGGTGGGATTATGATTTTCTTCACAGGGTTTGAAAAGAGTAAATAGTTTCTAGCAGTTTTCTTTCTAAGGGAAATATCATCTTTCTTGTCTTTGGCTAGAGGGGGCAGATGCTTGTTGAGGGTTTTTGTCTGTTTGATTGTGCCCTTTAGTTTCTAAGCAACTGGTCACTTTTGTTACAAGTCTGGGATGTATGAAGCAAACAACAAAACAACCACTCCAAAAATCCTCTAAACCAGGGATCTCACCACCGTGTTGTCCCTCCAGTCCCAAGGTCCCCACTCCAGAGGCCTGCTCTCTACCTTTCAGGGCCTTCTCATGGTTGCTTTCTATATAAAGTCCAGAGCCCTCAGTTTTACTTAGTGGAAGGAGTAAGGAGAAGGGCTTGTTTTAGTCACAGTTCTTCAGAGAATCAGAACTAGAGGGAGACATAAATAGACACGGATAAAAATGGATATACAAGAGGCATTTACTAGGAGACTTGGCCAGGACAATTACAGAGGCTGAGAAGTCCCACAATAGGCAGTCTGCAAGCTGGAGAGCTGGGACACTGCTAGTGTGGTTCAATCCAAGTCTAAAGGCCTTAGAACTAAAGAAGGGGGTGGGGTATAATGATTAGTCCAAGGTCAAAGGTCTTAGGATACCAGGAAGATACTGATGCAAGTCTCAGAGCCCAAAGGCCAGGGCGCCTGGGGTCCTGATGGTAAGGGGATGAATCAGAGGGGTGTTCCCCCCACTTTGGTGGGGGAAGGGAGGAGAACAGGGAAGGAGAGAGAGAATCCACATTCATTTTTTTTCTCTGCCTTTTTCTTTACTTAGACCTTCAGGTGACTGAATGGTTCTCTCTGTTCTGTCTGTTTCTCTGTCTGTCTCTCTCTCTCTCAACCTGGTAAAGACAGTTCTTTTTAACTGTTCATCCAAATGACATTTTCTTCTAAAGAAATACCTAGAAATTGTGTTTTACCAACTATTCCTAATGGAGTCAAGTTAACCATCACACTGACTCGTCCTCCTTAAATGAGTCCTTAAACACTCACTCTAGAAGATCATAAAGACAAATTAAAAGTATTTATTATTATTATTTTGTTTGTGTTCAAAGTCTAGCTGGTGAAAGGAACATGAAAACAAATAGATCGCTGACAACTGTGTTCAATTAATACGTACTTTGTTGGAGAAGATGGGTTGCTACCAGGGCTTAAAGCAGTGTTGTTACCACCCACCTGGGGTGGATAGAGTGGGGTCAAAAATGGCTTCTCAGAGGAGGCAGATTATGTTTGAGCCAGATGAGCAGATTTCTGGATAGATTTGATGACAAAGGGCATTCTACCAGAGAACACAGCAGGTATAAAGGCTTAGAGGCCTCAAACATGCCTGACAGTTCACCACCAGCTTTGTTGGATAGGACCTGGGAAGGTGTACTTACACAGACTGTAACTCAGTCCTGTGAAATCTGAAAGCACAGAGGCCCATCTTAGAGGCGCTGGACAAGCAAGGTGTCTTGGAGCTTGCTAGAGATACTTTCTGAGGTAGAGAGGAGAGAATCATCTCTCCTCCCTGGGTCTTCGGGACACCGCCTGTTAGCAGAAGTCTGTTGACTCAGAGTTGACCAGGCCATGGCAACCAGACAGCCTCCCCATTAGGGAAAAAAGCCAGGGTGTAGTGAGGAAGTGGGTGTGTGGGCAAGTTGCAGGACCTCCAGAGAGACTGTGGAGTACAGGACCCATTGGCCCAGCAAGGTGGGCTGACTGGAGAATGGTCCCTAGGATTGGGACTTTAGGAGAGACAGCATGAGTGATTTTTACTCAGGAACATGCTAAGTTTTGGTCTCAGGCTTTTTAATTGTAGAGTTACTAGCCTTGACATCCTTCAACCAGCCAGTCTCCACTGCTCTCTTTCTCAGTTTTTTTCTCTTCTGTGACACTCCTGTCCCCAATCCGCAACTTTTAGGACTATGGGAGTGTGTCACCAAGCCCAAGCACCTAAGATCTGAACTCATAAACCCAGTCTGGTCTTAGGCTCTTCTAGGTGCTGGTCCTTGTCCCCAACCTCTGGGCCTGGTGTGCAGCATCCCTCAGCATCCCCTGCCTCAGTCCTGAGTGCTAGGCCTGAGGCCTGGCACCGGGGGTTTCAACCATGCTTGGGCAGTCCAGCTGTCTAAGTGAGGCTAAACCTGGTGGCTCTGCACCCCTGGGGGCTCATCCCATTTGGTGTCTCTCAGCCTCCTCTCTGCCTGGCTGATTTCTTTGTGTGCCTTGGCCAGGCTCATGCTGTGCCAGGCCTGCCATGTGGGCATAATAGCCCTGATCTCTGTGCTTGTCAGAGAGGAGGCAGCAGGGGCAAGGCCCCATCCCAGGGCTCATCAGCCCTGTGCCCCAGCTGTGTTAATTGCCCAAGCCCTCCAACAAGCCCACCCTGTTTCCCCTCTGCAATTAAAACAGAAAGCTCGTTATCTCTGCTGCTCGCATTATCTGCAGACTCTGCTTCCAAGCTTTCCCTCAAGAGCAGCACCTGCAGAGGCCAACAGTGGTTGGCATTAACTCCTTCCCTGCTGGAGTGAGGAGCCTGGTAGTCAAAGAAAGCTGGTGAATGAACAGCTGGAGCTGGTAGGAGAGTTCTGGTATAGAGCAGCAATAGAGGTCTTGACATGACCTTCAGCCCGTTGGCTGACCTTGGGCAAATAGTTGACCTTTCCCGAGCCTTACCTGTCTTCCCTTCCCTTCTGCCCATGAAAGCCAATGGAGATGAGAAAGGTGTTGTTCAAGTTGCCTGCTCTTTTGAGTTACTGTAGACATCCCCAGTCCTCTATTATCATGGCTAATAATATTTTCAGGAGTCACAATTCATGCCTCAAGATAAGACATGAGTAGGTAACCTACCAGTCAGGGCTGTCAAGCCTAGGGAAAAGGGGCAGCCAGGACTTGAACTGCCCAAAGGACTTGGAGCCAACAGGATTTAGCAACCCCACTTCACAATGTGTCCTTTAGCAAATGCTTTGCCTCTCTGTGCTTTCGATTCCTCATCCAAACCACTAGTGAGACCAACCTGCTATTCCCCCAAATGCTTTCCACCTGAGAAATCTCACGTTACGATGTGAGAAGTAAGGAGAACGGCACTTACTGAACCCATTGTCAGCTCCTTCATAGGTACCATTGTTTACCTTCGTTTAAGGGAGGAAAAAGTACGTTTCAGAGAGGTCAACCAAGTTGACCAAGGTCAGCCAGTCCTTGGAGGACTCACTCAGATCCTCGTCTGGGAGGCTGTAAAACTATTGCTCTTTTTGACATTGGGTTTAAGAGGCTTATGTTTCCTTACAAATAGAACTGCATAGAGATAGAAAAGTCACCTAGTAAAAAAAATGAAGATGTTGAATATTGACCCTTTCATTTCTTTGGAGTTTTAATAATGCGATTGGGAAAGAATGAATCAGAAATAATCTTATATCCTTTGGTCTCTCTGTGTGATTCTGAAAGATTGCCTAAGATATGCATGCAGACTCTTAAAGAAGTTTGTGTAATCTTTAGATGTTGAACTCCTGTTACTGTCGAGGTAAACTGAGGCCTGGAGTTGGATCCAGTACTAACTCAGCAGCAGGCTCAGCCTGGAATGGGCTTGTATACAGCAGACATGACTGACTTGACAAGAGCCCTCCCGAGCCTGTTTCTAGAATCTTCTCTGAGTCCACAGCAGCTGCCTAGGGCTTAGCTTGTCTGTGGGGCTGACAGGAGGGAACATTCCAGATGCCTCTCCATGCACCAGGTTCTGGACCTGCAGCCTTGTCCTCTAATCTGCTCCTGAGCCATCCAGACGCAGGGTCAGGAGAGTCTGAAGCAGACAGGGACAGAGGGAGTCGGGGAAATCTTGACAAGCTGGCAGGGAGCCCAGACCCTAGCAATCTACAAGACAGGAGAAGTGGCCTACATTCTTCAACCAAGGCTTCCAGAGCCAGCAAAAAGCTAAAATCCTTATTCAGCTTTGGCTCCACATCCCAAGCACAACTGGTAAGGTAAAGGCTTCCTGCTGGGGCTCCCAGGGGAATGACCTCCTTGTCTCTCAAGCTTTGGGTAGACTCTTTGTACCTCGACCCTGATATCAGGTCTTAGAGTCCCCTATCTGTGATGTCTCGTTTTCTCTGGAGGGCTTTTTATGGAGTCCTGAGAAATCCTCTGAGCAGACAGTTTCACAGTGTTCTGTGGCTTCTCACCAGGGATTCTGTGAGGAGGAGGAATAAGTTGGTGAAGGGAGATGGAGAGAGGTGATTGACAGCTAAGTTTTGGAAATGCAGCACAGTCCATCTGTCTTCTAGAATCCCAGCTCTGAGGGGTTTTTGTTGTTTTGGTTTTGGTGCCAGGTCCTGTACTTCATGCATGGTAGGCACTGGGCTACATCCATAGCCCTCTGGGAAGTTCCTCATTCACGATCTCCAAAGAAAAAAGTAAACAAGTTGGGGGTTGCCAAGATTTAAAAATTTGTGTTTCCAAGACACACACACACACACACACACACACACACACACACACACACACAAACACAGGGTGCCAGGCCTAGTGACATATGCCTATAGATGCCAGCACTTGGGAGACAGAGGTAGGAGGGTTGATGGAAATTCAAGTTAGGCCAGCCTGAGCTACAGAGTGAGTGAGAGTCTGTCTCCAGCTCTCCCCCAATCCCCTGCCCAAACACACACACACAAAAGGCAAAGTCTGACATAGAAACATGCTAAGTCAATTAACCACAAATGGACTGAGATGGTGGGAGTCTTCCCTAAAGAAAGAAAACAAGCATTCTTGTGTAGGTGGTAGCCCTCTGAAAGGTAAGGGGCTTCAGCCGAATGCAAAAGAAGCAGCTACCAGAATCAACAGGGATGTCTGGGTTCGCCGGACTCAACCCTTTCAGGATGGTGTCTGTTTCCATTCTTCTCACCACTTGACTATTTTGCAGTTCATGTATCTAACCCCAAAACCTTATTAATCTTATAAAAGCAATGAATGAAGTAAATGCTGAAAATTTGTGTCTCGTGAAGTCAGCCCTTTGTGCTTGCTGGCATTCTCAGGTGTTTCCTGCCTTCGGTATTCTCATAGTCAACATCACTGATGGACAGGGGATAATGTAGTCCTACTCACACAGAGGAAGAAAGTATGACAGAAATGAATTAGGATTGTTGCAACAACGTGTTGTAAATTTTTCACAGTCTTTGTGTATGAAACATCATTGAAATGGTGTTTCAGTGGTCACGTTGAATAATTATCTCTGCAAATTTATTTTCTTGTTAAACTACTGCTTCGATTGGATACCTTGTGTGCTTGAAGAATCATTTATGTAGAAATTAAATTGCCATGCCTCAAAAAGAAAAAAAAATGATTGTTTTCAGGGGCTTGGGGTAAGAGAAATGAAGAGCTGGGTTTTGTTTGTTTTATGTGTATAAGTATTTTGGCTGCATGTATGTCTGTGCAATGTGTCTGTGCCTGGTCCCCAGGAAGACAGGAGAAGCTGTCAGATCCCCTGGGACTAGAGTTACAAATGTTTATAATCTGCCATGTGGGTGCTGGGAATAACCCAGGTCCTCTGAAAGACCAGACTCTGCAGCCCCAAAGAGTTGTCTTTGAATGTATGCAGTTTGTTTTGCAAGTTGAAAGAGTTCTGAGGACAGATGGTAATAATGGCTGCACAAAGTATGAATGCATGTGATTCTGTTTATGTTAGTTTGCTTAAGCTGCCATAACAAGGTGCCAAAAAAAAAAAATACCAACCCAGGAATTTATTTTCTCATGGTTCTGGAGTCTGGCTGTCCAAGGACAAGATGCCAGGATGAGGTCTTTCTTCCTGGCTTGCATTAAAAAAACGAGTGAGGGCTTGGGGTGTTGCTCACTGCTAAAGCACTTGCTTAATGTCCATAGGGTTCTGGGTTCCATCTCTACTACCCCCAAAAGAATTTGAAAAAATAAGACGAGCAAAATATTTGAATAGCCATTTCTCAAAAGAAGACACGCAGATGGCAGAGAAATGCAGAGAAAATGCAAAATGCAGTAGTCATGGGGGAATGTAAATAAAACGTGACAGAAACACTTGTCACCCATGGTGATGGCTATTATCAAGAAGGTAGACAAATAAACACTGTTGGCAGGGACCTGGAGACATGGCTCAGTGGCTAAAAGTGTGTCTTGCTCTTACAGGGGACGAGAGTTTGGTTCCTTGCACCCACGTTGGGAGACTCCAACTCCAGGGAGTCCAGGGAGACCTGAAGCCTTTGACCTCTGAGGGCACCTACACTCACATGCACAGACACATAAATAAGTACACAAAATTAAAAATAAATATTGTTTAAAAGAACAGTTGGCAAAAAAATGCACTGCCTATAGTATTACAAAGCAAGAGTAGCTTTGGGAAATATTTATTTATTTATTTATTTATTTATTTATTTATTTATTTATTTTTCGAGACAGGGTTTCTCTGTGGCTTTAGAGGCAGTCCTGGAACTCGCTTTTGTGGACCAGGCTGGTCTCGAACTCAGAGGTCTGCCTGCCTCTGCCTCCCGGGTGCTGGAACTAAAGGTGTGCGCCACCACCACCCAGCAGCTTTGGGAAATATTTTGTCACATTTTAAAACCAAAATACTGTTTGACTTGGCATTAAAAAGAATTTGCTTTTCTTTATGTGTATGTGTATTTGTCTGTGTGGATGCATGCCATGTGTTCGGGTGTCCACGGAGACAAAAGGACAGCATAAGATCCACTGAAGCTGGGGTTATAGGTGGTTTCGAGCTGCCTAATATGGGTGCTGGGAACTGAACTTGGCTTCATCGTAAGAGCAGCAAGAGCTCTTAACTGCTGAATCATCTCTCTAGCCTCCAACTCAGCAATTTATTTCTTCTACATACCCAAGAAAATTGAAGAGATAGATAGATACAAAAACTTCACAGGTGTTTATAGCACCAATTTTGTAATGATTCAGAATGTAGAAATTATCTAATGACTGTAGGGGACGCCCTAACCACGCCTGCTCGGGGCTAGTTACAGGTGTGCCTGGCCACACCTTATAGGGCGTGGTCAGGGTGATGAGAGGGAAGTTTAAGAGTGAGGGGCACACATGTGGGAGCCCCTTCTTCCCTCTCTTCATTGGCTTGTTCTACTTACCTGGTTCCCTGCCGGCTGGCTAGGCTGCTCTGAGTAAGCAGGGTACTCCCTAATAAATATCCTAACTTTTTTACCTGACTTCATATTGGTAATTCACCTTTAAATGACTGATAAATGGATAAAGTATAGTGATGTTCATATGTTATGATATGAATCTGTCATGTTCCCCCAGAGCCTCATGCTTTAGCTGTCTGGCCTTACGTGGTGGCGCTATTTTGAAGGCCGTAGGCCATATAGAAAGCAAGGACTAGCAGGTGAAATTGGGTTACTAACAGTGGGTTCTAAGCATCCCTCGTTCTATCTCCCATCTCTGCTTCCTGGTCCATCCATGAGAGGAGCCTCCACCTCTCTCCCTGTCACCATGCACCTTGTCATGCCTTCCCCATCATGATAGAGTGAGATGCTACGAAACCATGAACCGAAAGAAATCCTTTCTCCCTTAGGTTACTTCTGTCCTGCTCTGTGGCCACAATGATGCAAAAGGCAATGAGTGTACAATACAATGGCATACTCTTCATTCATAAAATTAAATATAGCACCAACACATGCTGCTACAAGGGTGAACCTTGAAAACATTATTCTCATGGCATAAACCAGACACAAAAGGCCATGTGCTGTGTGAGTCTGCTTATTTTCAGAGTGGACAGATCCGTTGAGACAGAAAATAAATGTTTCCCCAGGGAAAGAGAGCCTGCTAGGGGTGGGCTTCTTTGGGGATGTGTGGGTGTTTTTGGAATTAGACAGCAGTGATGACTACACAATTTTCGGAACCCACTAGAAACCACCAAATTGTATATTTAAAAGGATAAAGAGTATTTATTACATTCAGGTTTATCTCAGTTAAAGAGTAGGGGAGGGAGGGGAGGAGGGAGGGAAGGAGAGAGAGAGAGAGAGAGAGAGAGAGAGAGAGAGAGAGAGAGAGAGAGAGAGAGAGACCTATTTAATCCCAGAATTTCTTTAGTTCATTTGAATGTGGATCCTTTGTAGTTCAGGGAATGATAGTAATGGCCATTTACATTCAGTGGTAACAGAGCAAAACACAGAGAAAGGTTCAAATCTTCCAAAGGGAAAGGAAAAGAAAATGACATCTGTGCCTCGGTTTTCTTATTGAAGAACTGAGGATGACAGTGTCTAGTACTTTGTAGGGTGGTGTTAAATCAGGTTTTGTAGTTGAGTGCTGACAACAACGCCTACGTAGCAACAGGTCATCAAAACAGTCATTGCTGCTATCTGAGCAAGTATTATGGAGTGGACCCCAAATGTAGGTTATATGGCTTGATCTACCCTGTAGAGAAGACAAGTGAGGTGGAGGAGGTGTGGTTAGGAAGCACCAGGTGCCATGCTGCTCACAGGGACAGCATGAGACAGGAAAAGTATTCAGGGTTCTCAGATGGCCGACTTCCACCCCTCTCTCCATCCCACTCTCACCTACAAGGCAGCTCCTGCCTTCCGTTTTACGTAATTTTTTAAATTTTTGGCAGCTTTCTTGAGGTATAATGAAATTCAATGTGCTTTTGAGCAGAAGTATACAGTTGTTTAATTTTAATCATGCTATAGAACAGTTCCATCTTCCCGAAGGTTCCAACCAGCCAGTCTCCCTCTTCCTGGTCCCTGGCACCCTCCATCTTGTTTTTTGTTTATTTGTTTGTTTGTTTTGTTTTCCCCATAGGTGTTAATGACTGTGAAAGGCTCAACCTTTACACAGCTGAGGAAGGGCTGAAGGAAGGAGAAATGGTTGTTTGGTTGGGTGAAGCTTATGCCTAGTTGACACCAAGGGGCAGAATATCTGATCACAGGTCCTTGAGCTGGGCCAGCCACACTTTTACAGCCGAGCCAGCTGGGCCCTCTTTTCTAGTGCCAGAAGAGTAAAGTGGAGTTGGGTAGTGAAGGACTAGGAGGGCCTGCTGCAGCTCTGATTCAATGTCTGGATCACCAGTGACCACAATGGCTTGTCTTCCTCCTACCCCCTCCTCCCTGGCTCTCTCTCTGTCCTCCTCTGGCTTTATTTTCCTGGCTCCGTGGAACCATCTCCCCAGCTACCTATCTTTTTCCCTCAAGCCTCTCTGCCTTCCAGCTGCCCTCAGTTTTATGACCACCTTGCTCCTCGAAGAATTCCTGGCCCTGACACCAATTCCTTGTCCCTTTCCTGTTCTGTTTTTGACTCTTATGAGTGTGTAAAAACCTCTAAGGTTTTTCTCCAGCTCTTCGTTCTGATTTGTTTCTCTTTCTTAGACAATGTGGGCACCTGGAATAGAAAGACAGAGGAGGAAGGTTGTAGTGGTTGTCATCCCTTAGCCTTAGAGAAGGGTTATCCAGTAAGAGCCAGGATCCAGAAAGAAATGGGCTGTAAGCACAAGGTACCTGCATCAGGACCACCTGAGCTCATTTGCAGAGCCCCTCCTGGGAGCTCCTGGCTGGGAGGTTCTGGTCCTGCTTGGCTGAGCAGACCTGGTGTAGAGGAAGAGAGAATAGAAAGCTATAGGGAGCTAGGCTGGCATGGAGAGAAAATAAGCATATACAAATGTATGCAGATGTATGCAAATCTCTGCAGCTCTGCAGCCAGCCTAGGGGCTCTCTGGGTAGGAGCCTGGGCCCCACCCTAAGTTCAACATCTCTTTTTGGCCCATTAATCCCTTCTTCCTGCTTCTCCCTCCCAGGAGCATCTGCCTCTTCACAGTGGGGTCCAGGGAAGATAAGGACGCTGAGTCACCAGGCTGAGAAGGGAAGGGGAGAGACATAGTTTCAAGCTGAGAATGACAGCATGGGAAAGTGGCAGGAGAGCTACCTCACTTCCTGGTTGCAAGTCTCTATTTAGCCCCAGATGTCAAAATCACCACCTCTCAGATGGGGCATGGCTGCTCAGCATCCAGAACAATCTACAGCGGAGCTTTGTGGGACTTTGGGTGAGGGTTGTAAATGGGCCCCTCTACCTCTCAGCTCCCATTGTCCTCTCACAAAGCAGGGGGCTCCCGGGACATCTGATGGGCAGTACTAGCTCTCCTGTGGCATGGACCCTCATGCTCTAATGAACTACTTATTCCCCTTCTCACTACCTTTTCTAGAACACACATCCTCTCATTTATCGGCAAATATGCAGGACAGCCACGGCAGATGTGAGCCTCAACTTAGTTTGAGGGAAAAGCCTGTGGGCCCCACTGAGAAAGCTCGGGGCCCACTGGCAAGGGGCAGAGTGAAAGAGACCTGAACTACTGTCTGAATAGCTCTTGGCTTTATTGTGCCTCCTGGTAGTGAAATAGCCCCAGAATGTGTGAGTAATTTCCCTGGAGCCCCACAACCAACACCAGCATGTCACCTGCTTCTCCTATGAGACAGGGTCCGGGTGGGGTTAGTAATAAGTGAATGAAGACCTGGGAGGCTGGAGTTGGGCTTGTGCTCAAAGGCAGATACCTAAAGTGAAGGTGGGTAGGGAGGGCAGCCCCGCCCCTAGCTAATCTTGTGAAAGAAGGGACAGAACAGCAAGACAGGGTAACAAGGGAGGAGATAGGAAGGTGGCACAAAGGGACGACTGGATGAGGATCCAGACCTTGTCTCCCCAGTTCAGACTCCACAGGGATGATTGGAATACATTTGGTGACCCTCTCCCGTCACTCAGAAGCTGGTGTTGGTAGTTTGGGGCTATGCCCTGCCCCGTTACATCTTCTCATTCCCTCTTTCTGATTCCTAGGAATTTCTGGGGATGTTGTCCTTATCATCAAAGATGTCCTCAAGCCTTGCCATAAATGTCCCCAGACCTTGAAATTTTGCATCTGGGTCTGAATGGGGGCTGTAACCAAGACAGTGCAAGGGAGAAGCAATATATGGTCACAGCTTCCTGTCCTTTGACTTTAAGAGGTCTGTCACGATGAATGCCTTCCCCAGCCCGACTCCAGCTGTAGGCTCTTGTACCCATCAGCTTCACAGCCCCTCAGTGAGAAAGGGACACTTCAGTCCTCAGACTTCAATCCACTCCGGGCTGAGACTTCCTCTCCCCTGGGGGAGAGTAATGCAGGGCCATAAATTAAGACATCTGCTCTCCCCCTTTAAGTCCCAGGAACCTGGGGCTCTGTAATATCTCCCTTGTTTTCTTTGGCCCTATTTAACTTTCTTCCAATTAGTTAGGCCCTGGGGCAGTGGCTAGACGACAGATGAGTCAGAGGCACCAAATCCAGAACCCAGAGTTTATCCAAATGTCTGCAGCCTTTCCCTGCTGGTTCCCCTCTCTTTCCTCCCCTCCCTGCCTCAATTCTCTGGGCTTCTGCATCCTGGACCTGTACCAAATTAGTGGGCAGTAGCTCTGCTGATATGATAGGGAGGGGGCTGTTGAGCATGCCTTTGAGGCAAATTTTGTCCCCACCCCAAGATTGAGGCTTCCCCATGGTCTTAATGCAGACTCCTCCTCAACCCCAAGCTACACCCCCTTCCAGAAACTGTCCCTGCTGCCTCTGCTCCAGCTGCAGCTGCAGAGATGGTGGACTGGGGGCCATGGAGGCCCATCAGGATGCTTACGAATTAAGAGCAGCTGTTGAGAGCCTGACTTCAGGTCCTGGGGGGCCAGGGTAGTGGGACCCCACCAGTGCAGGTGGGAAGAGGAGAAAGGCCTTTTGGACACTGCTTACTGAGAACAACACCCGACCAGCTGAGACAAGAAGTCCGATGGTGGGAAGGAAGTGCTGTTTCCCTACCACATGTGTGGCTCAAAGGGCCATTTTGGGTCCTGGCTGTGCTCAGCCCCACACCACAGTGTGTCTCATGCACGCAAAGGCTGGCTTCTGCCGGTCTTGTGCACATCAAAGGTTTCTGTCCGAGGCAGGCTGGGGGTAGAGGAGGAGAGGAGAAGGTGGCTGCTAGAGTGAAATGCCTAAGAAAGCCCCCACTCTGCTTAGGGTCTGCAGGAAGCTGCAGGAAGGCTACCTCTGAGCCACCCATAGGGAGGTCAATGCCGAGGGGAAATTTCAGGGCACCCGGAGACCAGTAAGGCACAAAGTTGCCTAACTAGGTTTCACGACTCTAATGAAAAGGAAGTGAGGGGAAAGCAGATTGGGAGATAGGGTTTATCTCCTGAGGGCATCTCAAAAGTAGATCCTCTGACATGAAGGCAGTGGGAAAACAAGGAGAGTCAAGGTCAGTAGGGAGGGCAGCCCCCTCCCCTTGTAAAGGAAGGGGCAGAACTGCAAGAAAGGGCAACAAGGGAGGAGATAGGAAGGCAGCACCAGGCCTCCACCAAGGACCTGGAGGTGTGGGAGCTGTCCAGCACAGGAACCTGCTGAAACGAGGAAGGACCCTTGGCCTGAAGTGTCTCGCTCGCTGGGTTGTGTTTGCAGCTTGCTGCCTCCTCTGTGTTTAGGGAGATGTGTTTGAGGACCAGCCCAGTCAGTCAGTTCTGGGAAAGGAAGCACTTAGTGGAGAATACCTGAGTCTTCTCCATGGGGAAGGGGAAGAAAAGTAAGTGCTCAAAACAGCCCTAGCCAAAGACAAGGTACATTGCACTTGCGCCAAGCAAAGCTAGCACATCCCCAAAGGCAGGGCAGGACTATTTATGCCTCTAGTGCTAACAGGGTAAAACAATAGATGAGTGGCCACTGGGGTGCTATTGGACCCTCTGTGTGTCTGAGTACTGGTGTGTCCAAGCATGCCTGCTGGTGTGATCTGGTCCTCCGGTACTCACAGTAGAAGAGGCCCTAGTCTCAGCAGTGACAACCAAAACAGTCTCAGGCCCAGCTTAGGTGTCTGCCTCTGCTTCAGAACTTGCTCATTTGGGCTCTATTTTATCAGGTGTTTCTGTGAGCTCTTGTACTGTGCTAGGCACAAGGACATATGAGAGTCATGAAGACACTTTATCTAGATGTCCATGTAGCAGGTAGAATTAAACACAGTTTCACTTCCCTTCCCCAAGTCAGGGAGCCTTTCCCAATTGGCTGAAGCATTCTCAAAAATGCTGTCCTCAGTGACCTTCCCTTCTCCGGCTCAACTGCCACATTTTCCCTGAAGCCCCCTTCCTGCCTCAGATGGTGTCTTAGTTAGGGTTTTTATTGCTGTAAAGACACACCATGACCACAGCAACTCTTATAAAGGAAAACATTTAATTGCGGTGACTTGCTCACAGTTCAGAGGTTCAGTCATTATCATGCTGGCAGACACGGTGCTGGAGATGAGAGTTCTTATAGCTTGTAGACAACAGGAAGTAAACTGAGATACTGTGCAGCGTCCTGAGCATAGGAAACCCCAAAGCCCACCCCCACAGTGGCACACTTACCCACTCCAACAAAGCCACACCTCTGAATGGTACCACTCCCTATGGGATTATGGGGGTCAATTATATTCAAAGTACCACAGATCCCAGGGCATCATCTCTACTCACAGACCCCCTTCTTTCTATACATCTGATTAGTCTAGGAGCTGGCTTTGAACTTGGGAAGGACAGGCCAGAGCAGCTCTGCACAGTGAAAGGCTGGAGCTGGGGGTTATGGTCAGGAGCAGAGGCTGGCCCTCCATCATGACCACGTCTGAAGCCTGGAGAATGAAGAGGAAATCCCATCGCACTGCTTTGGGATGATCCGAAAGCTGCATTTTTGTGCTGTTTCTGCTATTGCCTGCGCATCTCCTACAACCAGGAGATCCTTGGCCTCCTGCTTCACTCCTTCCCAGCATGCCCCTCTTCCAGTGTGCTAACCAACTAACTGTGGTGACCCCAATTCATGACTAGCTCCCCAGAAGTTGTGCACATCACTTGTACTAGAGACACCATGGGAAGCTAGAAAGTCTTTGCTGCCTATTGCTTGGGCTAATCTAATCTTTTTTTTTTTTTTTTTAAATCATGATTAAAACAAGTGCCTTGACTGGATTTGGCATTCTCTTTCTTACTTGTCAAATGGAAACAATAGCATTTACTACATCATGAGGTTTTCTGAAAATGAAATCAGCGGACACATATGAGAGGCTAGGAGCAGCAGCTGGTACATGGTGAATATCCCATCCATTTAGCTTTTGGCATCACACTTCTCTCAAGTCTGTGTCCCCTTGGTGGGTCTCATCTCCCTGTGGGGATAGACGGCCTCAGAGCACCTTCATGTCTGTATCGTCCATCAACCTCGAAGCTTCCTGATGGCTGGTATTATTCCCTGCTCTGGGGTAACCCAACACTGATACTGAAGTTAGCCTACATTAGCCAGGGCTTTGGACACACTGAGGGAGCATGAGCAACTGCATTCCATTACTGCCTGAAGCCATGTGGAAGAGACAGAGGCCATTCATAGGTTAGTCTGTCAAGGACTGACACTGTCATTCTCTGGCAGGTTTCCCCTTTCTTGTCATTCTCAAATTACTTCATGTAGTTGTGTCTATTTACCATGTTCATTGAACATCTACTGTATTTCCAGCCTAGTGAGAGGAGATGGAACAGGTAGGATGGGCTTTAACAGGGGACACATAGTAGGGACACTGGTTTAACCTTGGGGCTTAGGGAAGAGGCCAAGAACTAGGAGGGGAGCCAGCATGGGCAGGTTAGAAGCATTTTGGGTTTTCTGCAGCCTCACCTTGCTTCCCAGCCCCCACCCTCTCAAAGGATCTTGGGATTCTCTCTCTCTCTCTCTCTCTCTCTCTCTCTCTCTCTCTCTCTCTCTCTCACACACACACACACACACACACACACAAACACACACCCCTCCTTCTTCCACACATCTCCCACTTTCAACCTTACCATCTTTCTGGGGACTCTGTGCTGACTGGCATTGAGGCTTTCTGGGCAGGACTCACTGTACAAACCACAGGTGATCATATAACTCTTAACATACCCCCGGAGGGCTTCTGGCTAGTGCCTGAAGATGGGATCTATAGACACCTCCCTGCAGGCTGCAGCCCCTGACCTGCTGGGCGGAGTGCCAAGCCAGGATAACCTGAAAACACCGCAAACATATGATGGTCCAGATTTCCTCCCTCCTACTCCTCAGGAAGCCCCGCCCTTGCACTCCACCCTACTTCCTGTTTAGCAGGGAAGATATCCAGGTCTACTTCCTTAACAGCTGTTCCTCATGTTCTCCATTTAGACTGGTGACATAGTGGCTCAGTGAGATGACGTGAACCCAATCCTCCTCTAAGCTGAGCCATCTCCTGCCTGCCTTCATCCTACCTTCATTAGGGGAAGTCGACTCCCCTGCCTCTGCAAGGGACAGAGGAGGAGAGCCCAGCTGCAGGGTCCTAGCATCAAGAAGCTATCCAACACATATTGACTGTCCAGTGTGAGCCAGGCACAGTACCAGGCAGTAACTGTTCCTTAAGAAGATAGGCAGCATTGGAGAGTAGTCCAGGATCTATCCAGTGTGAGGAACATTGCTGCGTGCATGGCACGGAGGAGCTCAGGGCCTCTCAGCTCCTCACAGAAGGTCAGGGAGGCCTTCCCAGATAGGACACCCTCATGGAACCTGGAGGGTAAAACTATCTAAAAGTCGGGTGCTGGTGCATGCCTTTAGTCCCAGCACTCAGGAGGTTGAGGCAGGAGGATCTCTTCGAGTTTGAGGCCAGCCTGGTCTACAGAGCAAGTTCCAGGATGGTCTCCAAAGGTACACAGAGAAAGCCTGTCTCCAATAAACAAAACAACAAACAAACACAAAAACTAGCTAAAGACGGACCTGAAACGTTATATGGTGTGGGCAAGTGATCAGAGTCAGTAAAGCTTGAAGACAGGGAGAAGGAAGGGCGTGGGATCTAAGGGGCCCCAAGAAGCTCGATTATACTGGTGAGTCATGATCTCATTTGATAATCTGGACTCAGTGCAGAAATCATGAGTGGACCAGCTAGTGTGGGGAGGGGCAAGACAGACTTGAGTGAATGTAATGAAACCAGGAAGAGAATTGAGAAAACCTGTCAAGACCTCAAGATTGCCTGTAGATGTTTGGTTTAGAATTCAGAAACTGAGTTCCAGGCAGCCCTGTGACCTTGGACCAGCTCTCATATTCTTCTATCTTCAAGTTTAACGATATCAAATACCTTCTCATGGAAACTGGGCGAGGCAGATACTGGGCTGCCACTGTTTGCTCGGCAAGACTATAGCTCAGTAGCCTGGTAGGATCCTAGCTGCCAGCAGTCAAGAGTCTTCAGTTCAGGCATGGGGAGAGGAGGCTGTTCTTCCCTCTGTGGCTGGTCCTGGAGTTGGATGAGTCCTACCAAGGTCATGACATCCTTTCCCCTGCCGGGTGGCTATCATCAGGAAAGCATTAGGATACGGAGGGATCTGCCCTCCACTCAGAAACCATTTCCAGCCCTGTGTGGTGGTACATGCTTGTAACCCCAGGCCAGACTGGACTACATATTGAGAGCTTGATTCAAGAAACAGAAGACAACAGAAACATTCCTGGAGCTTTTCCCAGGGCCAGGATTGGATTGGTGTCACTTAACATGTAAGGAGGAGGCTAAATATCTCTGTGATGGGGGGCCACTGACTCCCCAGCCTCCTAGGCTCAGCTGGTCAGGATGGGATCCCTAGGAAACAGAAATCATATCAGAGGGCTCCCTGGGAAGACAGGTCACGTGATTCAGGGTCTCCCAGCTCCCTCTCTTGTCATTCCCGTGTCTAGTCCCAATCTTTATGGTTGGAAGGGGACTTCAAGACCCTATCTTAGTGAAAAATGGAAAACAAAGGTTTTATATCTGCAGAGCCCATTAGCCAGCTTCCCCTTGATTCTCAGTCTGGGATATGCCACCCCAGTCCATTAACCTCTCACGGGCCAGCCCTCCCACCATCCCCCTCCTCCGGGTACAATTCTGTTCTCTGTGACCCTCATAAACTACAGAATACAAAACGAATGTGTTAAGAGTTTCATGAGGTCCTGACCCCTGCCCGGTACACGGGCGTGGAGTCTTGAGAAGCCCCTGTGCCATGAAGGCTGGCAGCCCACTCTCAGACACAAGACTCCCTCACCCCACCCCCACCCATGCTGGTGGCCTAGAAGCTTCCTTCCTTGAATCTCACCTCTCTAGAAAGATAAGCCTTTGCCAGGAGTCCATCTTTTTTTTTTTTTTTTTTTTTTTTATGAGGGGAGCTGCGGGCAGGCTTCTTGAGCACACTCAGACTTCTGTTAGTACCATTCTCATCCTTGCTATAAAAGAGGCCACGCCTGGCGGGGGGCGGGGGGGGGAGTGTGTCATAAGCAAGGAAAGATACTCAGTGGTTAAGCACTGGATGCATCACTAGGGACAGACTGAGGAGGAAAGAAACAGCACTTTATTTGGAAACAATTCTGCTGAGATGCAGTGTCTCAACTTCTCCTTCCAGCTGTGTATTATGAGGTGCTTGCTGTGTGCTCAAAATAGGGACCCAGTTTTAAAGTTACAGGCCAAGTTCTGGGCCTGGATGCAAAGGAGCAGCTCAGGCTAGATGATCTGCCCTTAGGGGAAGGGTCTGAAGCAGTGGCTCGTCCGTGTTTCTATCATTCATTAGGGCTCAAAGCCTTTGTACTTGGAACGACCCTTGAACAGACAGGCACCCAGGCTGGGTCAGAGGAAGGTTCCCATAGAGATAGTCTCCAGGTGGAGACAGCCTGTGAGTCTCCTTGCCGGCCTTGTAAGGATTCAGGCATTATGCTGGCCTGCCCCTGTCATCTGGCAGAATGCACTCAGGCTGTGCTCTGGTCAGCCCAGGGTTCCATGAGTACTAGTCTGTACACAGGTGCAAAGGACCCTTTTAAAAGACAGACCCCGCCCACTTATGCCCTCTTGCTCTCTTGCCCCCCCCTCTCTCCCTCCCTTTTGTAATAGAAGCTTAACCTTTGTAAACAGCTTATAGGAAGGACTGGGTAGTGTAAATATTTTGTTAATTTGAAATAGATCTTATAACCTTGAAATATTTTAGACTTAGCACAGTTGACTGTAAGTTACATATAAAGAGTTAGCTTACATTTTTCAAACAGTAGCTACATGTACACATAAGCATAGATATATTAAACAGGACTGGGTAAAATTAAGAATGGGAGAAGCAGAGTGTAATCTCTGATTTGCACGTTGTAGCAGACAGGACATTTAAAGAGATAGTAGATTTAAAACTGCCAGTGACAGGGAAGCAGATCCACCACGGATGGAACAGGCAGGGTTTTTGCATGAAAGGTGTGCCCTACCAGGCCCTGGAGAGGCACACCATTCCATAAACAAGCCAGGGAAAGGAGAAATTAGAGACAAAAAGTAAAAGGCAAAAAGTAAGAGAACTATGTCTGGCAGCAGGGTTTGTTGGCAGAAGCTAGCTAGACTGTCCCTCAGCCTAGGGTGAGGGAAGGGAGTAACCCATAGGGAGGATGGACCTATGGCTAGATCACACAGTCGCTCTCAGTCAAGATGGCAGCTGTCATAAACAGGTTTCTGTCTGTTGGGACAAATAAGAAAGTTTTGAGATAAAAACGACATTTTGCTTAAGTTACCGGGGCACGATGGAACACGAACCAAGAGATACATTATCCACGGAGTTTATTAAAAGGGAGGGGTGAGGGTGCGAAGAGAGATGCAGGGGGAGAAGAGAGAGAGAGAGCAAGAGGGCATACTCGGCCGGGGTCTGTCTTTTAAAGGGGTCCTTTGCCCCTGTGTGCAGACTAGTACTCATGGAACCCTGGGCTGACCAGAGCACTGCCTGAGTGCATTCTGCCAGGTGACAGGGGCAGGCCAGCATAATGCCTGAGGTTCTCTGAGACATATTTTCTGCATCTTCCTGGCTTCAGTTCCAAGCCTAGAGTGGACAATAAAACAAATGTTTTCTGCCTTTACCCTGAAGCATAGTGAGGCAGGCTCGGTTTTATTTTATTTTTTTAATTAAAATTTGATTTGCATGTGGGTGCATATGCACCATGCTATGCTTGTGGAGGTCTAATGACAGCTTGCAGGAGTCTGTTCTTTCCTTCCACTACGTGAATTCTGGGAATCCAATTCAAAGTGTTGACAAGTGCCTTTACCCACTGTAGTTGAGTTTTCCTTTGGGTTTCCAGCTCCCAAATAACAACAGAGAAACTTATTATTAATTATAAAAGCTTGGCCTTAGCTTAGGCTTGTTCCTAAGTAGTTCTTATAATTTAAATTAACCCATATTCTTTAAATCTACATTCTTTCGTGAGGCTCATTTCCTCATCTCTATACGGCCCATCCTGCTTCCTCTGGCTGGCAACTCTGCCTTTCTTCTTCCCAGAATCCTCTCTGACGGGGAGTCATGCCTATTCTCTCCTGCCTAGCTACTGACTGTTCAGCTCTTTATTACACCAATCGCAGCAACATATCTTCATACAGTGTAAACATATTCCACAACAACCCACTGAGCCATCTCACTGGTTCAGGATCCAGTTTTCAAGAGGATTTGTGAATTTTAGAAGGTAAAAGCAAGCCAAATACAGTGGGGGTTCCTGGAAGAAGGTAAGGGCATTGAAGGAAAAACTGGTGAACTCCAAAGAAAGCTCCAGCGTAGTTAATAGTAGTATGCCAATGTTAGTCGCTTGGTTTTGAGAAGGCACCATGTTTACGTGAGGCTTGAACTTTAAGGGAAAGTGGGTGGAGGATAGATGAGAGTGCTGTAACTTTTCATTATGAAAATAAATAAGAGCAAGTGCTGGAGAGGAGTCAGAGAAAAGGGAACACTTGTACACTGCTGAGCAGACTATTAAGCCAGAGCAATCAGAACAGAAATCAGTATTGTTGTTCCTCAAAGCAAAGCAGCAACAACCAAAAATTGTGCCACACGGTCCAGCTATACCACTCCAGAGATTCTGCACATCAATGTTTACTGTAGTATTATCCACAGTAGCTAAGTTATGGAACCCATCCAGGTGTTGTCCCTCAACAGAGGAATGGATTAGAAAAGGGTATAGGGGAGGGAGTTGGAGAGATGGCTCAGTGGTTAAGAGCACTGACTGCTCTTCCAAAGGACTCAGGTTCAATTCCCAGCACCCACAGGGCAGCTCACTACTGTCTGTAACTCCAGCTCCAGGGGACCTGAGGCCCTCATGCAGACAAAATGCCAATGCACATGAAGTAAAAATAAGTAAATCATTAAAAACAAGACAAAAGGTGGTTTATATTCACAATGGAATTTTTATTCAGCCCCAAATCACAAATTGTATCATTTTTCAGAAAAATGGTGGCAATTGGAGATTGTCACATTAAGCAAATCAAAACAGATTCAAAAAGACCAATATCACATTTGTGGGTCTAAGACTGTATATAGATCTACAGGATCATGGATACCTATGTGACATGGAAATGGAAACAAAGACTGTCTGGGAGAAGCAAGGGGACCAGGAAGCAGGAGGAAAGGAGAAGAAAAGGAATATGTGGGAAGACTTGGCCAGAGTGCATTAGTGAGTTCGAGGTCAACCTGGTCTACAGAGCAAGTTCCAGGACAGCCAGAGCTACACAGAGAAACTCTGTCTTAGAAAATCAAACCAAAGCAAAACAAAAAAGCAAAAACAACAACAAAATTTACAAAGAAAAGGTGGAAGGAGGGGAGGAAATGGCAAAGAGAAGTCAAATAACTCAAGAGTCACACATGCTTAGGTAGAGGACCCCTCATCTAGGAGTAAAGCGAGGACCTCCCTCAGCTGCAGTGCTTAAGACCAAGTTCACCCAGGCAGCCACCCTCCAGCACTTGGCAGATTTCCGACCTGACCTGATGTCTGGCTCCTGGGACTCTGCAAAAAAGCTGGTCCGAAAACCAGCTTTTCTCACTTCCCTCCCAAGCTCTTAGCCTCTGGTCAGAGATGACAGATTAAAGCAGTAGTGGTCACCCACGCCATCCCAGGGGGGGCGGCGGGGAGAGAACATAGTGTTTCAATACACTCTAACGTGGAGAATCTGATGTGTGTCCCGGCCTTCGAATGTTGAGACCTTACCCCAGCATGATGACACTAAGCGATGAGGCCTCAGGAAGAGTGGTTCGGTCATGAGGGCAGAGCCCTCTTTTTACAAAAGAGGCCTTAGAGAGACCCTCAAATTTCCCATATGTGAGGACATACCAAGGAGGTCCTCTGAACTAGGAAGTGGTCCCTTACCAGACAATGAGTTTTCTCATGCCTGGACCTTGAGCTTCCAGTCTTCAGAATATGAAAGATCTGTACATGTCATTCACAAACTACCCAGTCTTCAGAATTTTGTTATGATAGTCAGAACGGGTTAGCTGAGGAGCCAATATTTAGGACAAGTGAACCTGAAGAATGGGGCTGGCGAGGTGGCCTAGCCCGTAAAAAGAACATGCCATGCAAGCCCAATGGCCTGAGTCAACCCTTAGAACCCACGTGGAAAGAGAACTGACTTCTGAAAGTGGTGTTCTGGTCTCCATATATGCACCATGGCATGGACATTCATGTATGAGTACACACACACACACACACACACACACACACACACACACACACACACACATTCCTATACACACATATATACAATACACACATGCACACACACAGATATACATACACACATATATGCACACTAAAATAAATAAAATAAAAAGCTTAAATATGAGGGTAGCTAAAACAGATGAGTCCTCAGCAGGCATTCCCACACTCAGTGAACCCTTGGAAAACCTCCTAGCCCTGCCCAGCCCAAGTTACCCACACCCTCCTCTCTGGTGCCCTCAAGATAGGTTGCTCGTGAATGCTTTCCTCACCCATTCCTTCACTTATCCACCTGAGTGAATGACTGTGGAAAAACCCACCATCCATGTGTTCAATATGAGTACCAAGCCAGGTGGTTCCGAGCCATACACACCGCACATCCACCATCAAGGCTGCCTTGTACAGTTGCCCTAAGTCTCTCTTGTTGCTGCAATTCCAAGAGCTTTCTCCATGTCTCTTCCTAGGACAGGAGAGAAAGAACTAGGTACCAGTCTGCCTAGAGTAACCCCGTCTTCCTAAGACTGACAAGAGCTTTCTCTAAGTTACATTCTGTCTTGTTTATCATGAAATTGGTCCTAGTCTTTAGCCTTGCTATGGAACCAGACCCAGTGAGCCACCAGAGCACTACTGAAAACTGGGGGTGCTGTGGTGGGCCAGGCTTGGAACCCACAGCCTGCCAGCCTTTGCTCACATTCATCTTCGCTTTCCTGGTCCCACCAGTCTCCACTCTCAGCCATCCCACTCCTGGCATGCTGGGCTCTGGCCAATCAGAAATGGCGGCAGCACCCCTCTGGTGTCTTGTCGGCATTATTGGGAAAGCTGGCTTTGAAACCAGAGAGGTGTTTCAAGTATCGGGGGAGAGAGCTCAGGAAGCCGTGGAGACAGTGAGACAGCTGAATTAAACAGCATCTGTCTGTGTGAGTCATTGCTCGCCTGCCTGCCACCATAGTCCTTGCATGAACCTCGAGCTAGAGAGATACCTCAGCCCACCAAGTCTCTCTCAGGAGCAGAACCAGAGCACTTAGCTGAAAGTTATTACTGTCAGAAAGGATTTCCTGAACTCTATGGGCCCCCAGGTACTACAGTTTCCTGAGAGGGTACCCAGTAGTTGGCCACAGTTGGCCCCATCCAAAATAACTCAGGACAAGTCCACCCCTCTTAAACAGCTTCGTCTGAGACTTGTGGCCCTTCTCTCATGGCTGACCTCATGTAGTTCCAACATGGCATGGTGTATTCAGAAGTCACCACAGCTGCCTTCTCTCACTGCCTTATTTTGCTTCTGGTGACAATCTTCGTTGGTTTGACAAAATTGGTTTGCTTGAAAACTACAATGGAGGCTCTGTCTTTGCCAACCACGTGCCTGGCTTCCACCTCTCATGGTTTTCTCCATGGTCACAGAGAATTCAGGAAGGTTGAAAAAGTCCCCATCTGGGGCTGTAAGTTTACTCAGAAGGCCAGACAGACAGAGGGACAAATAGGAGTGTGCTTACAGATCATGGGCCCACATAGTCTTTCCCAAGGTGACCTTGAACTTATGACTGCCCTGCCTCAATCACCGGAGTGCTGAGATTACAGGTGCCTGTCCCCACACTCAGCTGCTAGTCCCATTTTATGCATGAGAAAAGTGAGTATCAAAGAATTATCCCTCTTGATTGGGTCACACATTATGGAAAAGGTGCAGTATAGATTCCAACCCCATTTTTCAGCCCTTTCCACTACAGTATATTGTCCTCTCAGAGGATTTCTCAGCCCTTATATTTAAGGATTTTAAATTTTTGTGTTTTTTTCTTTTCTTCTATCATTCTGCTACAACATAAACACAGCTATGAAAATACACTAATGCTTGTTTGTTTTGCCGTTGTTTCCATGAGGGCGTTTTAGCAAATACACAAATGTGACCCAGCCCTAGGGAGGTCACAGGCTCTCTCTTCTTGCTTCTGTATTTATGTTCTCTTCATTTTGGCCTTGTCATCTGATTCTCTCCTATGCCTTTGTGTTCCCCCAGGGTGTTTCTCTATTTTCCCACCTTCCCTCATCATCTTTTCTGCTCCTTTAGGCCTTGGCAGCCAATCCTGTACCTTTAGCATCTCGTTGCCAAGCAACAGGCTTTCTACCTGCCCCATTGTGTTAGAATCTCCATGGCAACAAATATTGCCAAAAACGAAGGGAGGGGAGAGCCAGGTCGGTTGCAAGAGGACCCTGATTTCAGGACATTAGTTCTGTTTTGCCAGCAGTAAAATGCTTGCTCTCAGGGTTCCCAGAGGATGTTACAGTTTGCTTAAACCTAAACCTTCTGATGGCTTGTCAAATGACATAGTGTGAGTTAGGGTAGACAGACTTAGGGATGTCCATGTGAAGTGCAGCATTAAGAGCCATGAGCACTTTTTGCATGGGCAGATGGAACAGGACCATGTGACCACCTCTCTGTGAGATAGTTCTGACAACCTAGACAAGGCAGGGCTTCTCAGTAAGCCTGGTGAGGCAGCCAATGAAGAGTTTCTCTACAGGGCACAGAGAGGGCTGCATCTGAGCATGGGTTTGCCCAGTGTGCAGCATTAAGAAGTGAAGGATAGGGGATAGCATAAGATTCTGGCCACACAGGCTCCCACCCAGGGATTTGGGACATGTAGGCGCCTTGTACAATTCATGGTCTGCTCTTAGACAGTGGGTGGCCTCCCCTCAGCCTTCAGAGATCTGGGGGGATCCTGCTGGAAAAACGAGGAAGAAGTGGTGGGAAAGAGATAGAGATAGCATGAATTCCCAGCGCTTATGCTGGGGACTTTAGCTATCCTGTCCACAGACTCTGAAGGATGTCCTGACAGAGGTCCTTCAGGTGCCCAGCTGGGAAGGGGAAGTTGATGCTGTCTTAAGAAGGAAAAGCACAGATAGGGAATCTGGGGAGCCTGAGCTAGTCAGACCACCTGTCCACCCCACTACTGTGCGAACAGTGACTACCCAGGACTCTCAGGAAGTCAAGTAACCTCGTATTATAAAACCTCCTCTCTCATGGGCAGAACAGGCTGCTCTAGCTGTACTTACTATTAAAGACAAAGTGTGTGGACAACTGTTCATCCCAGGACCCAGCACACACAGGGACTTTGTGATTACAACTAACAACCCCATTTCACTGGCATTTTCCTCTGTGGTCCTGCCCCATATGAACTGCAAATCTTTCCCAAGGCCACAGGTTACCACACCCCTGGCCCTGGGCCTTCCAGGTACAGGAACATCTCTGTCTCTTTAAACTCCAAGCAGACAGTGAGAAAGACACAGTCCTATTATTTAATGCTCTTTAGGCTTAGAAAATGCAGGCTGGGAGTTGGTGGCACATGCCTTTAATCCCAGCACTTGGAGGCAGAGGCAGGCGGATCTCTGTGAGTTCGAGGCCAGCCTGGTCTCCAGAGCGAGTGCCAGGATAGTCTCCAAAGCTACACAGAGAAACCCTGACTCCAAAAAAAAAAAAAAAAGGAAAAAGAAAGAAAGAAAGAAAGAAAGAAAGAAAGAAAGAAAGAAAGAAAGAAAGTGCTCAGTTCCAAGTCAGAGCATTCCAGATTGTGTTTGCTTGACTGAATGATTTTGAGACAGGATCTCACCGAGTGGCCCTGGCTACCTTGGTACACTCACTTTGTAGATCAGGCTGGCATTGAACTCAAAGAGCTCTGTTTGCTTCTGCCTCCCAAGTGCTAGAATGGGCCACCATTCTCAGGCAATCCAAGGTCTTAGTTTAGTGGGAAGGAGAATAGACGAAGGTCTTCTGCCTAGTGGGGGTGGAAGGGCACCCAGACATCTTCTCTAGCTGTGTTCTCCTACCTACTTGGCCTGTTCATGCTCTTGTACGTGTGGCCAGGCTCCCAGCGGGAGAGGGCCCCACTGCTGAACAAGGCAGCCTAGATGCAAGATGCTCACTGCTGAGTGAGTCAGACACTCCAGACACTGTTGTGGAAGAAGTTGGCTGATCTTTTGGGAACAGCAATCTGCAATTTGTAACTGAAGGCTTTTCAGGACTCTCTCCTCTTGGACCCAGTGCTTCTCCTTCTAAGAATGAAGCCGAGGAAATGATCTCAAGCACAAGCAAAACATGTTGGGATTTATCACACTCTTGTACACAATAGTGGAAAACGGCCAGGGGGTGGTGGTGGTGCACGCCTTTGATCCCAGAGATCTGGTGGCAGAGGCAGGCAGATCTCTAAGTTTGAGACCAGCCTGGTCTGCAAAGTGAGTTCTGGGACAGCCAGAGCTACACAAAGAAATCCTGTCTCAAAAATCGAGGGGTGGAGGAGATGGTGTGGAAGAAAACAGAAAAAAGCACAGTAGTGGAAAACTGGGAACACAACACGTGGGCAGCAATGGTGGAGGGGTCAACCGGGGTTCAGGCAATACATTTCATAACAATTCATGATCTGATAAATGTATTTTAAATGACTTTTGGAGACTTAAAGTAAAAGGTAAAGGTGCTTAGTACACAGTAAGGAGATGTACACTTGTAACTACAGTACAGCCACAGTTTATAGTAAAGAGATGTACACCTGTAACTACAGTACAGCCACAGTTTTAGATGTATGTGTGTTTTTTGATTTTTCTACCATATGTTGTGATTTTTTAAGAGTAATAACTACCTTTTGGGGCTTTAAAAATATTTATTTTGTTTTTATTTATGTGTATGTGTCAGATGTGTACTAATGCCTGCAAAGGCCAGAAGAGGGCATTGGATCCCCTGGAGCAGACATTGTGAGGGGCTAACCTGGGAGCTTGGGAGTAGAATTCAGATCCTGTGGAAGAGCAGCTTGCTCTTAACCAATGAGCCATCTCTCCAGCTCTAATAATAATTTTAAAGTACTTCCCATGTGTTTCTATTCTTTGTTTCAGCTTTACAGTTCAGTGATATTTCTAGAAGCAACCAAAGTTTAAGAGAGGCTAAGCAACTTTCCAAAAGCCACGCACCTTATAGATAGAGTCAGATTCTCCATGCCCCACTCAAAAAAAAAAAAAAAAGACATGAAAAACTAATACTGTCATTCAGTGTAGGGTGAGGGTAGATGGGTGGTAGTCTTCTGCCCTACCTGTGGTTTCTGGTCCAAGCATGGAAATGCCAGTATATTGCAGTCTTGGAGACACTCTGCTCAAACCCTCTAGCAGCCCTCCCAAGTGGAGAGCATACTGTTCTGAGACCTCGTGCTCACACTTCTAGGGTGCTGAGGTCCAGAGTATTCCAGGCAAAAAAAAAAATCAGCCCCCACACAGGAATGTTTAAGCTGGAAGCCTTTAAGGTATTCCAGAATCCCAGAGAGCTCTCCCCTGCCTTTCCCTGCCCCAGCCCCATGCCCTTACCTTTGCTAAATGATACACCTCCATCTGCCCAGCTGGAAAGATCATCTGTGGAGAAATGCTAGAAGCCCTGCGTTTGGGGAGAAAAATCATAATATAGTGAACGTGAGGAAGACGGGAACCGACAAGTCCTAAAGAGACCTGTCATCTGGCTGGCTGCCTAGGTCTCTGCTCTGTCTTGATGAAGCTCCCCACCCCCAAGGTTCCTCGAACAGCTGCTCCTCTCCCCGCCCAGCAGCCCAGCCTGGGTCAGTCCGCCCTCCGCCCGCCTGGTACCTAAACTGTCACTTAAAAAACCAGACCCCCAGCAACTGGTTCTCAGGACCTAGACATCTGTGTCCTGTGACTTCGAACTCTAAATTTTTATAATCTTCATTACAGGAGCGAAACACAGTGGTAGGGTGTTTGGCATTGGAGGCTGTGAAGCAGGAACATTCTAGATTTCAGGAAAGTGCATGGGAAGAGGGGGAGAGGGGAGGGGTGGCTTCTCTACTCCACTGTTTAGTTGTAGGAAGCTGTGGGCGGCTTCGTGCTTCCCAGGCCCAGCCCAACTTCCCCAAGAGGCATTTATAACAGACCTCCAGCCCCCTGTGATTTGTGGGACAGTTTTAAACCATTGATTTTCATTAGCACTAAATCATTCTTCTTGGCTAATTGAAAAGGAACCAAAGATACTGCTTTGAGTGGAGCCATTGGATGGAGCAAATCAGCAAGATATGCCAGAAATGCTGACAGCAGGAGTCTGTAGCCAGGGAGTTCTGCAGCCCCTCCCTGAAGTTCAAACTCCAGTTCTGTTTCTGAGGCCAGGGAACTGAGAGAAACAAACCCCCAGAATGAGGAACTAGAACGTGCACTCTCTCTCTTTTTTTTTTTTTTTTTTAACTATAGGGGTAGAGGTTAGACACGTAAAAGAACTTCCAGCCTCGGGAAATGGGGTGACAGGTTCTGAGAACTGGGAGGAAGGTAGTGGCTGTCTCTTCTGTGTGATGTTTGAGATTTCAGGATGCCCTGTCTTTGGCAGCCTGGTTGTAGATGGACTAGCTCATGGCCAGGGAAGGGTTAGGGAATGCTGTTTGGAGAAGTAGGTGATGGGCATGCCACATCTGGGCTTTGCTGCATTCAGAAGCCTCTGTTGGGGATCAGCAGGGCTGGACTAAAGGCCTGGTGATTTACTCAGTCGTGTTGGGAGTACCTGAGGTTACCTCGGAACCCTGTCTTTCCTCTGTAAGCATGTCACCATCTGGCCAGAAAGGAGGCCATGCCAGTCTACAGGATCAGGGAATTCCTAAGAGTTGGCAGAAGCCTGGGGCTCAGAGAGGACATGGGAAGGAAATGGTGGATCCCATTGCCTTAACAATCCTAATCCCTGCTCTGAGCCAGGAGCCAGCCAGGCGGGCGCTGGGGTACTGGGTACACATTGCTCCCTTGCCAACTTGTAACCATTTCCTCTGCTTTCTGCCAATCCTCTGCCCACTCAGTGATACCCACTAACTGTCCGCCCCTCTCTTCTCTCCACACTGCCTAGGGTGATCCCCTTTTCTGCCAAGGACTTGGCAGCTGAGCTGGTGGGGGATGCCCCCAACATCTCTCTTCTCAGATGCTTGTTGAAGTTAGAGGCTGGACCAGATAAACACTAGCAAATATCTCTTGAGGCTCTGTCTCCAGCCCTGAGGTCCTCTTCACAATTCCAGATCAAGAGAGAATGAGGTCTATCTTGGACAGGAGTCTGAGAGGTCACTCCAGGCTCTGCTGTCACTTCACACTGTGATGTAGGACAAGATCCTTCCTTGCAGGAAGAGGGTGACTTGTCTTTGCCTGTATATCCCGTCCTGGGTACCACACATGTACTGTACCAGTTCCATAACCCCATTCTCCAGGGAAAGCCTCATGCTTGCTGTGGGATGTGGAGGGCCTGCAAGGCACAGTGGCCAGGGGGCGGGAGGTGTGGTAAAGCGTTTGTCATACAGACACAAATGACCTGAGTTCACTTCCCAGTATTTTATGTAAAAAGCTGGGGACACGGTGGCATGTGTCCATGCCATAAATCCACTACTGGAGAGGTAGAGACAGGATTCTTGGAGCTTGCTGACTAGTCAGCCTAGATGAATTGTCAAGCACTGGATCCTAGTGAGAGACCTCATCTCAAAAAAAAAAAAAAAAAAAAAAAAAAAAGAAAAAAAAAGCAAGGTTAAACTGGATCATTTGTAAACAAGTTAAAAATAAATTAAAAATGATGTATATGTTTAAGAATTGTGAGAGTGAACATGTATGTTTATGTGTGTGTGTGTGAGAGAGAGAGAATGTTACTGTGTGTACCCATATGTGGGGGTGTAGTTTGCCTGTGTGAATCTGGTCGGAGTATGAGTGTGTATATCTGGGGGATAAGGTGCATATCCCTGTGTATTTAGGTACGGGCATATGTGTCTTACTCTATGGAACGTATACACATCAGAAATACGCTGAGCATGAGGCATCCGAGTTCAAGGTTTTAGCAGATTCACTGTCTGGTAAGGGAATCTTCTGGGTCTTCACATGACAGAAGGAGAGCATCCGTTAAGCCACTTTGAAGAGGGTACTAATCCCATCTATAAGGTCTCTGCCTGGACTTAGTCACCTCCCAAGGGCCCGGCCTTTGAATGCTATCCTTGGGAAAAACAAAACCATTCAGACCAAAAAAGTATGTGCATATGTGCAGTGCAGTGTTTGTCCAAAGGCTGAAGCAGCAGAAGTCACCTCTTTGCTGTGGCACTGAAGGACATGGCTGTCTGTTCTCTATGAAGATTCGGCCCCCAGGGAGGCAGACTGGAGTTCCAGCCAGAGGAAAAGCCTGAGTTGGGACTTGGTTATGGGAAGTACTGGTCAGGATTACAAAGGCAAAGAAGTGGCAGATGGAATAAGATGGCTTGCAAAGAAGCCCACATAGGCCAAGACTTCCCTCTGTGGCAGCTGGCTTCTTGCAAGTCATCCAACTCACCCTCCTGTCCTGGGCGTTGTCTCTAGTCTGTCTTCCTATAGTGAGGGCCTCACCTTCAGGAGAATTCTCACAATATCATGGCCTCTTTTGATACATGCCATGTTTTTTTATTGTTTTTTTTTTCTGTGCATGAGTGTTTTGCTTATATGTATGCCTGTGTGCCACATGCATAGCTGATGCCCTCAGAGGCCAAAGGAATGCTTCATATTCCCTGGAACTGGAGTTATAAGCATCTGTGAAGCACCATGTTGAGTGCTGGGAATAGTGGGTGCTGGGAAAAAACCCAGTCCTTTGGAAGAGTAGCTGGTGCTTTCCACCTCTGAGCCATCTCTCCAACCCACTGCAGAGAATATTGACTTTCTTATTCTTAAATATGTGTATATGTGTATGTCCACATGTGGGTCTGTGCACTTGAGTCAGATGATGGCATCAAATCCTCTGGAGCTGGAGTTCCAGGCAATTGTGAACTGCCCGGTGTAGACGTTGGGTCCTCTAAAAGAACAGCATGTTTGGTTTTCTTTTCAATTATTGTTAGTTATGTGTATGTGTCTGAGGAGGTTAGAGGGATGTTAGATCCCCTGGAATTAACAGTTATAGGTTAATGTGAGCTGCCTGATGTGGGTGGTGGGAATCAAACTCAGGCTCTCTTCAAGAACATGTACATGCTCCTAACCACTGACCCGTCTCTCCTGCCTAAGCAGTACACTTTTAACCGCTGAGTCTTCTCACCAGCCCCATGCTACGGTTTTAAACATGAAAATTCAGCTTGCTGTCTGGCTGTGTGTATCCGCTCCACATTCTAGTCCTACATAAATCAGCTGACTCAAGTGATACTGATACTCGAGTGAAAAATGAAGTTTAGGTTAGAAACGAAACATTCTGTGCAATGCTTACAGTGCTTTGACTGAAGTGGCTGACACGTATGCTAAGGGCAGAGAGGGGGGTCAATGCTATGCCAAGGACATGCCTCACTAACAAGCAGCAGACACAGTGGAAGAGCAAGGTACCCTTCCTGTCAGGACCCCCCCAACCCCCCACCCCCGTCTATATATCTAGTGCTATAATGCTAGTGCTCATCGTTAGGACCCATGACCTCAGGCAGGAAGCTTCAGTGCCCATGTTTGCGTGGCAGTGTGTGGGAAGGAGGGAGATGAGGATGTGGCAAATTTGGGTGGTCCTGGCTCCAGATCTGCATTGAACTGCCATCCTCTTCATTGTGGTTAAGATGTCTGACCTTGTGGAATGGGCATCATAACTGCTTCTCCAAAGAGCTGTGGCGGCCCCTTTAACAGGCAGCTGCGGAGGAGCTGTCCTATCAGCACCACGACCAGACCCCGCCCACCCTGCAGTGACTGCGGGCTGCTGCTCAAGGGCAGATAGGGCGGAGAAAGCCGGTCCAAAACGAGCAATCTGGACAGTTCTCCAAGCTCATAAGGGACCATCTTCCTCCCCAAACACCTGGCCCAGGCTCTGCAGAATGGAGGCAGCTAGCGCTTAGACTCTCACCACCTTCTAAGCTAGAGTAAAATATTTATAGACCCAAAATACTTCTTGGCTCTGGGATTTGCAGAGCATTAAGCCAGTTAGCTGGCATTTGTCCTGATAGGGCCTGGGACCTGAGTAAGTAGAGTCTGAAGAGATGGGGTAAGGTTGGAAAGGAGGCTGTTTGCAGCTATTGGGTGAGCAGTTGCAGTGGGCTACCTGCAAACATAGGCTTGGGAGCTGGACTGTCTCAGTATCACCTAGGCTGTGTGAGCTAGGCTAGCTTTGTGATCCTGTGCATGACCCTTAACTTCCCTGGCTTTTGTAGTCTGTGCCTCTGAAGTTGGGACAATAACACCAACTGATAGGTCAGTTGCAAGTTATTGCAGGCAGAATGGTTAGAATGGTGTCAGGAATGCAGCCTGGAAAGGCAACTAAAAGGACTTTAGTTTAAAAATAAAATATAAGGAGTTAGAGAGATGGCTCACGGGTTAACAGCTCTTCCTGATCTTGTAAAGGACTCATGACAGGCGGCTCACAACTGCTTGTCACTCCAGCTCTAGTGGATTCTTGGTCTTCTGTAGGCACCTGCACTTACATGCACACACACCCACACACAATTTTAAATTTAAATAAATCTTTAAATATGTGTTTGTGGCACCAGGGTGAGTTGTGACAGCAGGTAATTGGAATATGGACAAAAAGGGGGTAGGGGTGGGTTGATCAAGCTGCAATATTTTGATGAGTGTGCTAGACACCTTTCTGGAGTCCTGGGCCAGCTCTACCTAAAGCCACCTGCCTCTTCACTCACCAGCAAAATATCAGGCAATCCCATTTGTTACCTGAAATTTGGTTCCTTTCCTCCTCAGAGGAGGGACAGACGTTCTCTCTAACATAATTTCTGCCACTGCTCTGTGCCTGTCACCACACTGAGTATCTTATTTTATTCCTTCATTTAATCTTTCTGAAAGCCCATGGCCAGGTTATGCAGGTGTGAGTTCCAGCCTTAGAAAACTTGACTTGTCTAAAGCCACATAGTGAGAAGTGGTGGGCCTTCCATTTACCATGACATGACACATTTTTCCAGCTGTTCAGTCTCCTCCCCCCTTCCTTAGGTGGACAGTTGGATGAAATCATATCCAGTGTGAGTGTAATGAGTCTTTTTCTGTCCCACCAGCCAGCTTCCAAATAATGATATGGAGACTTATTATTAATTATGAAAGCTTGGCCTTAGCTTAGGCTAGTCCTACTAGCGCTAATAACTTAACCTGCTTTTATTAATCTACATTTTACCATGTACCTTTTTACCTTTCTTGCATTCTGTATGTCCAACTCCCTCCATATCTCATTGGCATCTCCTCTGTGCCTTGATTATCTCCTCCTGCTTCCTGTTTCTTCCCGGAAGTCCTGCCTATACCTCCTGCTTAGCCATTGGCCAGTCAGCTCTTTATTAAACTAATCACAGCAATACACCTTCACAAAGTGTACAAGTATCCCACAACAGGTGGGCAGTGTTTTGTCCTGCTGCAGATTTCTAACAGGAGATGCAGGCAGCTCAGCCTCCCTCCCTGGGATCTCTAGCATAAACCAGACATGGAAGCTGATGCCTGCAATGCCAGTGCAGGACAAGTAGAAACAGGAGGGTCAGAAGTTCAAGGTCATCGTTGGCTACACAGTGAGTACAAGCCAGCCTGGGATATATGAAACCCTGTTTCAAAGAGCTAAACAAACAAATATTGATGATGGCAATAAAATGGCAAAGAGAGAAAGTTGTCGTTGAGGTCCTAACATCTATTAGTTGAAGGCTAGAGGCATTTTATATTTAACTAACTTACTTATTGAAACTGTGCTAGTAGGTAGGTGCTGGTCTTGGTCTCATTTTGTAGAATGGAAAACTCAAGTTCTACAACTTTCCAGGGGTCACACCATAAGCAAATGGCAGATCCAGGCTTTGGGTCCGGAAGTTTACTCTTCATCATCGTAGCACTCAGCAGGGTCTGAATGTTGGAACTGATGGATAGACCCATGGGTATGAGAACCCTATTTCATGTCACCATTTCCAAGACTGTGAACCGCCAGCCCTATTGCTAACTCTTCCTTGAAGCCTCACTAGATATCACATCCTTAACAAACCAGGATGTCTCCATGGTGCTTCGTTTTGTCTCTTTTAGTACTCACTGTACAGGCTGCTTGGTGTGTTTCTCAGTCCTTGAGATCAGAACCTGGGTCTCTGCCATCTTGATTTCCATAGCACCTGGCAAAGCATGTGGCAGATGGAAGGTACCCAGCTAGGGTGTGTGGCTGTTGAACAGAGATGATGCCAAGAATCCTTCTGAAAGTGGGATGCTATTTGTAACAGGGAGTACCAATTCCCTAATGTAACTTACCAAGCACAGGGATTTCAGAATGGGGGACTAAGGGACTTCTGGGACCTTCTTCTTCACTGAGGTCAAATGAAGTGCCAGGTCAGAGTGCTCAGTGATTTGGTGTTCTCTCTCTCTCTCTCTCTCTCTCTCTCTCTCTCTCTCTCTCTCTCTCTCTCTCTCTCGCCCCCTTGCTTTCCCTTCCAACTCCATCCCTAGCCTTCTTCTGCCCTTGGCCTTCCTCAGATGCACTGTGAAGGTGTCTTGAAGGCTGATGGTACTAGTAGCCAAGCTCTTTGGCTTGAATGGAGTCAAACATCTCCCCCAGGATTACCTTGTTCTGCCTGTTCAGGGTTCAAAACAATGAGGAGTGAGGGCTGAGCAGGAGCAGAATGCACCCAGAGCAAGTAGGGAGTCCCGAAATCATTTGGTTCACTAAGAATGCAGTAGGTGCCATAGCCAGCAGCCATCTGACTGTAGCCCAGGACAAAATGCCCGAGCAGAGGTCTAGTTATGACCTCAGGAGGCCCCATTGTCCATGTCTCAGCCCAGAGACCCCCACCCATGTGTCTTTCCCCACTCCCACTCTTCCCAAATCTTTCTCCTAAGCTGTATTAGTCAGCATACTCTAAAGAGAACTAATAAAAAAAAGAACAGAACTGAACTGATAGAACGAATTAATTCATTAATATACTCATATCATTCATTCAATAAATCCCATATAAGCCAGGCGTTGGTGGTGCACGCCTTTAATACTGGCACTCACTCGGGAGGCAGAGGCAGGCAGATCTCTGTGAGTTCAAGGCCAGCCTGGTCTGAAGAGCAAGTTCCAGGACAGGCTCCAAAGCAATGCAAAGAAACACTGTCTCAAAAAAACAAAAATAAATAAATAAAATAAAAAATAAATCCCATATATACATATACATATGTACACGAACGCGCGCACAACACACACACACACACACACACGTGCGCACATGTGCACGCATGAGTGCGCGCTTTATTAGAGTGGTTTACAGTAAGCTGTGGTCCAGATAGTCTAACAATGGCTGTCCATGAGACTGGATGTCTCCACAGACCCAATCTGATGTTGGAGTCCTAGAGGATTCCTAGAGAGCTGCTGGATTTCAGTCTATATTGGAATCCCAAAGAAGTAAGTTCTAATAGCAGCTAAGAAATGCCTCAGCAACAGGATAGATGAAGTTGCCAGCAAGAGTTAAAGGCAAGCAGGTCAAAAGCAAAAGCTTCCTTCTTCCATGTCCTTTTATGTGTCCAGATTTAGGGTGGGTCTTCCCATCTTAAATGGTCCAATCAGTAAAATCCCTGATGGTGATTCCTAGCTGCTTGGGTTTAAGTTGATTCCAGATGTAGTCAAGCTGACAACCAAGATCAGCCATCATACAAGCTTCTACCCTAGCCCATGTTATCACCAGCCACCAACTGGGCATATTAGACCTCTGGCCAGGCTGGATTACATCCATCATCTCTCCCCCTCTTCATGTTCCTGCCCCATCCTCACCCCAGCCACCCAATGCAGACAGAATGATGGGGCAAAGAAAGTATAAGATATGAGGAACGTTGGGGTAAGAAGAGCTCCCCCACCCAGTGCCGCCTGTGACCGGTTTTCTTCTGCTCTGGTTTCTACCCTATGCACTAGATCTGCCTCCCCAGCTCCGTCTCTGAGAGACTCAGGATGGCATCACAGCAAGGAGAGAGTGCATCATGGCACACACGGGGTGTTGGGGATGAGGCTGGGTACATGTTGAGTGCAGCCTGCAGATCCACAGATCTCACCCCATCTCCAGTGGGTCTTGGTACAATGCACTTAACCGCAGTATCATCTTTCTGTCTAGTGAAAGGGGGATGGTAAAAGGTTGTTGTAAGGATTAGAAATAATGTTTCACTAAAAGAGACTGTTCCCAGGTGCATGGGGAACAGCTTGGTAAGGGCAGGTGTGTGTGCTGGGCATCCTTTGAGTTTCCCTTACAGATGCTGGGTACCTGGAGATGCTCATTTAGAGGCAAACTAGAGATGTCCCTCCGTGACCCCTCTTTGGCAAGCTAGAATAATTTGCTCTCTAGGGAGGGGTCCTCCCTTATTCAAAGGCTGGTATGGTTCTCCCAGGCTCTACCTGGGACAATGGCTGCCACCTCTGAAGCAGCATCCTGCTTCCAATCTCCTAGAGGGCTATCTTCTGAGGAGGAGGGGCAAGCAAGGTCCCAATTGCAATGCAGGGGCAGGGCAGGGCCCCAGCAACCTACCAACGCATTGTTTTAAAACTCCTCTCCCATCATGCTTTTTAAAAAATGATGATCCAGCTGTGGGTATACTCCATTAGCAAGGAGTCAGAAGAGCCTTGGCCTTCAGACTGTGAGAGCTGGAAATCTAGCCAACCCTAGCCAGAGGGCGTGGGGACATCTGAGGCAAGGAAGTCCAGACTAGGCTCTGCAGAGCTAGGAGCTGGAAGTCCCTGGCAGATCAGGTAGGTGGGCTCCTATGGGTCTTTTGAGTCAGGGAGCAACACCCCGGAGACACTCAATCAATCGGGCTGAACCAAGATACAATTTCTAGGTTCTCCCAAAGATGTAATTTCCAGAAGGGGTGGTCTGAGGGGCCTAACTGGATTTGGTCCCCAAATTGGATTTGGATTGGGATTAAGGACAGGAGCAGAAATAGGCCATGCAGCACTTTAGCAAGGGGGCTAGAACATAGAAATGACAAAATCTTGAACACGGGTGCAGCTTTTGCTGCAAGTGGGCCTGCTTGGTCAGCTCAACTACTCAGAGCCCAGCACAGCTCAGTGTTCTAGGCCAAAGTCAACCCCTCAACCCCTTGAGCCCACATAAACCTCTGAGCTAGTTCTCAGCACCCAAACTGATGCACACAGTTGACCACTAAAAGGTGGGTGTCTTTGTGACAGGAGGATAACAGGCTAAATCCACTCTCAATCCCACTGAGGCCATAGGCTCCAAAGCAGGGTGCTGGCTTCCTATTGAAGGACCCATGATCTGTGTATCTCAGTATTTGTCAGTAGTGTTCTGCCTTCATTTTCAGGCACGGAGAGGTTACATACTTTTCCAAGTTGTAGTGGGTGCAGGCACTACTTGCTTGAGTTCCTCTTAGATATCTTTGTGAGAAAACTTCTTGATCCTTTCATTCTGGAACTGAAGACAGAGCAGGATATACTACAGAGGAGACTGAGCCGCCAAGGGTGACTCACTCCCTCAGTCTGACCAGGTAGGTGGGCTAGGAGTGCACAGCAGGGGAAGTAGCAGTCAGCTGAGCTCGGGTGTGGTCCTGAATGTATTGGCCCTGGAGGGGCAGAAGAGAGCTCACTGTGGTCCCTGAATGCTTTGATAGCCACAGCTAACGGAACAGGAGTAGAGTACCCTAGGTCATCCAGTAATGTCATCAGGCCACTAAAGTATGAACTGGAGGAAAGGGGAGAGAGTATGGCTCTCACAGCCTTCAAGCTGCTTCTACAGATCCACCCCCACCCTGGGGCATCTACCTTGACATCTTCCAGACTAGCCCACAGCTCAAAGGTCAGGGAGGGTTGCCAACCGCATAAACACCCCCCACTCTGCTGCTGCTGGCTTCTTTCGGCACAAAAGCTACTGTCCTGGTGGCCTCAGGTGGACTTGCCAAGCTTTGGGAATTCTGTTCATTGTCCCCAATGCCTCTTGTCTCCATTGTCACAACACAATTTATCCTGCAAAAGGTCACTTGAGTATTTTTGTTGCATATAAACCGTTGTCCATATCTTTAATTGTTTTCCTAGGATGGTTTTCTAGATGTGCCATTGTTCCCAGTGGGATGAAAGACCTGGTGTTCTTACCAACAGTCCATATTATAATTTTCAATAAGATGGTAAACTCGATACCAGCAAATGAGAGCCTATTTAATCTGCATTTTAAAACTTTTGCATGGAAGCCCAGCATGGTGGCTCATGTCTTTAATCCCAAGTACTTGGGAGTCTGGGATACAGGGATCCCTGTGAGATAGAGGTCAGTCTGTTCTGCTTACTGGGTTCCAGGCCAGGCATGGTTTGAAAGTTGCAAATGGAACCTTATGTCTTTGTTTTGGATGACTGCATAATGATTTGAGTTTTTGTTGTTATTGTTTATTGTTTGTATTTTATTCCATGGAGTATTTACTTTCTAATATTGTCATGATAGAGGTCATGTCTTCTGAGTCGGCAACTCTGCTTTTCATACTTGTAGCAGGTATTTCTTTAGTTTTTTTCCAATGTCTGCAAAGGGTTCCTTTTTTAAAAAAAGCTATATAAAGACTTTAACTTTTATGTACTCAAAATCTATTTATATTTCCTTTATCATTTCTTGTTTTTTTGTTTTACTGTCTGTCTATTTTGTTTGTTTTTTCAAGGCAGGGTTTCTGGCTATCCTAGAACTCACTTTGTAGACTAGGCTGGCCTGGAACTCACAGAGATCCACCTGCCTCTGTCTCCCAAGTACTAGGATTAAAGGTGTGCACCACCGCCTCCCAGCTCTTTTATTATTCCTGCCTTTGATATGGTGCTTAAAAAGTTTTTTTTTTCCCAAAACAAAACCATGTCTGTATTCTGTAAATTCTTATATTTTGATTTTTAAAGACTTGACTCTTAAATTGATCCAAATTTGATTACATGTGCCTTTGCAAACAGCTACAAATTCTCTTTGAATTGAGAATAATTACTTTACTCATTAACGTGGCAGAACTAAGAGAGAGAGAGAGAGAGAGAGAGAGAGAGAGAGAGAGAGAGGGAGGGACTGGGATCATCTGGAAGGGAGGTGAACACTGGATGAGTGGATGAGTGAATTAAGGTGGCAGAGAAGGGATGACTGTTGACTGAAGGTATTTGGGGAAGCTGCTTTGACCTTCAGGTGATACGGTTTCTGAGGCTAGAGGAGGGGGGAGGAAGTGACAAACCAGTTTTGCAAAGGCAGGATGCAGGGGGGAATCAGTGGAGAAGATTCTAGGGCAGGTGCTCAAATCCCTCATGGTGTGGTGCAGGGAAAAGCGAGGAGGACCAGAAGAGAGGTCATCAGGAGAAAAGAGAGTGGGAGGAGCCTAGGCCTCATGGAGACTAATTACAAGTTTCTGGGCTGGAAGAACTGTGGTCTACATGTCATTGGCTGCAAACGGCATGTAGAAGAATATTGTATTTCCCTCGGGAGGTATCTAAAGGACTTGGGGCACCATGATAGGTCTGATACAGTAGCAACTGGGAAGTGAGTCTGTCTCCACTGGAGAGGAGCAGAGTCAAGGAGAGTTAAACAAAGCTCATGTGTAGAGCATGTTCTCAAGGCCTTTTCACACATAGACTTACATGCTTGCCCAGAGTCAGGCAGGAAGCCCATGACTGTCTATCAATGCCAGCACCATCGTTATGCACTAGGGACAGGGACTTAGAACTTTACCCAACAGTCTCCTTTTCTTCGACTCTGCAGGATCCTAGTGTGGCTCTACCTCTGTCGCTGACCATGAATGGGATGGCCAACGTGAATTCTGCCAGCCGCCCACACTATGCCTCCTCCATCCCCGTGCCTCGAGCTTCCTCACAGACCAGGATTCACACCCCGGGTGCTTCTCCTCAGCTTCGGCCTCGTCAGGCTGACTTGGCCCTGAGCCCTCAGCGAGCTGCCTCCCCGAGAAGGGGCAAGGCAGCAGTTTCTTCCAGAAACTCCTCCCCCAAGGCCTATAGAGGAAGAGGCACCCCCAGGGCCTCAGGGCCAGCCAGGGAGTTGTCTGAGAATGTAGAAAGCCTCCCTAGCTCCCCCTGGAGCAGCCCCAGGGTAACCCCCAAAAGATCCCTCTCCAGTCAGACAGGATCCAGAAGAGCTGGGGAGACACAAAGCACCCAGAGGAAGAAGAACCAGGAAGGAATCTCAGTTCGCCAGACCAGGGGAAGGAGCCCACCCCAGACAAGCTGTCATGGAGAAACTCAAATTCCAGGGCCTTCTGAAGGTCGAATGCTTCCTAGCTGCCAGGAAAAAGATCAAAGAGACAAAAATTACAAACCCCCTAGGTCTCTGGAGCCTGATGAAGGAGCAGCTTCAGGGACTTCGTGTCCAGTCTACAGCCCCATGCAGAGCAAGAGGCCCTCTCCTACTCCAGGGGCCATTAGCTTTTCCTCTGCCCATCAGCAGAACCAGCCAATCACAGCCACGGTGGCCCCTTTTCAGTACAGGTGAGTTGGGGAGTGGGCGGGGCAGATAGAGAAAGAGGGGCAATGGCGTTGAGACCAAAGGGCAAACTCACTGAGAACAGAGACTTTGGTGACAAATGGCTGGTGGACACTATGGGAGATGGCTAGAAACTTGGGAGTGTGAGACGGGACTATATAATCTTAAATTCTCTGTTTTTTCTCAACCCTGTTTTTTCTCAACTCTTGACAACAGAGACTCATGAAGGTGTCCCTAAAGTGGCCATTTGACACTCTCTTGACGAAACTATGTTAGGGTATTAAAGATGCTTAAAGCACCTAGCACACAGGCAGGAGGGTCCGAGGGTGCTTTAGACTTGCCAATTTTGTGTAGGCCATTTGCCACGACTGTGCATTAGACAAACTCTGCTGTCTTGAGCACCGAGTCTTCAGTAGCTTGAGCAAACCCTCTGTGCTTCTCCGTGTTGTTCTCATAGCATTTTTGTGTCTGTCTGTCCATCTCTCTTTCTCTCGATTGCTTGTTTGCACCACTTGTCACACAGCCTTATGCCTGTTTATGTGCATAGTGTATTGGCAGTCAGTAATACTTCTTAAATGGCTAGGTGGGTGCTGTTGTCATTGGCAATGCATTCACAGCCGTGTGGTCATGCCAGCCTCTCTAGCTTTCAGACACAGCAAGTTTAGTGCGTAGAATAACATTTAGCCAGCTAGGCTTTTCAAGTAAAAAAATAACTCTTTACTAACATGACCACATCAAGTAAACTAAATTTTAATTACTAATCATTATGTAGGTTAGAAAAGCCTGAATGCAAATTAAACCTCTTCCTGGCTATACTCACTTCCTGAGTTTCTCCCACTCTCATGCTAATATAGGAAGTAGCTGTCAATTTGCATTTTGGGGTATATGAAAGCTTGGACATCAGGCCCTGGGTAGTGGGGACCTCTGAGACATCAGAGCAGCTGAAGACCAGGGCCCTCAGAGTATCATCCTTCACTAGCAGCCAACTCACGTGTGTATAGATATCTAAACAATAGTGTGCAGCCTTATATCACAGTAATAGGTGTTGGGGTCTGGGACAAGGAAATTCATACCCATTATATTCTGCATGTGGCCGGCCTCATTTGTAGCGCTACATTCAGTTATGAGCACCTCATTTTAAAAGGACATTGGGCACACCAAAATGCATTTAGAAAGGACTGGCAGGCTAGTCAGGAGTCCCACAAAGGTGTTTCCGGAATGGTTAGAGGGAGTGAAGAAGCTAGCTTGCTCTGAAAAGAGAAGGTTCAGGATGGTCTGCGAGCTGTTCTCTGTTCTCAAATATGGGAAAGGCTGTCACGTTGTAAGATGAATTAGTTTGCTTGGGGCAGCTCCAAAGAGCTGACTCAGTGTCATGGTGGCGAGGAGCTAGCGCAAGACAGATTTGAGGCAGGATAGGAAGAAGTTTCTGACAGCAAGGAAGGCTGACAAACTGACTGTAGTCAGGGAATTGTATTCCTGCAGGATCCCGGCAGATTCCACAGCCCCGGAGTTCTCAGCCAGGTGAGCCCTTTTGCCCGACTGTTCCTAAAAATGCACAGATGTCCCTCTTCCTAAGGGGTGGGTCACATCTGTCCCTTTTCCTTCTCTACTTAGATTCTGAAGCTAAAGCTGAACCAAGCATAGACACAGGGAGGGTGCTCCTTTTTTTGTTTCTCATTTGCTGGGAGTTGAACCCACAGCCACCTGTATGCTAGGCAAGAACTCTGCTACTGAGCCATACTCCAGCCCCAGCCTTCTTTTGAGTGGCCTTTTCCCTAACAGCTAAATGCCTCCCTGGTGACTATGACTTGCTTTTCCTATCTGACTCCCTTCATTTTGAATTCATTCTTTGGGGAAAGGTGTCAAGGTATTAAATAGTCTCAGATTTTATATTATCTACACTACAAGTCCCTTGGTATATTTACAGTCTGGCATTTTTCAAAGAGGTCAGAATATTTCCCTCTGAACATTTTAACGTAACTTAAACAGAGCAGTGTTTCCAGCACTCAGCAAACATTGACTGCATGTTTGCATTTTAAACAGACATGGAATTGTTGCACCTCTCCGGGAAGCGGTGTCCTTACCACCCACCCTTATACCTTGCACTTCCCAGGCCCTCAGTTGTGGTTGGAGGATGGGTCACAGCACGAGTAAGATTTGGATGGAGGATACCGCGGCATGCTGTAGGCAGATGGGCTGGATCTCCACACACCCTGCACGGCCCAGAGCTGCTGCCATGGACAAGCTCTGCCAAGAGCTTGGCTAGGCCACTCATCTAAGCTCTATAGCCAAGGAGGTGCCATCTGTTCCCTAGAATCCACAGACATCCTGTTTTCGTGGAAATCTATCCTCCACCCCCAACACCTTGGGCTTCTGTAAAAACTCAGGTGTATTCAGAAATAGAGGTTAATGGGTTAGCCTGGTCCAGGAAACAAATCCATTTCCCATCTTTCACCTTGTCCCAGCCTTCCAGTCATATCATTTCAAAACCCTGAGTGTGGTCATCCCAGTGACACTCATCTGCCTGCCACCTCCCACCTCCTCTTGATGCCCTTCCTTCTTGAGCCCCAGAAGGCAGACTGTCCCTCTGGCCCTCTTCCAGTTTCTGGTCTCACACATCCAATTCCATCACAGCTTCCTCCTTACTCTATAAAAGGGCCACCACACCGGCATCATCATCGTACATCTCCCCACTACCACGCACTGTCTTTCCCTAATAGTGCACACCTTTCAATCCTCAGGCAAGTCTTGGGTCAGACTTTAGTTAAGAAGGTACGGTTGGTTAAAGGTGTCAGGAATGTAGGGTCAGTGAGGTCACCGTTGTGGTTTTCCTCTTCTCTGGCTCAGCCTCCCCTTCTGGTCTATGTTGTCCTGTCCTTTCAGGCTGAAAAGTGAGACAAGCCCTGGCATATATAGGAAAGGGAAGGCAGTTATAGACACATGTGCAGAGCCAAGTAAGAGCAGAGAGGCAAAGGCTACCTTCCTTCATGCTCCTGGGTTTGGGGTTCCTGATACATGCAGGTAATTCATTCTTACCTGCCCTTGTAACACAGCAATGGCAGTAGACTCGTGGCAGTATACCAGTGTTGTTTCAGGGCTGGTTAGCACCTATCTTCTCCCAGACACACACTGCTTAGCTCTTTATATATGATGCTATCCAATGAAACTTTTACTTCATTATATAGCATTCCCTCACCTCAGTAGAATGTTGTATTATTTTCATAACAATATGTTGCATGTCCATACTAATTTTTTCCAAGTAAACAACTGTCTCATTTCCCCCTGTCCCTTTGACTTATACATTTGAGTAAGATGAGTGTCCCCAATATATCAAGCACCTCCCAGGGGCCAGCAGCACGAGATGTGCTTTCTCAGTTTCTCCACCCTGCCTTGTGCCCAGCACCCATCTGAGGGCTGGCAGGCACACAACACCTCAATGCTGCCAAGCTGTCTTAGAGAGAGTCAGCAACCCTTAATGCAAATCCACTATGCAACTTCAGCCTGGCCCTTCAGAGGTCATCTCTCCTGATCCTGATGAAAACCAGGCCCAGAGAGGGGAAGGTGTTTGCTTGGGTTGCACAGTGAGCTCATGAAGGCGCTGGATTCAGAGTCTCAGACATAGAGGTATTGGAAAAAGTGAAAACCTAAAAGACAAATTGCAGCAGCACTAGAGACTCCCAGGGTCCCCTGGCCCAGCCTGTCAATTTCCCCTCTTGTCTGCATAGCCCTCCCCCCTCCTGCCAAGCTGCCAAAGGGTCCATTTAGCTGGCGACATTGGGCGGGGATATGGGGGTAGGCGGGACTGCTCTGAGCCCAGGGTAATTGCATGTAAGGAGAGCTCCCACAGCCTTTGTTCCTGGAGCAATTGTACGGATGGGGCTGTGTTCTGAGGTCTGTGCACTTGGTAGCCAGTGCCCAGAGACCTCACCCTTCCTTCCTGTTGGCACCATGGACTTGTCCTCTCAGGAGTCATTGTGGCTCAGGCTGAGTCTACCCCTCCTTTCCTGACCTAGTGTGCTTGAGGTGAGCAATTCCACAGAGGCCAAATGCCCTCTGAGTGCCAGGAGTCAGTGGCTTCAACGTCAGAGACAGCCTTCCCTGCGGGTATGCTCTCTGCTGAGCAAACATGAGCATTCTAAGGGCAAGAATCACAGCGGGGCAGAGGAACCCAGGCCTGAGTTCTTTCTGCTCTTTGAATGATGTTTGCTGCTGGGCAGCAAAGGGCAACAGATGTTGAACATTCCAGTGCCCTTGGGGACTCCTTCCTGGCCCAGCCCTGTGGCTTGCTGGAGTGTCTGCATGTACACATGTCCCCAGGAGGGGCTGGCCCAGAGAACTCAGGGCATGGTAGAGGAGAGGACCCAAGCTCAAAAGGGGTTTGCCTAGCCTAGAGAGGGGCTTTGAAGCCATGAGTTACCTTTCCTTCTTGGCCCCACAGGTTGCAGACAGACCAGGAGCCTGGCCCCGGTCCTCAGGAAAACTGGGCCCTTGATGGATACACCAGCCTCCCTGGCAGGACTGAGGACACCTTTTCCTGCATGGGTAAGTACCCTGGGGAAGACTTCCTACACAGCAGCCGTTGTCTGGCCTCTCCTTATCTCCAAGGGATAGAAGTGGCCTGGGCCTAGGAACAGGTTTCTTTTCCATTGTTTTGTGACAGGACCTCACCAAGGAGTCCAAGCTAGCCTCAAACCTGTCATTCTCCAGTGCTGGGATTATAGCTGGTGCCACCACATCCATCTTGGGTCTATTTCTTAAAAAAAAAAAAAAAAAAAAAAAAAAGTTCTTTTTTTTTTTTTTTGAGGCAGGGTCCTACTATGTAGCCCTGGCTGGACTGGTACTTGCTATGTAGACCAGGCTAGCCACCAAGCCAGCCTTAAATTTTTCAAAAATTAAGTGTGTGTGTGTGTGTGTGTGTGTGTGTGTGTGTGTAGGTGTCAGAGCACATGTGGAGGTCAGAGGACAACTTGTGAGACTTGGTTCTCTCCTTCCATCATATGGATTCCAGGATTGACCTCAGGTCATCAGTCTTGATAACAAGTACCTTTACCTGCTGAGCCATCTCCCAGGTCCTCAGGTCTGTCCCTTGACAACAAGATAGTAACCTGTGAACTGCCCTGACAATTTCTTCCATGCTTGACTCACCTCAGGGTAAAGCTGTCAAGTCCAAGAGCACTTCAGGGTCAGGCTAGGAAGCTGGCCACATGGCATGGGTCAATGCCATGTTTATCTAGAGCTCAGGTTGTGTGGATCTCTGTGTATGTCACTGGAAGACCACAAGAGAAAGGTGACAGACTGGGAGAGTGACAGTCAGGTTGCGGTGAAGCCCAAGTTCAACATGAAGGTGCTGGGACCTGGATGGCAGTCCATAGCTACCTGCCTGACACCTGCCTCCTCCTCTTAATAACAAGTCCCTCCCATACATGTCCCCTTCCCGGTGTCACCCTGTAAACAAGTGTCACCCAGAGCACATATACCGCTAAGAAACCCAAAGACTGACTGAGAAGACCCTTGAACTGAAATTAAGTAATTTGCCTCTTCCAAGTGTCCTTGGATGAGTGCATGATGAACAAATAACCAAGTACCTTGTGACCCACCAGCTAGGACTTAAGAAAGTCAGATTCTAAAATCCCCCATAGCATTTAGGTTTGTGCATTGATTGATTTCCTGGCAACATTAAAAAATAAAAATAAACTGTAGAATTCAGCAACGTGTGCGTACCAAACGACACGTGACAGCACATGCAGGAAACACGCTCTAGCTGTCAGTTTCCTAGGCCAAGGGAAATTTGCTCTTGCAAAACAATAAACTTGATTTTGTTTGTGGTGCTGAGGATTAAACCCAGGGGTCTGTGTACGCCAGACATGCTATGTCACTGACTTTTGCTTTTAGAAGACCCAGAAGGTTGGTCTTATAGCTTCATCTCTGTGCTCTGCTCCAGTGAGCAAAATGTGAGGTTAGCTCACAGCCTAGCCTTGACATCATTTGGCAGTGGTACCATACCACTGTATCTTCTCTCTTCCCTGCTGGGCAGGTGGGAAGGTGAACTAGCCCTTTGGAGCTCTCTCTAGAGAGCTCAACCACAGTAATCTTGGAGTGACTGCATAACCACAACACTTCCTACAGTGGGCTTTGCAGAGGACAGTCCTGGGGCAGGGCCTGGGCATTTAAAGGGTAACCATCTCCTCCCACAATAAGTACACATGCAGTGGGAGCAGGGCATGGCAGGGGACAAAAGTAAACTGAATTTCACAGGCACTGACAAAGCATCAGAATAGAATGCGGTAACCAGGAAACTATGTGCAGCTCTATTTTTACATTTGCAGTTTTGTTAGCGTAATGGCTTCCTTATGTGTGTACCACATTGTTAGGCTAATGATCTCCATCCACCTAGCCAGGCACTCCTTGCTAATTATGACCCCATGAGCTGGGAAGAGGACTTTCTTTTCATGTCTGCTGCAGGCTGACCCTAGGAAGCCCTTTGACTTATTAGCTTGGAGACCGCCCTCACCAGTAAGATCTGAAAATTCTCTAGGTCCCAGGTTAGGTGATCGGTGTGTGGGTAAGCCAAAGCCTTAAACCCTAGAGGTGGGTTTCACACAGAACAATGGGAAGCACCAGCCTCCCCCAAGATACCTAGGGAAGGGGATCAAGGTTCATGGTGCTGCCTGTGTTGTGGTCCTCGCTGGTTGTCATGGCGACAGACACATCTTTGCTGAGGATCCTCTGAGCTCTTTGATGGATTAGATGGGGAGAGATTTAGGATATGTCTTCTTTGTGAGGGCCCCTACGCTTTATTGAGCTTGAAGAAGATGAAGAAGAGAGGAAGAAAGGAAACCACAGTTTACATTCTGTTTTGCCCTTTTACTTCTGAACTCTCTCCGGACATGTCGTGAGTCACTCACTTGTGTGTTCTACTCAGTCAGCAACTACCCAGTGAGCATTTGCTCTGTGCCAAGCAAACACTGCTGGTGCTGTAGAAGAGGAGGGGGCTATGGTCTGCTTTCAAGGAGCTCACAGTGTAGGGGTTCAATTTCCAAACTCGGCAAGAATATCTGTTGGTGTCCCTGAAGTCCTGCCCAGTGTCCTGCCCATACCTGTTGACAAAGCAGTTGACTGGCTATATCAGGCATGCATAAAACATGCTGCAGTAGGTCCCACATCATGTGGAGCAATGGGTTCATTGCCACCTCTCTCTCTCTCTCTCTCTCTCTCTCTCTCTCTCTCTCTCTCTTTCTCTCCCCCCCCCGTGTGTGTGTCTTTTGAGACATGGTTTCTCTGTGTAGCCCTGGCTCTCCCAGAACTCATTATGTAGACCAGGCCAGCCTTGAACTCACAGAGATCTGCCTGTCTCTACTTCCTGAGTGTTGGGATTAAAGGCGTGAGCCGGCACCTCCAGTCTTGCTCCTAGATATTGATCATATTGTTTTAATACTGATATGTGGGAGAGAAGCAGCTTTAAGCTCAGATATCACCCCTGCCTGTTGGTGAATTCACTGTGTTTGATGAGCAAGGAATCCAGAATGAACAGTCTGTTGCCAGTGCCTCCCCTGTGAGCCAGGTTTCCTCTTTCAGCTGAGAAGAAGCCACCAGTCTTCCCCTGCTCTTCTCATAAGCATGGGGGAGGTGCAGGGTCCTAGAAGGGGTAGAGAAGGAGAATGCCAAAGAGTTCTCTCTGCCTGGAATAGAGTCCAAATGAGCATTTTATAATCCTCATATAGCAGGAAGAGTTTTTCCCATCATGTCTTGCCACCATGCTGGTGTGTTTGAGGATGGCCTTCATATGTGCCAAAGACTGTCCACAGCCAGCTGTTCCTTCTGCTTTTGCCCTGGGGGCAAAAGTCTAAGAGTCCAGTCCACAGGTGCTTATGTGTGTTTCCTGGCTATCCCAGGGTCCACCGGCTCTTCCAGGGACAGCTTGGCATTGGGCCCATCTGATCACACTCACCACTGGCTCTCTCTGCAAGGCCATCATCAGATCTTAATTTGAACAGGCAAGGAAACCAGGGCTGACTCTGCCACATGCCCACACATGTGAGTGAGGTAGTGTACAAGACTAGAAAGGGTCGCCTTGAGGTTTACATGGATTCCTTAATTACTTCCACTCTGTGGCATGTTTGAATGAGTGCTAAGCGGACACACACTAAAGGGATCTTCTCTCATAGAAACACGTGTCACTGGGGAGCCAGTCAGAGACTCCTCTCTGCCTTCTCATATGAAGGTTGATAAACACATAGACCGGGAGGGGACTGTGCAGTTGGCCTCCTGCTGGGAGATTTTACTTGTTGTCTGTGTCTTTTCCCTTAGTGAGCAGACTCTGTCTTTAAGCCACAAGTTCATGTGTTGTGGATTGGGGTGCAGAGTGCTCATTCTAAGTGGTATATCCGATGTGGCTTAGTCTAGGGCAAGAGTGAAGTATGAGCACTGTGCTCTCTGGGAAAGCATGAAGAGGTTGCTCTGAGCTCATCACTGCAGCACAGAGGCGAAAGCAAACATCAAAGAACATAGTGAGTAAAAGCTCCAGCAGACCTTATAGTTCCCTCGACCTTGGCCTCATTTTCCCTGAGGAGGGATCAGCCTTTTTTGCTCATGATGGATGGTGAATCAGCAGATGGACTGAAATCAACACCATTGCCTCCCAATTCTCAAAATGCTAAGATAGCCAAATGATAGGTGACCACCACTTATTGAAGCCTACTGTGTGTAAGCACACACTAGGTATTTCTTATACAAAGTTCTTTGTGAACACAGTGTGGCTCTTCAACAGTGGTCTTACTCTTGCTAGAAAGGAAAATCCTCAGGCTCTGAGGAGCTAGCTCTGAAACCTGTCTAAAGACTGTCAGGATTTGAGCCCTGCTTGTCTGCAGGTCCTGCCTGTCCCCCCTCATTCCCTTCCCTTCCCATCTGCCATCAGGACTCACTGCTGTAACTGCACACGGTCCAAGCTCAGCCCAATTGCTGTAGACCCCTGCCAAGTGGCAGGGAAGAAAATGGGGTCATGGAACCACACACCTTGCTGCCATCTCCCTCAATCCTAGCAGGTCCCAGGATGTCACTGGCACCACTGGCACTCTAGACCTATGTCATTTCATGCTGAGTTCATACTGCTATATTCCCTGTCCTCTGGGGACTTCTGGGCCAAGATGAGCCTGATGTCCCAGCCATCCGTGGAGAGAGACATGCAGACAATTGACCAGAAAACAGAGCAAGCATAAAGTAGATGATATTCGTTGTCCTCCAGGGCTGTGTCCCCCAAAGGAGCAAAGGAGGCTGCAGTGTGGGTGGAGCTCAGAAGACCCTGTTTACATAAACACAACAGCCATCTGGGACCAAGCAGGCTTCCAGGAGTTGGGGTGGGAGGGTATAACACTTGTAGCAGCCGCTGACACTTATTGCGGCTTTCTGGAAACCAGGCATTGTTGTAAGCATATTTAATCCTTCCAACAACTGCAGCAGTGCCGGAGCCTCTCTGCTCCCACAGCATTGGAGAAGGTACTAAACCTCTCTGTGCCTCAGTTACCTTTTGCAGCTGGGCATGGTGGCTCACACTTGTAATTTTCAGTCAGTAGTGAAGGCAAGAAGATGGGAAGTTCAAGGTCATTCTTCCCTAAACAGTGAGTTCAAGGCTGGGGGGGGGGGCTATAGGAGACCATGTCTTTAAAAAATAGTATTAAATAAATGAATGAATAAATAAGTAAACCTTCCCTTAAGGGGTTGTGGGAATTAAGTGCTTCAACATAGGAAAAGTTCATAAAAGAGAGCCTGATGCATAGTGGTTATTTAATAGATGTCCAGTATTATTTGTTATCAAGCAAAACACTGTCCTCATCACCTTACAGATGGGAAAACTGTGGTACAGAGCAGTTGATTCGCCCAACTTGGTCCATTCAGGATATGAACAGGCAGCCATATACCCTTAGCCATATATGCTATGACCTTGATGAAAAGGGAGATAGGTTGAGTCCAGAGAAGGGGCAGTGCCTGAAGGAGACACCGTGGAATAGCCAACATGGCCGAGCCAGGCTCTGCAAGGGGCCCGTAGGCAGGGGCTAGAGAAGGAAGGTCATCTGAGGTATCTTGCCAGAGCGGATTGAAATAGACAGAGAAGGATCTGGATTCTGCTGCCTTGGAGGGGGGAGGGGGGAGCAAGAAGACTGAGTGACTCCTCCTGACAGCATTTGGCTGGCAATGAGATTTATCTCCAGAGTAAACTGAACTCAGTAGGAACAGTTTTAGCAAATATCAAGAACTGTAGAGGCTGGGCAGCCCGAAGTCCCCTTTCCCATGGTTGCCGTGGGCCAGGCCCGCCCCACATTCTCCCCACTGCAGGTGTGGGAATGGCTCTACAGTGGTTGCCACTTTGGGTTTTCAAAATACGACACGTAGGGTTGAGAATGCCCTGTTCTCTGCTGCACTAAGAAAACCAAAGCCTCAGCCTGCCCAACTCCAGAAGGGATTCATAGTTAACATCAACCTTGTAATTAAACTCTTACTATGTGCCAGGTACATCTTAGAAATTTGAGCAAAATAGGCAAAAGCGTCTGTCCTTGTGGGGTTTATGATGCATTTGGGAGCAGGTCAGCACACAGCCTCATGCAGTTATACAGGATCCACAGGGCAACCTGGAGATGCTTCAGCTCTGGCCAGTGTGTCCTGTCCCAGAGATCAGGACAGAGCTCTAGCCTCATGACACCTCTGAAATGACAAGCAACAGTGGCGCCACAGTTCCAGGCTACAGTCCATCATGGCGGAGAAGCTGAGCCAACAGGAGCTTGAAGCAGATACCAGAGAGCAATGAATGCATACACACTTGTGCTCATTTGCACTTGTAGCTCCCCCCCCCCCCCGCTCCAGCTTCCTATAAAGTCCAGGATCTCCTGCCCGAGAAACCATCCTGCCCACAATTAAGATGGGTCTTCTCACACATCCTCCCCTGCCCCACCCACCGTGGGTATGTCCAGAGGCCCATCTCCCAAGGGATTCTAAGTTTTTGTCAAGTTGACACCACCACAAGTAGTCTAGGGCCACCCCCTTCATCTGGAGTCCTTGCTACTGGGAAGAAGAATAGAGAGTAGATTAATTAGCGATAGACCTTCCTCTGTGCTTTTCCTGGGAATGACACCCCTGCCTCTATCCCAGTTCCTGTCTATCTTGGACTAAGCTTCATCCTGATTGCTATAGGGAGATTTACTCTTTAACTGCAGACAACTGCTTCAACTCCCCCACCAGAAACCCCAGTCCTTTGTTTAGCTATTGTGGGCCAGTGGGCCATGGGCCTGATTCTTAGGAATCTCCCCAGACCAGCCTCTGTCTTGCCCAGCAAAGGCTGCCCTTAGTATTTCTCTACTGTGAGCCTTGGTATTTATACTGCCTCCTTGGTGTTTCTCTACTGAGATCTTTCTGGAAAGCTCGGGGTATGTAAGGACCTGCAGGGGCTTTGTCTCAAGGAGTCAAAGCTGTCCTTGTCCCAGTGCCTCACAGAAACTGGAACACATCCTCCCATACCCCACATGGCCCCTTTGGCAAGAGGATTAGAGTCCCTGGCTCTGCTCCTCAAGGCTGGCTACTCAGCAGACTTACACAGGAGCTCCAGGACAAGTCCCTGAAGAGTGAGTAACAGACACAAGAGCCAGGACAGCAGGCATTGTGTGTGGCCCCGAGGGGACAGGAGTCCCAGACTTCAGAAGAAACTAAGGTAGGACCAGCGAGTTCCAGGTCACTCATCCCAGAGCAGGCAAAGCCCTAGGAAAAGGAGAAAGTCAAGAAATAGCTGGCTATATCTTCTTCTGTTTCATTTTTTGAGACAGGGTCTTAATATATATCACTGGCTAGTCTAGAACTTGCTATGTAGATAGACCAGACTGTTCTGGAACTCACAGAGACCTTCCTGCCTCTGCCTCCCAGGTGTTGGAATTAAAGACATGAACCACCACACCAGACTGTACTTTCTTTTAAGGATCTCACTGCCAGTGAGATCAGAAATAGGAAATGAGGTGTTCTTCAGTATAAATAGCTAAGGGAACTTCCAAGAACTCAGCCTCAGTGGAAACAGAAGCAGGGATGTGGAGCCTGAGACTACTCCATACTAAACAGGTCCAGCCAGGAGCAGGATGCTATGAGCTCTCTGCATCCTTCCTGCTGTAGAGGCTGGGTTCATGTGGAGGCAGGAGAAAGTGCTGAAGTAGCAAGCTACCCGGGATAAAACAGGACTCTGAGAAGGTGAAGTTCTCATCTCGGCTCTGAAAGCCCCACCCTCTGCTCTGAGAACTATTTCTAGGATCTGCAGAGCTATTTTTCTGTGCCAAGTAATTGCCAGTGATACCGGTTAAAAATAATTGAAATATGAATCCATGGCAGCCCTCTGTTGAATGCTGTGTCTTATTGAGAAACCTAACAAAAACTCTAATAAAGCACAGAGTCAGTGGGCCAGTGAGAGCAGCCACGAAGTGGGAGTGTCTTCTGTCTGGGCAGTGCTTGCCCAGGTGTCTCTAGGCTACGTCCTGTTAAGGTAGGTTACAGTTTCTTTATGAACACACTTGTCTTTAACTGAAGCTCCAGAACCTCCTTAAGAAATCCATGGACATTATGTCTCAGAGATAAAGGCCATCATCTTGGCATGTGGCTGATATTTTGGTGACTCGGTCTACTGACCTCCTAAATCTAGACTGTGGCTATAGATCACAAAGTTATTTTCTGTGGTAGGATGTCATCCATCAATGGGTTGACAAGACAACCTCAGCTGTGGGCCTTGTGTTTTCCCTCTGTTTTGGGGGTTTAGTTGTCCCTCAGTGAGGCAATAGGGTTTATTACAAATAGGTCAGTTATTCCCTGAGGGAAAAATGTTGCATAAAACTATCTCCAAGATCCCATGTAACCTTGTGATTCAGTGGTGTGAGACTCTGCATGGAGTATCTGCTTTGATTCTGGGTTAGACCATAAAAAGAGGATAGATGCTAACACAAATAGTTTGCCTGTTTCTACTGAATATATAGTCTCTCTCTCTCTCTCTCTCTCTCTCTCTCTCTCTCTCTCTCTCTCTCTCTCTCTCTCTCCCTCCCTCCCTCCATCTCTCTCTCTCTGTCTTTCTCCCCACTCTCCTCTCCCTTTGCCTATGTTATGCCAATAGTTTCCATGACAACCAGTCTAGGCTGGTCTTGGTCTATGGACCACTAAACTAGGTGGTACAGAGCTCATCTGAGGCTCAGTGTGCAAGGACCATTGTCGATGTGTGTATGAGACAGTTGCCACAGTAATATATAGGACACATACATGTGGAAACATCTGGCCAGAGAAGCAAGGGGATGTGGTTTTAAATGAGTACAATTTCAGACAGATGCTCTAAATTAGGTATCTCTTCCTGCTTTTCCCTTTTGTAAGTCCTAAGAGCAGAGGAAGTGGAGACTCCATACCCTCTTGTACTACCTAATTTACAGAACCAGTGGAGGTGCAGATAACACAGGCATCTAACGACACTTCACTCCAGAAGAGAACCCAGGACCCCTCCCCCCAAGCTTCTGGGGCTGTTAGGGTCACTGGGATTGAGAAAGACAGAGTTCATGAAGCTGAGACAAGAAAGAGACTGGCTGTAATATATTGTCACTTCCTCTGTCTGTAGGATGTCCCCCTCCATCTCCTCTCCCTGGATTCAGTGGGCCAGTCCTACTGTGACTGTGATCCCAGATCCACTCTAACCTCTGGTGCAGCAAGTATAGTGATACAGGAATCTCATCAGTAAGACCTTAGGCTCTCATGCTGTGGGACTCCATGCCTCTTGGGACAGTATGCAGTATGGAACAAATCTCCAGATACAGCTGCATGTTGACAAAGGATGTTGTGGAAGGTTTAGGACCCTAACAGAATGGCATTCGAAGTCTAATTATCGCGGGTACCCCCAGTATCGTCTTGGGCAAGTTTCTTTCTCTGTAAAATGAAGATAATGAGACTCCCTCACTCGTAGGGTTTATGAAATAAGGTACATAATGTGTGTAAGAGGGCCCCTGGTACTTGGTTCCTGTAGGATCTCCTGCCCTCCATTCAGCAAGCCTCACTATGTCATCACCTTATATAGGAGGCTTTCAATTCAGTGGTAGAAGAGGGTCTGGGCCCTGGGATGCAAGTAAGCAGACTATGACTATATAGCCCTTGACTACAATCAGCAGGGAGGAAAGGCATAAAGTTGTTCGGGGCAGTCAAAGAGGGCTGAGCAAGGATGCCTTGCAAGATGCATTGGACCTGAATGCATACGGAGAAAGGCCAGGCAAAGCAAACATCCAGGGGTGGGATTAGACCTGGACAGTGGCAAGTAGGAGAGCAGTAGGGGGCAAAGTTGACAGGAGATGATGCCAGAGCTGTGAAGGGCTTGTCTCAGCACAGGCTTGTGTGGCAGCTAGGCCCCAGAGGGTGGGGGTGCTCCTTATCTAAAAGACCACCCAGACCACTAAGTCAGAAATCCCCCTCCTTCTACAGATCCCAGAGCTTTAGCTCTGAGGGGCGGAGGGCCTCCATGCCGCTGATCTTGAGCACACACCTCCCTCCTCCAGGGCAGCCCTCTGAGAACCAGCCACCAGGAAGAAAGGCTCCGAGGCCCAGACATTCTAGCCCTGGGGTTCCTGAGGAGTCTATGGTTGGAGTAGGGGCCTGTCCTCTGCCCTTTCACACCACATCTGGATAGAGCAGGCTCTTCCACAGCCTTCAGCCCCTGCTACCTCAGGTTCTACAGACCCCTGGAAGAGGGTCAGTGCCTCCCCAGACTTAAGGAGAGGTCTATCTGGCTTCAGGTCCTGTCTCGTGTGACCAGAAATGACCTGGTTTTCTTCTTCAGGCCTCCTTGCTCCTCTCTGCACCACCCCTATCCTGTCAGTGTTGGAGCTCCAAGAAGGGGAAGGCCATGCTGCTGGGGGTTTTAAGGGATGCATGCTGCAGTTTAGGGTTGATCCACATTTCTGACCTCTTGGCATTGAGGCAGGGGTAGGTTGGGGGGTTGACTAAGGTCTAGAACCCTGGTTCTATTACCAGCTTTCAGCTTGCCAAGCCTTATTTTCCCTAGTAGACAGGCAGAAGACCAATGTAAGAGGACTTCCTGGAGGTATGAGCATGTTGGGGTGTTGTGTGACATCACTGTGTCCATTATTAACTTTTCTTATGCACATAGGAGTAAATGGTGGACTCTAGTCCTATTTTAATACTAACATGTGTGCCAGACAGACTGGGCTGTGAGAATACCTCGGACATACTTGCCCCTTTCTCTCAAAAGTGCAACTAAACTCCCCCATACCTCTGAACACAGCAGAAGTTTGAAGCATGAGGTAGTCTCATAGCTAGATGCCCCTGGGTCATTCCCTAAAGATACAAGGTTTCCTGTGAAGGAGACAAGGACAGAGTCAGTGGCCTCCTCCTGTCCCTGGGCTACAGAGAAGTGAGAAAAGATTTTGCTGGGCGGCCATCCCAGAGGCCTGGCTTCCACTCCACACTCCAGCTGTGCTGTCTCTCACCACAGGGTACTTAGAGGTCACCCCTGTTTACAGGCCCCACACATCTGTTCTGAGTCACGCATTCATTCATTTAATCAGTCGTCATTCACCAAATATTCCTGAGAGCCCACTATGCGCACAGGACTTTGATGGCCTTTGAGGACAAGCTCAACCAAAAAAATGGATTCTTGAGAAACACAAATAAATGCATGATGAATGATGGCTACAGATGTTAGGGAATCATGACAATGGCTGGATTGGACTGTGGGGAGAGGTGGGATGCCATGCTTAAAGGAGGAGGGAGCATTCTCCTTCACAAGAGGTTGAGGAGAGCTGCTTTTGATGGCACACGTGTAATTTCAGCATTCAGAAAAGACTAAAGCATGAGGATACTAAGTTCAAGGCTAGCCTGGTGAGACCCTGTCTTAACAACAACAACAACACAAGAAAGCCTATGGTGGTGCACAACAGGCCGATCTGAGTTCAAGGCCAGCCTGGTTTACAGAGCGAGTTTCAGGACACACAGGACTACACAGAGAAACCCAGTGTCTTGAAAAACAAAAACCAAACGAGAGAGAAATTCCCATTCAAACCTCGGGAAAATATTCTTGATCCCTTTCTTTCCTATATACCCACATTTAGCCAAAGACAAATTCTAATGGCTCCAATGCAAACCATTGCTGACCAGTTCTCATGACTACCATCCCCATCATCTAGCAGCTGGGTTTACCACTTCAGCCAATGACCCCAACAAATGGCCTCCACATAAGACTCAAGGTGATCGTTTCCCAGGGGAAGGCAGGTCTCTCCCTGACCTGCCAGTGTTATTCCAAATGACAAGTCCTTTTTTGTTTTGTTTTGTTTTTTTTTTTTTTGTTTTGTTTTTAGTTTTTCAAGACAGGGTTTCTCTGTGTAGCTTTGGAGCCTATCCTGGCACTCGCTCTGTAGACCAGGCTGGCCTCGAACTCACAGAGATCTGCCTGCCTCTGCCTCCCAAGTGCTGGGATTAAAGGCATGTGCCACCAATGCCCAGCTGACAAGTCCTTATATAAAGACCTAAAAGTCCTTCTGTGCCCTGCTTTCCAGCACGACTCTTACCCGCTTTCTGCAGCTTCCTTTCCTTTTTTGTCTCTCCAACCTTTTATCTTTCTTGTCTTTTGAATGCACCAGGAATTTCTTATTTCCATTTTTTCTCTTTAGCATTTTTTTTAATTTCTATTTTGTGTGTGTCTGCAGGAGCTTGGATGACAGCTCTCAGGAGTCAGTTCTGCCATGTGGGTTCTGGGAATGGAACAGAGGTTGTCAGACTTAGTGGCAAGTTCAATTACCCACTGAGCTATCTTGCCGGCCCCTCCTTAGTGCTTTTAAGTAGCTGGTATTTCTGGCTAATTTGATATCTTTCCCATTTGAATATAAACTGCACAAAGACAAGAGGGTTTCTTGTTTTGTTTTGTTTTGTTTTGTGTTCTGCTAAATCCCCCAGCTGACCTGAACCAGCCTGAGCAATGAGGAGGGGATGTCTAGAGACTTGATGTTTAAACATCAGTTATTTCCACAGTCTCTGTCATAGCCTTGTGCACATTCTGAAGTCCCCACTGAGGGACAGAATGACCTGGTAGAATGAAGTGGGGAGCAATAGAGGACATTCTATAGAGATGGGGGTGTCAGAATCTGCTTGAGAAGTGACAAGAGGGCTCATCATAGGAGGATGATCCCAGATAGCCTTAAAGAAAGAACTTGTCACTCTTTGGGTTGATGGCACCCCCAGTCCTAACCCACGATGGACAGGCTAGGCTTGCAGTTTCTAGTGCAACATGGCTGAGTTTCTAGTCCTTGTTCTCTGGATCCTGACTGTTTGCCCAGGAACAAGAATGCTGCCTGTCCCCAGACTCTGTCCTGTGCTATGTGGGAAGCAAAGTGTAGATTCCTCTGCTCACTCCTCTCTCCTTCACACCCTCTCTTCCAAGGTCACCTTTCAAGGTCATCAGGGCAGGAACAGTCTAGCTCTCATTTCTACTTTCTTCTCTCTTCTTCTGCCTTCCCTCCAGCTCTGCTAACACTATCACAACAGGCAGAGCCCCAGACCACCACCCCCTCACCCTGGGTTACATCATTTCCAGTCACAGGGGTGTGAGAACGTAAAGTCCCATAACATGCCTTTCCCTGGCCCAATGCCTACATCTTCATTCCTCAAATTTCGTCAATATATTAGTCAACAAATGTGGTCAAATTACACAACCTATTTCCAGTTCAGAAACTGGCAGAAATGGGGTGTTGAGCTTGTTTTAGGAGATTGAGGAACTGAAGATATAAATGATTCTAAGCCATCCTGTCTTTCCCCACCTTCCCAAGAGGAACTGATAGGAACTGATAGGAACCAGCCCTCACATAAGTTTACTGACATCATCACCACCCTCCGTCTGCCTAGCCCATTCTCTCCCTCATCTTATCATCCCTTGAAGATCATTGGTCTCCGTGCAATGAACCACTGAGCTATCCTGCATTTTTGCAGGAAATGACTGATTAGGAGGGGCTCAGGGTAGACCTTGGCGATACTATGACATGGCAGAACCCCTTCTTTTTAGGAATCACTGTAGGAAAGGCTCTGTATATACCAGCTTTATCGACGGATGCCAGAATGGCTGTTGCCACGGCAGCAGAGCATTCTCACTACAGAAGAGGATGGTTGGGAAACTCAGGGGATATGAAAAGAATAAAAAAGAGTGAGATAAAGGTAGAGAGGTGGTATTAGGGAGCCTTGGAGTATTCTTGGAGTATGCCAAGATAGTGTTTAAAGGAACCACGACCCAGCCATGGCAAGACCCTTTAAAGGCAGGAGGAGAACTGGCAGGGAGTTGACTCACAATGTTGTGCATAGATAGTATTTTACATCTCAGAAACCAACAGCCGTGTGGGAAGGAGAGGGACCCAGACTTAGAAGGTTGGAAGGGGCGGTGCCTCTCTTCTGATAAGAACAGATACTAACTTGATTTCAGCCAAAGGTCTGAGGAGTGTTCTATCCTTTATCTGCTCTGTCTTCTAAAGAGAAGCAGAATTTCAGGGAATGTTTGTTGAAGGAAGAAAAGGGATTGAGATTTGGGGAATATGATATCCCATGAGAGGAGGCTCAGAGGAACAAAGAGGATACAGAGAAAAGGAAGAACTAAATTAACACACCAAATCAAATGAGGGCGTGAGACAGCGGTGGTGGAAGGAAGGTCAGGTCCCGGGGGCAGTAGGCATCCGGAGCAAAGGAGATGCAGGTGGACAGAACAACACATTGCCTAGGGTTTCATAAAATGTTGAAGGCCTTACTACACAGATATGGACACCAGAAATGAGGGGTCAAGTTAAGGCAGGTGCTTTGGCTTCAGCAGTAGACATGGGTGGATGGACACAGTGCTGTTCAGTCAGGATGGTAATTAGCCAATTTTGTTAGCTAAGGCAGAGATGAAACTATATGCAGGGGGGAAACAACCAACAGCAACCAAGAACTTGGTAAATCAGTCCACCGGTATCCTTTTCCAAACTGCAGTTTTTAGAGAAAGCAACATTCCCATGTGATTGAATCAGGGAAGTCTTATATAAATTATGGAATGACAGATGGTCAAGAATGAGGACTTTAGAAACGATAGTGTATGTATAATCCCAGCACTCAGAGGGCTGAGACAGGAGGATCTCCAGTTCCAGTTGTTTGAGATACTGTTACAAGTAGTCTGTGGGATCAGAGACGTTCTTTCTCTTGCTTGAACGAGGAGCTTATTTCAGGCAGAAATTTGAGTATTTGTGTGTCCTATGACCTGCCTCTATGTTCCTCATGTTCTAGGAGGCTACCACTCAACATTCCTTTGACCAGCTTTGAATTGCTTGTTTCCTACATGGACTCACAGTCTTGGTTCTACCTCTGAGTTCCCTAAAATCTGGACTTAGGGCCTTCGAGCACTATCTGCCTGGCCAATCTGCACCCAGATCTAGTCCCTCACTCCTCTAAGGCAGTGCCTGTTGTCATTCCTGTAATTAGAACACATATCCATGCCTGCCTTCTTAAGATAAATGTGTATGACACTTTGTTTTCACAGGGACAAAGTTATTTCCCCAGGTCTTGAGTTGTCTGACTTGTCCCTGCCAGACATTGAGTTCCTTGAGGGCAGAATCTCCATCTTTCTTTGAATCTCTAAGGCCAGCTGAAAGTCCACAGATCTTTCGAAACACCTCTCTGCTACAGTCCCTGTCCTAGAAAGGTTTAGAGACTCTCAATCCAGCCCTGGGATCCAGGAAGTTAGAATATCCTGGGCTGTGGTCAGCACCTGGTGTCCAGCCTTCAGCCCTCAGAGCCCTTTAACCGTTAACACCTACTCTGGCACTTGGAGAGCTCCTATGCTGATGGGGTCTTTTTAATTAGTTCTGCAGTCCAGGGACTGATGAAGTCTCCTCTGAGTCCTTAGGTTGCCAAAGCCCCTTTACCTATGAAGCTAGTATTATAACCACTGTAAGAGTGACAGATAGCAAGACAGCTTCAATGACTTTGACAAGGTCATGTGATCCAGTGGGACTCAGACTCCTGCTCCCAAGGGTTAACCTCTTCCTTTTGCATCCCAGCCCCACTTTCCTGTCAACCCTGGTCTCTGTTTAAACCACCCTGTCTTCTACTGTGTCTTCATGGCTTGTGAGGGTAAACTGTGCCTTAGAGGGACTGAAGGTAACAAGAGAGTTTTCCTGGGGGAAACCAAAGGTGGTTTGTGGGAACTTCCCTTAGGCTCTGCCGGTTTCTACCCAAGAGCTTATGGGTAGAAACTCTTTCACAGATACCCTTTCTCAGTACCTTTGCCTGCACCCCTAAATCTCCTCCACGGATACAGTTTCCCAGATGCGGTAGGGAACCATATACCCCATCTCTCTGCAGAGAGCAAGGAAAAAAACTGGTGGGATCCTTTCTGTGCCCCCAGGGCTCAGCTCACAGACACCTCCCCCTCCCGAGCCAGAAATAGACACACTGTCTCCCCTACCTCCCTCCCCTTGCGCACACTCCACCCCTCCTCCTGTTTGCTCCCCGCCTTCCCCCTCCCCTTCTTCGCTGGGAGCTGCAGCCCGCAGCCTCTCCGCGAGCTGGAAGGAGTATAGTGAGGGCGCTGCCCGGGAGTGTGCGGCCTTTTGCATAGATCGGCCGCCGCCGGGGGACCTAGATGAGATCCGAGCATCGCTGCACGTCCCCTCTTTGATGGAGCCTCCCGGCTTCCATCCTTCCTTTGACTGATTTAAATTTTTTAATTTATATCCTCCCTGCCCCGCCCCTTTTCCTTCGACCCCGCCCCATCGCCTGCTATTTCCTTGCCTTTTCCTCTTCCCGGGCTTCCTTCCCTGCATTTCTTTCCCCTTCGCCCTCCGCTCGCCCCCTTGCTCCCTCCCCTTCCTCTCCCTTCCTCCGCGGTTTCTTCCGTCTCCCCCCCCACTCCGCCCCCTCCTCTCCCGGCGCTCCCGCCTCCTTCCCCCGCCCCGTGCCTGCAGACGCGCGGATCGTCCATGCGCTCCTGGCAGGCAGAATGCTGGGCAGCAGCGTCAAGAGCGTGCAGCCCGAGGTGGAGCTGAGCGGCGGCAGCGGCAGCGGCGGCGACGAGGGCGCGGACGAGCCTCGGGGAGCCAGCAGAAAGGCGGCCGCGGCGGACGGCAGAGGCATGCTGCCCAAGCGCGCCAAGGCGGCAGGCGGCGGTGGCAGTATGGCCAAGGCCAGCGCAGCGGAGCTGAAGGTCTTCAAGTCCGGCAGCGTGGACAGCCGTGTCCCCGGTGGGCCGCCGACCTCCAACCTGCGCAAACAGAAGTCGCTCACCAACCTCTCGTTTCTCACGGACTCCGAGAAAAAGCTGCAGCTGTATGAGCCTGAGTGGAGCGATGATATGGCCAAGGCACCCAAGGGTTTGGGCAAATTGGGGCCCAAGGGCCGCGAGACTCCTCTAATGTCTAAGACACTGTCCAAATCTGAGCATTCGCTCTTCCAGCCCAAAGGCGGCCCTACGGGTGGCGCCAAGACCCCACTGGCTCCACTAGCACCCAGCCTAGGCAAACCGAGCCGGATTCCTCGCGGACCCTATGCAGAGGTCAAGCCTCTCAGCAAGGCGCCTGAGGCAGCGGTGAGCGACGATGGCAAATCGGATGATGAGCTGCTTTCCAGCAAGGCTAAGGCGCAAAAGGGCTCAGGGACGGTGCCCTCAGCCAAGGGCCAGGAGGAGCGGGCCTTCCTTAAGGTAGACCCCGAGCTGGTGGTGACCGTGCTGGGCGACCTGGAGCAGCTACTCTTCAGCCAGATGCTGGGTGAGTCTTGCCGCCCCGCCCCACCCCGCCCCTGGTTTTCTCCTGGCCCGCTGCAGGTAGAGGTGGGGAAAACGAACCTTCCTCCTTTTTCCCCTTATACTGATCACTGGCCAGGTTAGGAGGGGCCTTACTGCCCAGATGCGCAGAACTGACCTACCTTCATTTTGTGTATGGCTAATGACTGACTATCTTAAAGATGTCGCTGGTGGGAGCCTGGGCTCTGCTGTGGCCTGTCGGATGTGAGGGTGGACAATGGGGGCAGGGGACTTAGGTTCTCAGAAACCATTATCTCCCCTGAATTTTGAAGTCCAGAGTCCTAATATGGCTAACCACTGTGAGGCTGGTAGAGACACTAGGTGAGGAGTGGTCTGTGATGGATAACACAGCGTACAGCATTTCTAGGAGAGCATTGGTAAGAGCCCAAATCTAGAGCACAGATGTGGGGAGAGCAGATGTGAGGGCCGGTTAGTCCTTGGAGCAGAGCTGGGGCTCCACTTCCTCTGTGGATCCCGGGTGGAAGCTTGAGTCGGATTTCCCGGGTGTGGGGGACCTGGCAACAAGAAGTGTCTGGGGCCAGGGAGGCGGGCGGGCAGCCAGCTGCGCGCATCTGGATACGCGCGTCCTTTTCCTCAGCCCCAAGTAACCACCACCCCCATTCCCCTAAGTGTTTTAGGGAAAGGTCTGGGCTTTTGCGCGGAGCCCCGAGAAGCCTTTGCCCTTTGGCTAATGAAAGCCAAGCTGGCGGGAAGGGAGGAACAAAGCTTCCTCGGTGGAGGAAGCTGGAGAGCTGCTCCATTGTTCTCCAAGCCTGAACAGTCCCAGCAAAAAACCCGGAGCCAGCCCTGGAACCGTGCTTTCTTTCTGTAGATCCCCAGTCCCCAAACAGGGCTACATGGAGGATGTGCCTGATGAGGCTGAAGTGCCTCGGAAGCTTGCACCGTCAGTACAGGGACGGCGGGAGGTCGGCTGCGAGCCACCTTGAGTGTGCAGACTTGTTGCAGCAGATGGGATGTGGGTCTTCAAGCGCCAAAGCCCAGGGACCCTGTCTTCCTGGGTACCTAGCAGGCCCTTTCGGGCTCTGCTGGGGGCTGGGAAGGGGCGTGTCATGAGCGTGTGAAGGGGCGGGGCTGAGAGGAGGGTGGCGGTCCAAGTGACCGGATGGATGGAGGGAGAAGCTGGTGCTGGCCCAAGGCCCCTGGAGAATGCTGAAGGAAACCTGTTCAGACTGCTGCAGTCTTCCTGAGATATCCCCGCCTGTGGTGTGGTGAGGGTCTGGTGAACAAGGATTCCGCCTCTGACACAGATGGCTTTTGCAGAGGCAGTCAGGAAACTGCACAAGGGCAAAGGGAAGAAAACAGCCTTGTCCATTTAGGAAGCTGCCCCCCAAATTCGATTTGACAGTGAAAAGGGGGATAGGATGGAGTATGCAGAAGTGCCAGGGAGAAGTGCCACCCTGTTGCTTGTTGTTGAGCTGTTCAGAGGCCCTGCCCTCAAGGAGCTTGCCACTCAGTGGGCTTAGATAGACAATAAGGAAAACAAAACACTGGGCACCAAGAGGGTTGTATTCTAGAGAGGGACTGAGAAGGGAGTCCTCTCTGAGGAAGGTGGTCATGGAATTGTGACTGAAACAGGAGGCTCTCTTGGAATGAACATAGCCTGGAAGAGTGGGAGGACTGAGGGAGAAAGGGCCTTCACACTGGGACAGGGGAAGATGAGTGTGGCAGGGACAGGTTAGAGGGCACAGCCCCATTTTCAAGGTCAGAGCTTCCTCTGTTTGGGGTGGGTTAGCTAATCAAGCCCTCCATAGTCAAGGCACTTACCAATTGTCCATCAAAGGCCTCTTGGTTACTTCTCAAGATGGGTCACCACAGACACTCTGGCAGATGGTCAGAGAGCTGACTAGGGACAGGATGGGAAGAGAAGCTGAGCTACGGTGGCTTTATTCCTGCTCAGCTGTCATTTCCCCAAGCACACTTCCACAAGACCACTCAACTATTATAGGGTGACAAGAGAACCCCTCCCTTTCTAGCTGGGCAGATGCTGGGCCAAAATGCAAGGGCCTGAGCCAGAGCTGACGAATGCATTTCCTCCTGAATCCTCAATTACAGCTCTTCCATGAAAGACCTAAGAGGAGGGTGAGCCCACAGGTGTGGAAGGGTCTGATGAAGATGGTCTGAACTGGCCCTGGGCCAGGAGAGCAGTTTTAAGAGTAGGCCCCCAGCCGGGCGGTGGTGGTGCACGCCATTAGTCCCAGCACTTGTGAGGCAGAGGCAGGCGGATCTCTGTGAGTTCGAGTCCAGCCTGGTCTACAAGAGCTAGTTCCAAAGCCACAGAGAAACCCTGTCTCGGAAAAAAACAAAACAAAAAAGAGTAGGCCCCCATAGAGAACTAAGGAATTTCACTCTCAGAGGGAGGAGAGAGGTAGGAAGTCTGTAGAGGTTGCTGTACTGCCTCTGGCTGAGGAGATCAAGGCAGGGTGGCATCAGGCCCCAGAATACACTGTCTGGCATCAGATAATAGGGTGGCCGTTGATGACTCTAAGCCTTTTCCCTGTATGAAGATGAGGTTGAGGGCACACTGACCAGGAGTAAGGGGGATAGTAGAGCTGATTGGCACCCCAGAGCCTATACAAGAGTAACCCCGTGTCAGGACAGGCTCTGGCATAGAACACAGTGGTGTCTGGAGAGAATCCTGCTGCAATGTCTCTCCATGGCTAAGGTCATGGGGTTTTTCATGAGGTCAGTATCAGGTATGCACATTCTCTGGTGCCATCTCAGTACCATCTTCCCAAGTAAACAGCAGGGCCCCAAATAAGAGCCTTTCTGGAATAAAGGGGAAGAACTGAAATCTGATCGTCCCTTTCCCCAAACTCAGCTGGGGTCCAGATGATCTAAACAGACTCCCTGGCCCTTTCCTAACCTGAAAGCTGCTAAGTAACTAGGGTCCTCCAGAGAGCCCTGGAAACCTAGAAGGCTGAGGGTTAGCCCCAGGGGAAATAGGCCAATTTCAGTGCTCTAGCTTGATAGTCCATATGAGATAGTTTTGTCTCTGGAGGAAGGCCACCAGGCCAGCTCTGGGGCAAAGCAAAAAGTAGTATTCCCAAATCCTTGTCCAAGAGTCCTAAGTTCTGCTTCTTCCTCTGGGACTCAGTTTCCCCAAATATGAGTGGAAGAGACCCCCTCCCATGGCTCATCCTATAAGAGGGCAGTGATTAGACCTTTTAAACATCCCAGTGGATTAATGAGGGCTTATATTATTAACATAGAAGTTAAAATTACAGTTATAGCCCAAATCATACCTCAGCTTATCAGCCCTTCAACTAAAGATTCAGGCAAAGTCAGTCCCTCAAATATGCAGCTTCCCCCACCAGTCAGCCCCCCAGGAAAGAATGGACAGGGTAAAACAATTGAGATGGCCCAAGGTCAGGGTGTGAAAGAATCCAGGATCTTGGAGTTTGTTCCTAGTCCCATTTCTTCACAGAAGGTGTCTGGCATCCAAGGAGGGGTTTCCATGACAACAGTTCTCTGCCCTCAGAAGCACAGACCAAATAGAATTGAGGAAGAAAGGCAGGAAGCTATCCATTTCTAAGGCACCGAGGTTTGGGGAGGAGGGCTGGGAAAGGATTGCTTCATGGATTTGCTTTGAGTGCTGTGGGATGACCTGCTTTCACATGCACTTTTCCCTGTTCTTCAGTACCTTGGTGAGAAGTGGAGATGTGACTCTAGGTAACAGAGCAGGCATGTGTGTGTGCGCGCGCGCATGCGCGCGTGTGTGTGTGTGTGTGTGTGTGTGTGTGTGTGTGTGTGTGTGTGCATTCTCGAACCCGGTATCAGAAACTCCACTCAGAGGCATGGTTGGTGATTCCAGGAGCTCCATGAGGCCTGGAAAGAGTGTGGACAACCCTTCCTTCTGCCTTTCCCTGAACAGTGGCATTTGGGCTAGAGGGGACTTTTAGGATTACAGGTTGAAGGCTTGTGACAGCATGCAGGGCCAGCCGGTGAACACGCTCATGTGAAATAGGAGCTGACACCAGACCTTGGGGCTCAGAGCCTGCTGCCTTCCACTGAGCAGATAGTTTCTTTTCCTGTTACATTCAGGATCTTTTCATCCAAGATTGGGCTTGGGTCGCCACCAAAAGATGGACAGGAGGTCCTATTCCTCTGCACTGGCCATTGCCTTGTCCTGATTGCTGAGACTAAAGCTGGTCTCCTCATAAGACAACCTGGGTTCTGTATCTCAGAGCGGAAGAGCTGGATGAGGAGGTTTTAAGGGTCGACTCTCTACCTCTGGGCAGAAGTGCAAGAGCTGCTGGGTTCCCCCAAATGATGCCCAGGATAATATCCTTTTCCGTTACTGACTGACTCCAAGCCCAGACACAAGCATTTCTAGTCTTAAACAGAGCAGAACTAAGCCATCTAGGACCCTGTTGGATACTTTCTGATATTTTCTCCTTGTTTTACCCCGTGCCCAAGCTACTTCTGGGGCTGTAATCGGCCACGGCCTGCCCTCTATCTCAAGCTGCCCACAACTTCTCAGTCTTGCCCTTCCCTGCAGCTCTCTCCATATACTCATTTCCAGCTCTCTAACTTCTGACCCAAGGGCTGATGGTGCAGGGGCTTCCTGGAGCTTGAGGGATGAACAGCGGAGTGAGTCTCCAGGGTGCACAGCTGCAGTTCAGCACCTGGCTGCAGTCTCCACGGACAGGCAAGAGCGAAATCTCCTCCTCTCTGCATAGTGCTCTCAGCCTTCCCTGGGATTTCATAGAACCAAAGAGTGGGAATTGTCTAGATGAGCCACCCACTGAATGCTTAAATTAATTTCTTTGTGGCATTAGAGGCAGGTGGGTGTTCTGTTTACATGCTCCTGGTAACAGAGGGCTCACTACCCTATTTTCTTGGAAAGCATCCATTGGAAGGATTTTTTTCTTTCTATTGAACCAAAATTCTGTCTTCTGAGAATTTCTACCATGGTCCACATTTGCTCTTTGTATTCTTGCAGATGAAGGTAGCCTGCCTTCCACAGAGGTTAGATCCCTATTTGAGCTGCGTCTCATCTTTCTCTCTCTACCCTGTCTTTTCATCTGTCTTGCATGCACCTTTTTTCGTTCTTTCTTTTAAGTAAGACTTCATGGGGAAGGAGTCTGACCTATATCCACCTGGTCCCCAGGCCTGATAGAGCTTCTCTTCCACCTGGATCACAGGACCCCATCACACCTGGCTACAATTCTTTGGTCCCCAAGATGCTGTTCCTGACAAAGCCTTTCTTCCCCTTTGCTGTGTTAGTCAGCCAGCAGAGGGGAAATGGGCGCCACCTGTTTCTCATTTGCTCTGGCTGACCTCCCCCCACGCTCTGCTGGATTACCCAGATGTATTTGATGTCCAGGGAGCCTGCAGCCTTCCCTCTCTTGCTCAGAAAGGGCCAAGGCAACAGACCCAACTGACTGCCCTGAATGGGGAGGTGACCTCCAACAGGAGCCTGTAGAATTCCTGACATCAAGGCAGATACCTTCCCCACACTGATGATTCTGTAGCCAGTGAGGCAGGACACCTGAACCCCCATGGTTCAGTTCCACTTTGTTCAATGAAATGAAGTCTCCACTTCCTTCTGACTAGCAAACATCAGTGTACAGACTGGGAAGACATCCCAGGAACTCTACATCTTCTCATTAGAGGTGGTGGTGGGAATAGAGTTGGCCCCACCCCAGATTTTATACCTCTGGTATGTGAGATGCAAAGTGAAGAGGTGGGAAGCTCCCACTGGGGGAGAGTTATTAGGACTTGCTGGGTGCCTACACTCCTCTGCCTAGTCTGGTGCTATAGTGGGTAGGGGAGGCAGGGGCCATAGATATTCTGCAGGCTTCCGGCTCTTGCTGTCAGTGCCACTGTGCATCTTGTGTTTATATACAATTCTCCAGCTCCATTCTAGCCAAACCTCAGCAAGGCAACCAGAGCTCAGCTGGGGCCACGGCTTGGCCTGGGCCACCCTGAAATCTATTTTAGACATCTCAATGATACATTTCAGGGCCACGGGAGTGGGTGGTTTCTCTGCAGAGCCTTCTAATTTCTGGGTGGCAGTCTCGCCCTGTGTATCTCATGGTGCTGCCACTCCTGTGACTTGGGATAATGGGTACCAAGAACTGGCACTTTTGTAACTATGATCATCCACTCCCAATGCCTGTCCCTGCAGAACTGCACCGTTGCCTGAGGGTTATCCACCGGGCCCCTGCTGTTGGTATAGTTTGGTATAGGAGGCTTGAATCAAGAGCCAGATGTTTCCACGGCAAGCCAGCATTATAAACTGTGACCTCAGGATGACTAGTACAACAACAAAATGCACAGCACATTGGAAATAAGGACATAATGGGTTATGTGGCACACAGCGCAATGCCTAGGACTTGGGTGAGGTCGAGTATCGTAACACGAACTTGGAGTGTGAGGTGGGTAGTTAGTTTATGTGTTCCCATGGATCAGTGGGCATCCTTACCAGTGCACTCTCAGGTTTCCAACACAAACGAATACACTGAAGGTGCTTTTACATGTGTGTGTATGTATGTACACAAGAGCTGGACCAGCTTGAGAGTGTGAAATATGACCACAGAGGAATGACTTCCCCCAAACAGACCCCAGGCAGAGGCTGCTGGGTTCAGATGCCTGGCTTCTTTCCCAGACAACACTTTAAGTACTAGTTACCCTTCAGACTCTGAGGACACAGCTTTCTTTGCCCTTGGTGACCCACTAAATAGGCCCTTCCCTTTGGGGGAAGCTGACAACCATCTAGACAGGAGGCCCTGCCTTCTCTCTACAGAGTCCCCAAGGTACCATGGATCTTGCCTAGAATTGCAAGATCCCTACACTGGGGAGCTACTTCCTAGGAACCTGGTACCTGATTCTTCCCAGGCAGAAGGAAAAGGAAAGCTCAAGAATGCTATACCTAATAGTAATATTTACTAATTGTTTAGTGTCTAAGAGTCATTGCTTTTATGCCATATGTATCATTATTTATTGGTATTTACAAATAAAAAAAATGGAGGCCTTAAAAAAAAAAAAAAAAAAAAGGTAAGCCACCCAAAGCCAGGAAAGCAAGTGAGTACCAGGGCCAGAATTTGAATTTAACTTCCAGGAAGTACTGCTTCCTAGAACCTCACCCCATCCCCCCACCTCCCACCCCCACTTTTTTTAAAAATTCCATTTAATTGATAAGAAACTCAACAAGCATCTTGTAAGGGCAAAGCAGCATGCACCTGAGATTGAGGCTTTCGGCAGGCTGCTAGCTTGAGATATGGGTGGCAAGAGCTCCTGGCTGGCTGGAGGAGAGGTGGTAAAGGAGGAGAAGAAACAGGTTGTGGGACTGTGGCTGATGGGGATGAGTATGCTTGGAACAATAGACTCTGGGGAAACATTTGGATGAACGAGAGAGCACACTGGTTGTTCCCAAAGGACCCCTCCCCAAAGTCCTATGTATCCTCCCTCCTAGGCATGGTTGCCGGTGAAATTAGCTCTCCAGGGCCTTCAGGTTCTGAATCTCCTGACTGTAAGGCATGGGTCTTTGTAGCCCTCACTGAGTGAGAGTCACCCAAGGATGACTGTGTTCAGATGTTGCCTCTCTTATTATCTGCAGTTCTGATGAGGCCTACTGCCTAAGGTGCAGTGCTCTGCCCTTATCAGGGATTGGTCTTCCTCAGCCTTAGTCATGGAGTATTTGTGCCCTGCTAAAGGCAGGCCCACAGCCTCCAAAACTTGAACCAGGCCACCCACAGCACAGGCCCAGACATTAAGGCAGTTTAGAACTACACACTAGAGTTTCTCGTCCCCTTCCCTCTCCTCCTATTCTCTCCCCTCCCTTCCCCTCTCCTTATTTCCTCCCCCTCTTCTCTCTCCTCCTCTCCCTCCCTCCTGCTCTCATTTTTCAAGACTCCGGTCTCATGTAGCTCAGGCTGACCTCAAATTTGATAGGTAGCTGAGGGTGACCATTGAACCGATCTTCTGGCTCTGCCCGGGTTTACAAGCACCCACTACATCATCCATGGAAATTTTCAATTGTGTCCTTCTTGGAAGCAGGTGTACACGGAGTGCAGGCTGCATTTCAGCCTCCAGATTATTTGTTTGATTCCAGAAGCCATACCAAAGGAGTTAGAAACTTAACTCAAAGGAATCAGAGCTGGGAATGGTGGCGTATATTCTGTAATCCTAGATGTTCAGGAAGTTTAGGGGAGGGGTTTGCAAGTTTGAAATTAGCCTTGGTATTTTAGTTAGGGTTACTATTGCTGTGATGAAACACCATGACCAAAGCAACTTGGGAAGGGAAGGGTTTATTTGGCTTACACTTCCACATCACTGTTCATCATTGAAGGAAGTCAGGACAGGAACTCAACAGGGCAGGAACCAGGAGGCAGGAGCTGATGCCGAGACCATGGAGGGGTGCTGCTCACTGGCTTGCTCTACATTCTCAGCCTGCTTTCTTATGGAACCCAGGACCACCAGCCCAGGGGTGGCACCACAATGGGCTGGGCCCTCTCACATCAATCACTCATTTAAAAAAATGCCTCACAGGGTTGCCTACAGCCTGACCTTATGGAGGCACTTTCTCAACTGAAGCTCCCGCCTCTCTGATGGCTCTAGCTTGTGTCAAGTTGGCATTGAACTAGCCATGACACTTGAGATAGTTAGACCCTATCTCAAAAAGGGTAAAAAGAGGAAACAGGGGTAGAGCACTTGCCTAGCATGCACGAAACCTGGGTTCGGTCTCCAGCACCCCCATCCCCCCACACAGTGGAATCATCCCCTTGGCATAGTGGAGAAGGCACCCTATTCATACAGCTTTGTTTGAATGAGCATAGGACAGCGCTCTCAGAGAAGATGGTCCTCTAGGGAGTGAAGGAAACAGGCCTTCCTGGGGCTCGGAGGGCCTACAGGGTGTGAGGGTACCTGTTAATTTATGCTCAAGACTTCATCATTTTTTTTTTCCTTCTCTCAGTTGCTATAGGAGCCAGGGTGTTTTGTCATGGAGCATTTTGTTTTGTCATGGAATCTAGCTGTCCCCGTGATGTCTTCATCTGTCAGAGTTCAGGGTTTGTCACAAGAGAGTAGGCACTGCCCTACTCTCTTAAGGCTTCCACAGGGTCTTGACGATGACAGAGCATCCAGGAGTTGCTGCAGGACTCGACTCCTGGCTTCACTGTCAACACATCCCTGCTTCAGCACTCAGGAAAGGGAGCAACCATAGCAAAGACAGCGTCTATGCCCCTTGGGGGCAGATACTCAGGTGGCTGTGCTGTGGTGCTGCTCCCACTGCATGGAGGATGACTACAGATGTAAGACATGTCCTTCAGCTCTGAAGGCTGGACCTGTGATTCCTGGTACTTCCTCAACAGTAGAGTTTCCTTGTTTCTCAGCAGGCAATGTGGAGAAGCTGCTGTGCTCCTGTTGCTACCATTAAAAGGGCATGCTGGGCTTTCAGGAACATCAGGGTCTAGTCTCCAGGGAAGGAGGCCTGCTTAGCACCCTAGGCCTTTTTCATTCCTGAACCTAATCGGTAGCTTCAGGGCCACTCCAAGCCTAGCTGTAGAGTTTTTGGTCTTTAGAGGAAAGCACCCAACCCCAATACTGTACTGAAGGTTATATAGTGTGCAGAGGTCAGAGCCCTTCATTCAAAGCCACCTAACACACAGGTGACATTGGAGATCAGCAACAATAGTAACCAGCATTTATTGAACACTCACTGTGTGACAGCTGTGAGGCATATTTTGTCCAGATAAACCCATCTCATCTCTAGAATGAGATGTGATTCGAGGATTATGTACACAATCTTTAACAGCCCAGGCAGGCTATAGAGACAGAGGAGCCCAAGGGCATCCTGCTCTGCCTCCTGTAGTTGCTGAATGGACTGTTGAGGTCAAGTGACCAAGGTGGCAGGGGGCACAGGCTAATGATGCTTGCCTAAATGAAGGAGGGCTCTGTAGTACTTGATAACCAGGATGGCCTGACCAGGATGGACTTCTGTTGGCTGGTAATGCCATGATCACAAAAGACTTAGATATGTCAGAACTCATGAATGACTAATTAATGCCAAGCAGTTTTCCCAAAGGCACATGGCCCATTCATGGTGAAGCTAAGCTTCAAAGCAGCCTTGGTTCAGGCTCCCACATTTGGCTACTAGGCTCCACTACCTTTTGCATGACAAGTAGCAAATCTGTTCCTTGCCCCTGCTGTATTCTAGAACTCATGGGCTCAGTCTTGCCATGGTTTTGACGATCCAGGTTTATAAAAATGGATTCGCTCCTGGCTTCTACAAGCATCCTTCAGCACTGACTATTTGCGAAGCGTCTTGCACCCCCCACAAAAGGTAATCACTGTCCAATGTCAGAATCTGACCCATGGAGGAGGACTCCAACAGTGTCTTAGCTGGAGCAGGATAGAGCAGAACCCAGGTGCTATAGGAAGGCTGCCATGAGGGAGCTTCCCAGATGGACCAGAAGGAAAAGTGCCAAAAGGGCTTAGATGGTCAGAAAGCTGCTCTTGTCTTTGTGCCTGTGAATCCTTGATCTCTCTCTCTCTCTCTCTCTCTCTCTCTCTCTCTCTCTCTCTCTCTCTCTCTGTCTGTCTCTAAGTGCATCCTTGGATAAGCCACTTATCTGCCAGAGTTTCAGCCTCCTTGTTGGTAAAACAGGAATCAGATTCCCCAGCTTCCAGATCTAGAGGACTTGGGAGGGAACTGTACGGGAAAGGGCTGGTCCAGAGGCTACTGTGGCTGGGGCTGCAGATGTTAGCCCCATTGCAACTTAGGGTGCTACTTCCTTCTACTCTCCGTGCCCACTCCCTCCCTCTGTAAGTAGACCCTGATTTCTGCATTAGATTCTCCATCATGCTGCATCATGGGGTGGGCATAGGCTCCATGAAAGGTCCGAGACTTTTGACAATATCTGTAATTTGATGTATTATGCACGAGGTACTGTTCTAGACACCGTTCTGGCATTTATTAATTCAGTTGCCAGGACAGCAGAATCAGGTACTACATTTGTTCCAATTTTCCCAACAAGGAACTGTTAAGTGTGCCTCAGGCACTTGCCTCCATAATCACTATGCCACATGGCCTCACCCATGAAGAAAGCTGGCCTTGTAAAGTCCCACCGTCATGACAGATATGCCTGGAGCCTATTATTTTTAAAGAGGTGCATCTACCTGGGGGGTTTCTGTAACATTTTGGTCGGGGAGCCTGGCTGGTCCTCCGTTCTTACTTGGGTACCTGTTGCCAGAATTGGGACAGTTTGTGAGGTCTACTGCAGGTATACCTTCACATCGCCAGCATGTGCTACTCCACCCTGTATGCTGGTGGCCTAAAAGGGACACTGTGCTTACTATAAGAGACAGGTGTGCACTGAGACTCTGGCAGGGAGCACTTTGTGTCTCTGGGACTCTGGCTACCTGGGGTAATAGAAATGACATCAGCTTTGAAGACTTCCATTTGAGGTTTCAGATCAACCCAAAATGCGTACTCTTTCCTGTCTATGGTCTTCTCTGAACCTATTCCTCATCTTCAGGCTGGGACTAAGATCCAGCATTTGGGGCCATTGTGAAGATTAAGTTAAAGGAAAAGCAGAGAGTACCTGGCACCCCATAGGCAATCACAAAGTGATTCTGTTCCCACTTCCCCTACAGGCTTGCCGTTATAACCCCTGTACCTCTTGTGGTGACCCCAGTGGTGACCCCAGTGGTGACCAGTCACCCCAAGAGACTCCATTCTTAGTTTGACTCAGTCACTAAACCTGTTTCAGGTCAGCATAGTCTCTGAGATGTGAATTATGGAGCCCTGTGGAGCTAGCTTGAACAAAACAGGGGGTTTATTATAGGACACAGCATCTCCAGGACAGGGAGGACACCAAGAACCAGCCAGGTTTCCAGGAGAAATGGAGCTAATGGCACCAAGCGTCTTCGCCTGCTCAGCACATTGGCTCTCCTCTGATCTTCTCTACACATCGGGTTCATTTCCTTTCATACCACTGACTGGCTTCTTTTGTTCCTGGTCCACGTGGTAGCATGTGGAGGCCCACGTTCTGTCCAAGAGAGCAGCTGGTTTACCCATGGGAGGAGGTGGAGGCCCTGACCGGCCTATCACAAGGAGAGGAAGTTGGCTTTTTAAGGTTTTCAAGGTCATAGGTCAGCCTGGTGGTTGTTTAAACTATTATGAAAATAAAAATCTCAAAAACAGTATGAAGAAAATACACAGACTGTAAGGTGTGGAGGAGGATTGTCAGAGGTTGGCCTTCTTGGTTCAAGGTCAGCACCCACTGTGACCCTTAGCCCAGGATCTAGCTCCGATCTAAATCAGGCTGAAAATTAGCAGTGTCCTTATTTCTGGATGGGTTGGGAACTCAGGCTTGATCTGTTGGTTTACCCTGGCCTGGTCTGCCCTTCTATTGGCCAATAACCTCTCTGGAGGTCTTTGTGGGCTCCTCCTGGGGCCGAGGCATGGGATCTACCCTTGTGGTTTGTTAGCACACAGCTGGGAAGACATCTGTGGAGGAACAGGGCCAGGACATCTTGGCTCCTTAGCTTTTCTCATGGGAACAGGTGGATGGATTTGAGACTGACCTCGAATTTGCTGTAAGCCCGAGGCTGGAGGTGTTGGGCTAGTAGGAGTGGGACCAGCCTTGCCTTAGGGGATGGAGTGTCAAATGACTGGCAGGAAGAAAATCATCCCAGAGGAGCCAGCTCTGCTTCTGAGCTGGGGGAGCCAAGTCTGAGCCAGGACAAGGGGTGGATTCCTGCCATTTTCTCACACTCTGCAAGGATTGGATTTCCCCTGCATATGTGGATCAGTTATAATGTTTTCAGCCTCTCAACCCAAGCACTCAGAAATAGCCTAAATCGCTGCTTTATTCCCTTGGGGTCATCAGAGAAAGGACATAGACTGTAGTGGCCACATACACAGGCACTGGGGTCAGACAGAGTTTAAACCAGAGTTGATAGTGTTGAGTCCCCAGGCGTGTTAACCTCTCAGCTCTAGCCTGCTGTTGGTCCACTCCAGCCCTCCCTTCTCTCCTGTTTCCAAGCTGCCATCTCCTGAATGCTTCTGTCCCTGTGTGTTATCTCATGTCCCATGTCCACCAGGTGTTTTGTTCCCCAGGTTCTGCATATGCAGGAGTCCCCCAGGATGCTAGCTCTCTTCCAGCTGCCACCCAGACTGCCAGACACACATAAGTGAGACACACCAGTGCTGCCTGCCTCAAATATGCCTTTGATGGAACAGCACCAGTATCCATCCATCTGGTAGTTCTTCCTTCTCAATTTTCTCCCCTCCTTACCAAAGTGACCCCTCATCTTCTCTGTCCCTCTCCCTTTGCTGTGCTCAGAGAAACCTGCATCGCCTTTTCTTGGTGGCCTCCACTCTTTGCATCCACTGTTAGCGTAGGTCCAACCTTGTCAGGTCCCAGCACACTTATTCAAGAGTTCAGCCACTTGCTAGAAGATGATGGAGTTTGCTTCCTTGCCTCTGGCCAACTGTGTATCTGGCTTTGGTCTCCATCTAAACGAGCCTCACTCAGCCACTCACCCAGAGTTCTCTGCTCCCTCACTTCCTCTGCCTGTGAGTTCAAGGAATCAAAGCAGATTCTTGCAGTCAAAAGTGACTGGAAATGGGAAAACTGCACCCTTAAATCTCAAACAGACAGATGTGCTGTGCTGGAGGCTCTCAGAAACAGGCTAAGGCCAATCCTTTGCCCCTGTCCCAAGCACTACAGGCACCATCATCTATAGGAAGCCACCAGGAACAGTCTCAGGGAAGCATCCTTCTCCTCTTGTATCTGCCTCTCTGCAGGGCCAAAGGCAAGAGCACGGGTCAGCCAGTCGGAGCCTTTCCTGGAGGCATCTGGTCACCACTGCTCTTCCCTTGGCTGAGAGACAGAAGGTGAGGAGAGCCCAGGGCACTCAGGATTCCTAGCTTCTATAACCAGGTCAGAGATTCTCCATTAAGAGGTCAGTATTGCCTCTCTCTATCTCTTGTCGGCCCCAGAGTGACCCCAGGCCTACCAACACTTAAAGCTTTCACTGCCTGCTTCACAAATATAGTCATGTCTCCATTATCTGGGCTAATATAAAAGTTGTTTCTGTTTTGTTTTTTAATTCATTCCCTCTGTCTTGAACTACTCTTCTTGATATTTAGGACTCAGCTTTCCTTTCCTGGTTTTTGAATACTTTTGTTTGTTTTGTTTTTATTTGCTCATTTGTTTTGAAACAGAGTTTTACCAAGCAGCTCTGGCTGGCTGGAACTCATCATGTAAACCAGGCTAATCCCAAGCAGAGATCCCCCTGCCTCCCGAATTCCAGGATTAAAGGCATGCACCACTCTTTGACTCCTCGGAGTATCTGTTTTGATTCTTTGAATTCCTGTGCAGAGGAAGTAAGAAGCAGACACTCTGGATGACAGGGTGGGTGAGGATCGTTTGGATGGGGTCTGAGGCCACATGAGCAGGTTGCCAGGGCTAAGGGACCCCCCTGTGTCAATCTCTTACCTCCTCAGGTTCCTTGGTTCCCATATGTTCAGGGAGTACAAACTGACAGTAGCATCAGCTTGAGCCAGACATCACTGGAAAGGGAATCTCTCTCCACCCTCTCCTGTCTTGTCTCCCTCCTTAAAGAAAAAAAAAAAAGCTACATTATCTCAGGCAGCTCTGTATGTAGGAGAAATATGTCTGGAAGAAAAAAACAGATGGAGAGGGGGATGGGTGATGAGGTGTCAGAGCAACTGTCCCTTCTGTCCCTCTGCGGAGGGAGGGAATCTCAGGGGAAAATGGTAGTAGCAGAAAGAATGGAGATGAGACTTTATCGGCTTGCCTGTATGATAACTGACACCTGGGAGTGATGTGGGCAGAGCTCGAGGACATCTGCTCCATGCACATCTAGGGTACCTGACATCCTGGACTCACTGCTGACCTGGAAGACAACACCCACCTGTCAGGGGAAAGGCAAGTGAGGCAAGGCCAATGGCTTCCTGGGCAGGGAAGACCTTTCCTTACTCTCCTTGCTTCTTAGCCGGAGACCTAAAGGACCTTCAGATTGAAGGATGTGTGCCTCATGGGACTCTATCTGAGCTCCAGCACGGCTGCCTCCCTTTGGAATGTTCTAAGTCAGGGTTTCTCAGAATGGAATTCAGATATTCAAGCCATGAAGAGAAGTGAGGGCACCAAGTGATGGTGAGGTCTAGACACCTTTCCACTGGAGCTGGTTAAACCCTCCTGAGGTTATGGATGCTTACTTCAACTCAGGGGCAAGCCACAGCATCACCAGGTTACAGCCAGAGAGACCTGAGGGGTGATGTGCAAACCCTTCATTTTGCAGATGAGGCCAAGCAAGCCGTGGCCTCACTTGAGTTCCCTTGATTCCTGATCCAACAATCCCCATCTTCCTGATCCAGTGTAATCTGCTTCCCCACTTCCCTACTTGGTTGTATAGTTAGGGTGTTCTACCTCGGCACACACAGCACGTCCTTTAGATGAAGGTGTGGGATGAGTTCCCCCTCTGGAAGATGACCCAAGGCTGTCAGAGTAGGATGAGATCTCAGTGAACACCATCCAATCTCCTGTTCAACAGGAGAGGGAACTGAGGTGCCCAAAAGTACAGTTAGCCTCAAGTCACCCAACCCATGAGTGGGAGACACAAGCTCTAGATCCAGATCTCTGACTTCCGTTCCTGTCCCATGACATTTGTTTTAGGCAGTCACCCTGGGGTAGGGAGGACATGCAGCCTGTAACCTCAGCAAATGGCTGCTGCTGGCCTGGTGTGCACATTTTAAAAATGTACCCACTGAGGTTTGGGACAGAGTGATAAGCACATTCTCCCTCCCTCCCTGTGGCTATTGAACCTCATAAATACTCTTTAAAAATCACTCCACAGTTTCTCCTACCCGCAGACGTTCATATAATGCTCACCAGGACCTGAGATGTTGATGAAGGAACCTCTGCTGGCAACAGTCCCAAGTGTAGGGAAATGAGATCACCCCGGAGCAGGACAAAGGCCCCAATAGCCTTGGATGGGCCAGTGTGAGTTCTGTTATAGACTATGGCCTCAAATCCAAGAAACTGAGTTTCATATCCTACCCCCTCACTGAAGTTTCCTGGGAATAGAAAACTGACTCAGTTTCCCTCTGGAGGAAAGCAAGGATTGTGAAAGTGGGGTGCAGGAGATGAGACCAAGTCTGCAGATGTCCAAGGCCATCTTTCAGAGTAGGCAGGGGAAATTCTGTGTTTTTAGCCTGCTCACAGTGCCTTGGCCTCACCTACAGCTGCCATCATCCCTGCTCTGCTGTCCTAGTGATCTTTGCATCTTCTGTGCTTGGGTGCAAGTGGGCCAGGCATTTTAAGGATGAAATGTGGTGTTTGCTACCAGGCATCTCAGAACCTTTAGGCTAGAGAGCTAGCTGTTTGCTAGGACAGTGACCTTTTGGATTTCTTGGCTCATCAGTCCTGACTCACTGTCCAGCCTGGCAATCCTCCAGGTCTCCTTGCCTATACCCAGCCCTCTAGAACTAATCATAATTCCTCCATTCTGGTTCACAAAACACAAGCCTGGAGGAGAATTAGAAAGTACACTGATTCAGGTTACAAGGCTTGTGAGGGCTTCTTGGAGCAGGAGATGGTCAACCAGGGCCCTGTGGCTGGGCAGAAACTAACCAGGTAAAGCAACAAGCGGTACTGATGTCTAAGTGAGTTCAAGTATTTATGGAAAGCAGCAGGTCACCAAGGCAGAAGAGGTGCAACTTGAGGCTGGGTGGCTAGGGGCAGGGTCTGGAATAAGCGAGGACTTATAGGTTAGGATCAAGATTCTGAATGCCCCACCCCTACCCCAGCCCAGTGGAAGGAGAGGAAAGGTGTGTTTGGTTTTTGGTTTTGGTTTGTTTGTTTTTATTGATTTTATGAGACATGTGTAGCCATGGCTGTCCTGGAACCCACTTTGTAGACCAGGCTGGCCTGTAACCCAAAGACCCACCTGCCTTTGCCTCCCAAGTGCTGGGATTAAGGTGTATGCACCACCACTACCCGGTTCCAGGAAAGGTTTTAAGAGGAGGAATAAAATCAGGTTTGTGTTTGTGAAAGCCACTCAGGCTGCTGTTGAAGAGTAAATGGGGGAGTAAATAGATTCCTACCTGGAAGACTCCAAGACTGTCATAGCCATTCAAGTGACAGCATGATGCTCCAGAGAAAGGGGAAGACAGTGCAGATGTGAGAGCTGGGGGGCCATGTAACGATAAGTCTTTCTGCCGAAGCTGCCTGAGCCCTGCCGCCACCATTTTGTAACTATAAGTCTTTACTCAATCCGCCAGAGCCCTGCCGCCACGTTAAGGTTCCAAGTAACACACACAGATTTATATTAGGTACAAATGCTGCTTGGCCAATGACTAGGATTTCTCATCTGCTAGCTCAGTCTTAACTATCAGCCATAATCATAAGACTTATCTTATGGAGGACACAGTTCACCTGGCGGTCACATGGGACTCCAGAGCAGAGAGCAAGAGGAAGAGAAAGAGGACGATTTCCTTCTTGTCCCTGCTTATATATGAGTCTGCTTGCTATGTCACTTCCTGCCTGTATCACAAGACTTCTTTTTACTACATTTCCCAGAATCCTCCTCAACTCCTAGTCCCAACTATCTTTCTGCTTCATTGGCCAAACAGTGCTTTATTCAACAACCAATAAGATAAACATATACAGAAGGACATTCCCCATCAGGGCCATGAATAAGCTCCAGGGAGACAATCAAAGTAGAGAAGCTGAGCAACCTGCCAGGGGAATTCTGGGAAGAACAGAGTCCGTGGTCCTAGAGAACTTGTCCTCTGACCCCACAGAAGGTCTTCAGTGACAAGATGTGATCATTTGTGCTCCCATTCATTAAAGTTTTCATATATATGTGTATTTTTCATATTCACTTAAAAATAAAACTGACAAACTTTATTTTGCCTATACATAAGTTTCTTATATGTAAAGCATGTACGTTTGATTAAAAACTACAAAATCCTCAACTTTTCTAGTAATAATGCCATTTGTCAAAAAACCAAGTAATTTTAACTGAACTTACAGTCCACAAGATTCATACAAACTGAACTCAGGGAAGAAGGAGAGGCAATCACACTGTCGGAAGTGGGAAGATGTGGTGAAGACCATGGCAATGGCCGCAGCAGTGAGAGTGACAATGATGGTTGGTGGTGGCGTTAGAGATAGTGATGATGGTGATGGTGATGGTGATGGTGCTGATGGTGATGACCAGTGATGGGATGATAGTAGAAAAATGAGGGATGTGAGGAGGGTAAGATGGTTTGGGTGATGGTGATTGCAGAGGCATTTGGTGGTGGTGGTGATAGTGAGGGCTACAGCCGTTATGCCATCTCGAGTCTCGGAAAAGGCTAGTGTGGTACTCTTAGAGCTGGGTAGTTGTGATGTAGATCATGGCCACCGCACATGTGCCCAAATAGAAGAGTTAAATGTAGCCCCCAAAGAGCCTTAGTTCACTTACTTAGGCAACAAGTTTGACTGAGCCAAGACCATGATTGAGATCACAGAAGTGTAGAATTGGTCCCTGAGGGGCTGGGGAGATGGTTTGGTAGGTAAAGTGCTTGCAGAACAAACTTGATGACCTGCATTTGGATCTCTAGAACCCATGTACAAGTGAGGCACCGTAGTGTAGGTATCTGTAATCCCAGGCCCTCTACAAGGATTTGAGACAGTAATAGGAAAATCACTGGAAGCTAGTGGGCCAGCCAGCCTGGCGTATGTAGTGGTCACTAATAGAGGCACGGTCTGAAGGTGGAAGGGAAGGCCCAACACCAGAGGTTGTCCTCTGACCATCATACATGTACTATGGCTGACACCCACCCATATTCAAACACACACATCATACATATACAAGATTAAAGAATAATAATAGTAATTGACCCTTGACTTCCAGGAGGATACTATTGCCCCCCATGTGACTCATGTTACATTTTGGTGTTCCATGTTGCCTTATTGACATTTACTCCACTCAGTTTTTTATGAGCTCAACTGAGAGCTCCCACATGTTAAAGCACCCTTGTACATAACTGACCACCCTGTACCTGCCTCCCTACCCACCTCTGCTGGCATGACACAGGTGAGATGGTAAACCAAGCTCTTCCAATAGCAAGGACTGTACACTTGGTCCACAGTGTTTCTCTGAGACCCTGAACAACTCATTTTACCTCCTGGGTCCTCAGCTTATGCATCTCTTCCAAGTAGAGGTTATTTGCTCCATTCTTCCTAGTTGCTGCTGGGATGGGGGTACTTGTCATCAACAGAAGACACAGTTGTGTGGATGGTGGGGGGAGGGGGACCTCTTTGGACACGGTGCATTCCTCACACAGTATACCAACTGTCTGGTCAGTGGACTTGGCCACAAAGGGGCCCTTGTCTAGGAGATCCCATTGGGAACCATACCACTAGTCATAGTCCTTTATCTAGTCACTGGCCTTTATCTCTGGTGAGTCATGTCATGTAGGCCTGAGGTAGAGCCCTTAGAAGGCTCTTGAATCTGCATGAAGTTTAGCCCCAGTTTATGAAAGAAAGGTGGGTAACATAAGACTAGCTTTGTCATCCTGACCTCCACATCTTTTCTCATCCCTACCCTGAGCAGTGCCCTCTCTCCTTTTCATGTTACTTCTCCTTTCCTCAGGACACAACACAGAGGTCCCTGGGAACTGGCTGTGAGGCCAGTTTACCCAGACTTTAGATATTAGAACATTTGCATTGTGCTAGGCATTGCTGGGTTACCTTTGCATAGTAGGTCCACAAATCCTCACAATACTACAAAACATGGCTTACTGTCCTCAGAATTCACACTTGAAAAGCAGGAAGTGGAGGAACATGGGGCTTAGGTTACTTATCTGAGCCCACTACCATGAGTGATCGTACTCCAGACACCTGTAGCCTTAACATAGGTGTCTGGGGGCCAAGAGGCCACAGAAACAAAGTGGGCCTGCAAATGGGACAGTTGGGGCACTTTAAGAGCTCGGTAACCTGTGTCTCTATAGTGAGAGCTGAATTCTGCATCCCGGAAGGCAGGTCTGATATGCATACTACAAAAAAAGTTCTGCTATATGAGCTCATAGCCCCAGAGATGCCCAGGTACCTGTGCTCTGTTGTTTCTGTAGCCTGATGGAGTGAACAGTGGTGTTCCAAAGCTCTTCTGGCCAACAGGCATTAGGGTCAAATACAAGCCTGATTCTTGGCTTTTCAGAAGTACTGCTGTTAATTTTAGAAATAACACTTTTCACAGGCTAAAAAAAAAAGTGAGTTTAATCATACACTCTCGCTGTTTTTTAATGAATGCATTGTTTTAGGCTCTGTGAGAATGCAACAAAAGTTAAAAAAAAAATTCAGATCTTGTCCCCATATTTTGTAGGTTGCTCTTAAGATTGGAGTCCAAGGCTTCCTGCATGTGGGCAGACAAGACCCCCAGATGGGCCGTGGCATATATGAGTAAAACAAGAGTGCATTTGTAAGGGAGAGTCGTGGGAGGCACACACGTACCAGATTTCACTTCTGTTCCTTCTCTTGGCATAGTAGCTAGAGATGATCAAATGCTGGAGAGCACCAGGAACAATGGGAGACGATGGAATGGCTGAGGCAGAATTCTTCTTGAGTGTTTTGCCTGTGTGTATGTATGTGTGTCGCACGTGTGCCTGGTGTCTGAGGAGGCCAGAAAAGGAGGTTGGAGCCCCTGGAACAGGATTTAGGTATGGTTGTGAGCCACCATGTGTAGGTGTCTGGAATCAAACATGGGTCTTCTACAAGAGCAACAAGTGCTCCAAATTGCTGAGCCATCTTTCCAGCCCCTGAAGCAGAGTTCGTAGTTATTCCTAGCCTCTCCTAAAGTGAGACTCAACCACATCTTTCTCTCCTCCTCTTCACAAGTGGAAGTGTTAGGCCCATTGCTATCAGCCACCTCCAGTGTGGTCCACTCTCAGCTCCCAACACTCTGAATCCTCAGCCAGGCTCAGCACAGAAATGCAGAGCAAAGAAACAGGCCCTGCCCACAGAGAGTCCCTAACCTACTGGGGGAAGAGAGGACCTAGGCAGACACTCAGGGAGAGACACAGGCACAGGTCTGTGGATGCAGCTATGACACTGCAGTTGAATACCAACTCTGCTCAGGGCGTAGACATGGACTATCGGCCAGGAGCTGTCTGGACACTGTTAACTGAGACTGGAAATGCCAGGAGGGTGCTGAGGACTGGAGCTGTGGAAGACAGATTGAATTAGAGATAGATTCTTAGAGAAGTTCAAAACAAGGAAAACATCAGCTGGGAGAAGCAGCTACAGGGGTGTGCCATCTGGGGGGAGAGTGCTGTCAGTGACTAGAGGGAGGACTGAGGACTTTAGACAGCTTGCACCAGTGTTTCTCAAGCTTGTTGGAAACCAGGTCAATTACTGCTCTGAGACCGCCCTACTAGGTCCAAGCAGGTGTTAGCAGACTCCCTGAGTGCCCATGGCCAGCTCCAGCCCCGGTTCTCTCTTCACCTCACTCCCTGTGAGCCTAGCTTGCCAGCTAAGGAACAGAGCCTGCCTTAGTTGTGGACAGAGCCAAGAGAATTCACCATGGTAACTCTCTGGCTGATGGGGACTTGGGTTGCCATGGAAACATGTATAAAATCAAAAAGTATTTTGGGGGACTGGTTGCAGCTGAGAAGGATGGTGGGGACCATTTGTAGCAGTGCTGCACTTCCCAGGGTTCTGTTCTATGCCTCTTCGAGTTCCTCCCTGAAATGGTGGGAGAGCCAGAGCCTAGCCAGGGACTTCTGAGAAATAATACTAGTATTACCAGGAACACTCCCAGAGGGCATCCTCGGCAAAACACATCTCCCATTTCCCTGGCGAGTGCCAGGTCTGCTCCTCAGCAACACCATGAAATCTGCAAAATTCATGCACCTCTGTAGCCTTGCTCCTGCCTGAGACTCCTGGCACTCACCCAGCCGTCTCTCATAGTCTCTTTGCTGACAGGACCTTCTTGTCAAAGGTGGCCTATCATAAGCTCAATGTGGAGACTCGAAGATCCCTTTGTCATGATACTGGGAGAGCCACACAGACACTGGGCATGCTGAGAGCCACTACAGACAATCCTGTTCTTCCATTGCCTCACAGTAGACACCAGATGAGACACAGGGTGTCTGAATTTCATGGCCCACCTCTTGCCGTCTTTTCCCCGGCTCCACCTACAGTATGGTGGTACTTGAGCAAACTGTGGGATGGGCCATTGCCCTGGTGGAACCATTGGACAATTTTCTGAAATCGAAGGGTAGGAGAGGAACCTCAAAAGAAAAGAAAGAAACATTTGATTGTCTCCATGGTCTGGGCCAGCAGTTGTCATTCATAATTAGAAGAATGCATTCTTTACCATCCTAGGCCTCAGTTTCTCCCTCACCAAATGGATGATGCCAAGCCTCTTTTCAGAGAGGCTGTTAGTGAACCCTGGCAGACCTGGAAGCCTCCTGCAGACCTGTGAGAACACCACCTGCAGGGTAGGAAGGTCAACAGGGAGAGCAGTGAACTCTACCCTGGAGACCCCGACCCCTCTGAGGCCTTCCCTCCTGCCCTCCGGAAGCTGTAGCCTGAGAAAACTCTCCTAAAAGCTGCACTTACTTAAGCCAGGCTTGGCTCAGGTTTCAGGACTCAGGGATCCCTACCCCCACCCCCAAGACTAGAATGAAGCTACAGGAATTTTGAGGAGGCCACATATTAGGCTTTTAGGATACAGGCCCAGCTGTATCTCCTGGTGTGCGTCTCCTGGAACCTCCCAGACTGAACTGAAGAATCAGTAAGACTTAGGGGACAAAGCTGGCTTGCCCGGGAAGCTCTGGGGAGAACTGCCCTAACTGAGCAAGGCCAGGGCCTGGGAGCTTTTGTTGTTTGACACCCCTCCTCTGCCCCCCCCCCCGCCCCTCCCAGTGCTCAGCCAGCTCTGCCAAAAGGAGACACAGTTTCTGAAGGGCTCCAATCCAAATTCTTCCTGGCTCTTTTGAACTTCCCCTATTCCTCTCCTGTCAAGCATTTTTATGCCAAAATAATTAGGTAATTAATGATCATGTCATAGACCTTGTTTCTGGCACTCTACACTTTTAAAACTTTGGACTCTGTGTTATACATGTGGATATCAGCCCACAAGCTTGGACACTCAACAGATACCTTTAAGTTGCCAAGTCCACATAATCCTTATTCTGAGCCCTTACCTACCTGAAGGCCAAGATGTTTCATTTCAGAATTTCTGTGGTCCTTTCCCCCTACTTGGGCTTACATCCAGACCAGGAGAGTTTAGGTGGGGCTTGGAGAGCATGTGTTTTTACCTCTGCAGCCTTCCTCAGCTCACAGACCCACAACAGCACTCTAGTAGGTAGGGTTACAGTTAGGGCTATTGAGCTCTCTTTCTAGAATGCTATGGACGTGGCACTCTTTGCCAAGCCAGGAGCCCACATCCATTGTCTTCTGCTTTGCACTAACTACTCCTACAGTGTGGGGATGTAATTGGACTGTTCACTCCTGGGCCTCCATTCCTTCCAGAACCAAGAGAATCTTGCTTTCTCGAATCTTCTCTCATGGGTAGTCTCTTCTCAGCCTCCAAATCTCCTTAAGAGCTGGAAACTTTCACCAGATACACAGCTGGCTCTGCTTCTTGCTCCTACTCAGTGTCCTTGAAGACCCCAGGGAACTGGGAAGTTAAATACACAGAGACCCAAATTAAAAAAAAAAAAAACAAAAAACAATGTCCCCCACCATGTGTATTCTCATTGTCTCATACTCCCCCTGTAGTAGGCATTGTGAGTATTGTTCCAGTGCAGACATGGGAGCTGCATTCTGAACTTAAACCGCTGAGTTCATGCCTCTTCCTAGGACTCAAACCCAGGTCTCTGACTTCTCAGCTAAAGCCCCTACTGCAAGCAGGCCTTCTGACCATCCTGAATGGTCCGTGAGAGCCTGGAAAAGAGCCAGCAATGGCTGATGGTGCAATTCCTTCTGCATATTAAGTCACTGTCCCAAACCAGGCAATGGTTAGTACAGCATAATTCTGAGACAGTTGCTTCTGCCTCCATTTTATAAATAGGGTTGGAGGACGCTGCCCTATTTAGCTTCTCAAAAGCACTGGGTAAGAAAGGGTTAATTTCATCTTCCAGTTTAGAGCCATCATTGAGGGAAGCCTAAGGGGAAAACCTGGAGGCTGGAAGGAGGAGTGCTGCTCACTGGCTTGTTTCCCTTGCTTGCTCAGCCTGCTTTCTCATATAACTCAGGACTACCCAGAGGTGGCACTGCCCACAGCTGGTGGGTGGGGGGGCATTCCAACATCAATCACTAACCAAGAAATTATCCCACAGATCAAACTCTTGGAGGCTTTCCTCAATTCCCCAGTTTGTGTTAGCATAACAAAAACTAACCAGCATTGATGTTGAGACACAGAGAAAGCTTTTATCTGCTATGAAGAGTTGGTAACCAGTGCAATCATATTTGAACCGCACGTTCTTGGTTTTGTTTGGTGTGTGTGTGTGTGTGTGTGTGTGTGTGTGTGTGTGTGTGTGTGTATTCATCTGTGTATATATGCACATAGAGGCCAGATGTCAATCTCAGGTGTCATTCCTCAGGTGCTGTTCACCTGATTTTCTGAGACAGAGTCTCTTACCAGCACAGAGTTCATCCAATGAGCTAGGTAGGCTGGACAGCCAGCACCTACAGATCCACCTGTATTCGCTCTCCTGGTGCCAGGACTACAAATGCTTACCACCAGCCTGCACATTCTTAAAATGTAGAGTCTGGGGCTGGAGAGATGGCTCAGAGGTTAAGAGCACTGACTGCTCTTCCAGAGGTCCTGAGTTCAATTCCCAGCAACCACATGGTGGCTCACAACCATCTATAGTGAGATCTGGTGCCCTCTTCCGGCCTGCAGGCATACATGCAGGCAGAACATTGTATACATAATAAATAAAATCTTAAAAAAAAAATGTGGAGTCTGGGGGTGGAGCTGAGCTCCTCATGTTGTGCAACAAGCTCTTTGCCAACTGAACTACACCCCCTACTCCCCACCCCTGCTAGCCCTTATTAACTCCCTGGCAATGATGGTAGAAGCTACAGTGCCTTTAAGGAGGAAGGAAGGAAAGCAAGTGTACGGAAGGAGTAACTTTATCGCGATTTTGTTTAGCTTTATGACTTCATCCAGCCTCCAGAAGAAGAGGCTGCTTCCCACAGTGGCGCGCTCCATTCATCCCTGTAAATGCATTGCTTCCTACCACCCACTCGCAATCTCACCGCTTGTTCAGTCTCAGGGCGCCTCCTCCCTCCATGTCTCCTTCCCAGCTGAAGCTTTGCACACTTATCTCAAACTGAAAAGCCTCAAGGAAGGACCTGCCAGCAGTGGGGAGAGGCCCAGGGGTGTAAGGCAGGGTTTGGCAGCCCCTCCCCACCATCTGCTTCCAGCCAGGATGCAGGGGAGGAGGATGTTCTAGCGGAGACTGAGGTGGGGAAACTCGGGTGTTGACTAGCTGAGGGCTGCCGGTGGGGGTTAGCCCCTGGGGGAGGCTGCCATGTACCTTACCTCTGCCTGCTTCGGCAGTCACCCAAATAAAGCCCCTCCTTCACTGCCCTCCCGCGTTGCGGCAGAGGGCAGCAGCTGGTCTTCTCCACACATTTCCCTTAGCCAAGCTGGGTAGTGGTCTCATTCACAACTTGTCTCCCAAGGCGGGTGGAGGTGTTTGGAGAACAAGAACCTGGGGGCTTGCAATTAGCAGTGTGCATCTGGGGAAGTGAAGCACCTGGAGGCAAGTGGCGGCTTGAAGCTCCTCCCACCTGTGAAGGGCACAGAGATTCAGCATAACTCCATCCTCTCTGGCGGCCATCCCTGAGGGCCTCCTGTACCAAGCAAGCACTGTGCTGTTTCCTTTTGTTCCGCCTTTCTCCTCCTTGCTCACCCTTCTCTGATAGGGTCGGAACCCTGGGCCTTGCATACACTGTGCAAATGTTGTACCACTGAGCTACATGCCCAGCCTGACTGTCACCTGCCTTTTACCTTCTTCTGTCTCCATTGACCTCTTCATTCTTGGCACCTGCGTCCTGATTGCCTCCAGGCCAGGCTAATCAATTGTTGAGTGCTATTGCACACTTACTATGCATCTGAACTATTCTGAGCGCATTACATTTATTGGCTCCATGCGAGAAGCCTACAAGGTTGGAATGCTTTTTGTCCTCCTCCTGCTGATGAGGAAACTGAGACCGAGAGGGTTATGTGATTTGCTTGAAGTCTTTGCACTAGAAAAGTGATGGGAAGGGAGTTTGGTCTCTGACTGCTCCATTCTGTGCCTCCCAAAGAGGCTGTGCTTGGTTGTGGTACAGAGAAGGAGACAGGACACTGAGTACTGGTTCACATCATTATATAGATCAAATGCATAAATTATTGTGATTCTTCTGTAGGGAAGATTGTTTTCCCTATATATTTGTTTATTTGGTTGGTTGGTTGGTTTTGGTTTTTCAAGACAGGATTTCTCTGTGTATCTTTGGAGCCTGTCCTGGAACTCACTATGTAGATCAGGCTGGCCTCGAACTCACAGAGATCCACTTGCCTCTGCCTCCCAAGTGCTGGGATTAAAGGCGTGTGCCACACACACACAAACACACACAGTTTTCCCTACTTATTTACTGAGTGCTTGTTGTATATCAGCATGGACTTTCGGTATTTCTCTTACCCTCTGAGATGTAGTCCAGCAGTGTATTTCTCAATTGATAGATGAGGTTGAGTTTATTGTGCTGTTCATTTTGCTGGGTGGGGGTTTGGAGAATTCTGCAACAGTCTTGATCCTTAGGGATAAACCAGGAAATGGTGGAGGATTCCCATCTAGACTGGCCAGGCTGGCTTGTCCTGCAGCTCTCTTACCGTTTCTCCTTTGTCTCTCTGTCTCCTGCATTTGTTCAATCGCTCACCAAATCCGACCCATTTCTGCTTGCTGCTTCTACCTCTGAAATATTAAATTTCTTTATCATCTGGCCCTATAACATTCTCTACACTCATTTGCTATATTCTTTGCCTCAGTGCTCCAAGAATCAGCCATTTCTCTAAAGAACCCTTGTTGCTTTGATTGGAGGAGGCATTAGAAGCTAAGACCTATGATCGGGGTGTGTTCATTGCTACTAAAATGTTGCTGCTTCTGGGTCCTTCCAGTTGGTGAAATTAGAAGGATGTGTATCTGTATGACCATGTCTCTATGATAAATGATCTATAGTAATATGTGAGTAGGTATTAGCTTGATGTATAAATAAACATCAACTAATATAGACTTTTCCAACCCTAATCTAGTATAATGTGGTTCATTCTAATCATTCCTTTATGTAGCTTTTTAAAACACTAAGTTTTTGCCAGGTGGTGGTGACACACACTTGTAATCCCAGCACTCAGGAGGCAGAGGCAGCTGGATCTCTGTGAGTTCAAGGCCAACCTGGTCTACAGAGTGAGTGCCAGGACAGCCAGGCCTACATAAAGAAACCCTGTCTTGAAAAATACAAACAAGAAAGCAAATAAAACAGGTTTGTAAATATTAATATTTTGTCAGTATACAAAATGGGAATTTCAAATACCATTTTTTGGAACCATGATCTTTGAAGATTAGGCTAAACACTGTCTAAAGGCTGAGAAACATTTATCTTGAGTTCTAGTGTTTGTTGAATTGAACCGTGCTGTTCTGCATCTGCCCCTTCCTGTATGTTCAGGATTTCCAGACCCATGCCTGTGTTTCCCAGCCCTGAGGCTGTGAGGCAGATTAGGTGATTCTGGAAGGAAACAGCTTGTAGTCCTGCCAAGGTGTCTATTAACCCATGTTTGGGTGTATCTGTTAATTTCCACCCCTATCTGGCTTCCTGAACACCTGATACTTCCTGGGATGAAGCCAGAGTGTCTAGGATCCATTACCATAGCCCGAAGGAGAATCTTCAATGACAATCCCTGCCCATCCCTTTGGCCCTGCAGCCAGTACTTCATTTCCATGAGGTGATAATCAAGGCATGGATAGGTCTCCCAGTAGAAGCTACAAAGCTTGGAATGATTTTATCGTAAGAGTGAAAAACAGGTCCAGGAAACCCAGCCTGTTTCTGGCAGAGCAGGCCTTGAGCACCCAGAATCCACGGTGTGCTCGGCCCATTCTTCTGAATGCCCTGGGCTGGAACTGTGCGGATGTGTCACTCACACAAGAGGAAACCCTTGACCTTGTGTCTTGAAGGTTGCTGTGAACCAAAACACCCCTGAACACAGCTGGACTTGATTTCTGCAGAATGGTGCCAGAGACTTTTCTGCAAATCAACAGAGCCCTTCCTAAAGGAGAGAGGGGTGTTGGAGAATGTTGGCCCTAAGTACAAGTGTGACTGGTACTCATCACTGTCACCCCCCTCTCCTGCATCAGCCCCTCTTCAACCCTCCAGATTTTCCTTTGCAGAGGTCCTTGCTCTCTCCCCATAGTGCACCATGTTCCAAAATTCTCCCTCATGCCTTCCCTATGTCCTCACCAATGTACCAATTCATTTAGTTAAAGTGTTCGGTAAGCAATGTAATTAAGCTTTAGGAAATTCAAAGATTCTGTCTGGTTTTGGGTGTTTTGTTTTAATGGTACAGAGAATTGAGCGTGGGACAGTGTTTCACTGGTCAGCTGCATCCCTGACCCCTTTAATATATATATATATTATATATATATATATATATATATATATATATATTTTCCCTCAGAAAAAGTCTTACTAATTTCTAAAGGCTTGCCTCGAACTCACTGTATAGCCCAGCCTGGCCTGGAACTCATCTTACTCCTAATTCAGCTTCCCAAATAGCTGTTTCACTCCATTTTGAATATTTGGGGAACAAGTCTCCAGCTTCTGGCCTTGAAATGCCCCACTGTGAGCTTCACTAGAACTTTTTTTTTTTTTTTTTTTTTTTTTTTTTTTTTTTTTTGAGACAGGGTTTCTCTATGTAGCCCTTTCTGTCCTGGAACTCACAGTGTAGACCGGGCTGGCCTTGAACTTACAGATCCACCTGCCTCTGCCTCCTGAGTGCTGGGATTAAACATGTGCACCACCACCGGCTGGCTACTAGATACTTTTTTTTTAAAGAAAAGATTTATTATTTTTAATTGTGCTAAGAGGGATACATATGTGTGCAAGTGCCTGGGAAGGCTAAAAGAAGTCTGATCCCTGGAGCTAGCATTGTGAGCCTCCAGATTTGGGTGCTGGGAACCAAACTTAGGTCCTCTGCAAGAACCCATGCCCTTAACTGTTGCCATCTCTCCAGCCCCCGGATACTTTGTCCATATCGCCAGCATTTCCTAACTTAATTTCCTTATATTTAAAACCTCATGACTTTGTTGCAAGGTTGCATTTACTTCCATCTGCCTGGTGTCGCCACCCTGCACCAACTGCCCACTGTCAAAGCCTCTGTGGGTAGGCTTTCTTTTTGCTACTTATCTGGCTGCCTTTGCTTCCTAAAGAGCTCTTAAGTTGGCTTCTGGGCAGCAAACATCTTTTTCTTCCTGGAGAATTGCCCAACCTCTCTTGCCAGCCTCAGATTGCGCTCTGGTGCCCCTGTCCACAGCAGGAATCGCTGATGACGGGAGGAGGCTCACTTGCTGCCACAGCACAAAGCTCCGTCGACAGCTGCTCTGCCACTCAGTTCCCAAGCTCCTTCCTGTCTCCCAATGCATTTTTGATTATGCATAGTTACCCATTAACAGAAACCTTTCAGCTCCTTACAAATTTGGTAATGTTCATCCTCTCTTCAGAGGTCTGTGTGTGAGTACATCAGGAAGGTTTCCTTTACCAAGATAGCTACAATTACATGAACTGTTACTTGGAATGACCACTGGTCTTCCATCTAAGGATTTTATTTTGCTGACTGAATCTGGGTAGCCATCTTGCAAGGGTTTTTAACAATTGCTCCTCACTGTAAGGGGGAGAACTAGAAAGAAGCTCTTGGCCTAGTACATATCTACTATGTGTCCTTCCCCAGATCCTTGTAGGACTAACAAGAGCTCAGGGCTGAGGACCCTTGGGAGACAACCAGGTTGTAACCAAAGAGAAGCAGGTATTGCTTCCCTGCATGGGATAATTACAGTAACATCAATGATAGCATTTGAGTCCCTACCAGATAGCAGGCCCTGTACTAGTACTTAATGTGTGCTAGCTAATTGCATCTTCGGGAAAAGTAAATGTAATTACGTCATTTACCATGAAAGAAGATGAGACTTTTGAACATAAAGATCCTTGCTTAAGCTCAACACAGTCATTAAGCAGTCAGGAATTTAGCTTATAACCATCTATTGTAAAGCTATACTAGTCTACCCAGCCCTGAATCTTGGATCAAAGTTCAAAGACAATCAGTTTATTCTTTCTTGAAGCTCAGCTTCTTTCATGGACAGGGAAGGTAAGGTGAGAAGTCCATTTCTCCAAACCCTATCCTCAAACATGGGCAGATGGGGAGCAGGGATCCCCATGTTCCCCTCCCTGTCTCAGTAGCATGTTCCCAGTTCACCTGTGCACCACTGGCCAAAGAGACCACCTGGCCATAGTGTATCTAATTGCCACAGAACATGGAGTTATGATGGCTCGTGGGTTGCGAGCTATTCAAGCTTTGTTTTGATAGAGCTTGGCGGTAGATTGCTCACTTAAATATGGAGATATTGTAGAAGTGTGGCTAAACAGAACAGAGCAGGGCTTGCCTTGTTGCTGGGCCTGGGCTCTCAGCTCCTTGGTGGGGTGGGTGGAGAGGGTTGTGTTAAGGAGACAAAGCACATTAGGTGTGCCTGGAGCAGGACTAACTCTTCCTAAGAGCGATATCAGTCCAAAAGGACTGGGAGGTGGTGACAAATGAGAAGGAAATGAAGGAATGTAGAAGGTGATTTGGGATTTAACAGATGGTCTTATTTCCCTGAATAAAGGATTAAAACACAAAACACAGGCATTTCATGACTGGATCAGAGCTGAAACGTGGCTGTCTGTGTCATTTACACCTGCCCATTCAAACCCAGGCATCCTGTTCTGTGGGATGTTCCCATAGGGGAAGAGACTCCTATCACATGATTATCACTGACATTGGCCCAGTACAAATAATTATACAGGGGATTCTGAGAGCCAACACAATTAGTCCAATTAATCTCTAGCGATGAATTATTCCGTCCGATTATCGTCTTCGGAAGCAAAGGATTCATTAGCATCCCTGGCTGACAGCAGGGAGTCAAATGTCCTTTTATCTCTTTTCCCTGTCCCTGACATGATAGAGTGAAATTGCCTCTCACATTGATAAATCCTATCTCTGTTAAGGAGGCTGGTCAGGGGAGCAGCAGAGGTGGGGCCTGGGTATGAGGCTCTCCACACACTTCTAACCCTGAGCTTGAGGCCTCAGTTTATCCAGGGAGTCATGAGGAGAAAGGAGGCGAGATCTACGATCAATTGGGGATTAACCAGCTCCCAGAGGCAGATAATCCCAACGTACCTACCAAGACCCCTGCCCATCTCTTGGAATCCCTTGTCTTCCTTTTTGTAGGAGCTACCAAGGCGAAGGCAATGAGTAGGCTTTTGTCTGTGGAGCTCAGTTTGCCCACGTTCCGAGGGAGGTGTGAGCACTCATGGGACTGTCGGTGGATGCTCAGCTAAGTATCTCAAAGCATCTGGGCTGTGGGTTTTGCCTGCTAAGTGTCTGTATACTCCTTACTGTAAGGCTTCCTTACAGGGCTGCCCAAGGCCCAGCTTCGTAGCTCTCAGCTAGCCTGTTCTCGCATTCTTCTTCCCAGAAAACAAACATTATACACAGGTATAACATTAGCATTTAATTTTGGAGTTTCTAGACTCTCGGCAACTCATTCATGTTTGGCCCGTGGATTCTTCCCTCAAAGGATTTGACTCTGCAGAGTGGAAGTAAGAGGGAGCTGGTATGGTAACAGTCAACCTCGGCATTACCAACACTGGGGCCGAATAATCCTTTGTTGAGGGTGCTGCCCCGCATATTAGATGTTTGGTGGAATCCACGGTCACTACATACTTGATGCCAGAAATACATCCAATCAAAAGTGCCTCCGGAAGTATTTCTGTTCTCTGTTGAGAGCCATCATGACAGAGTCACAGCTGAATGGTCAGCTCCACAGCCCAGGAGAGTGGTTAATTTTAGGTGGGCGGGTAAGAGAAGGCTCTCAGGGAGAACTGTGAGACAGCAGCCTTTTTGTTCAGTTGTTCACTTGTTATCCCTAGAGCCTGGCACAGTGATGGTGCTGACAGTTGCTCTGCACAGGTAGATGGGTGAGGAAGAGAAGGGCAAGCGTGCATAGGTGCATAGCATGGACAAAGGCAGAGTGTCTCCAGGGAATGCTGACAAGCCACCCAGTCCCTGGTCCGTGGATGAGGAACAGAGTTCTGGGCCTCCTTTCCTACCAGGTGGGTGGATGGTAAATAAGGAAGGGAGTGGTTTTCCGAATCTCCCACTAATCGGTCATAGCACTCTGCCCCAGTGAATCTGGACGTGGCCTGGGAACTTTCAGAACAGCCCAGCATAAAGTTCTTACCCAGTACCTGCATGTGGAACAGACCCGCAGCTCCCCAGCTGTGGACCAGGGGCCTGTGCCAGCAATGGGGAATGTTCTGCTTAAAGCAAATTCAGACGGGAAGCATGAGTTGTTCTCGGTCATTGATCACAATTTACGTGCTGTGGCTTTTCCAGGACTGTATGTCCTCTCCTTCATCCCTACCCCATTCCATGGATGTGGAGCTAATCTTTTGCTGGAATCTCTTCTCCTAGCTGTCTCATTCATTCATGCATGTACTCATTCATTCATTGATTTATATATACATTAATTCATTTGTCTTTTTTTATTTGTTTGGTTGGTTGGTTTATTTATTTATTGAGATAGGGTTTCTCTGGCCATCCTGGAAGTCTCTCTGTAGACTAGGCTGGCCTTGAACTCACAGAGATCCTCTTGCCTCTGCATCCCAAGTGCTAGGATTAAAGGTGTGCACCACTGCCTAACCACATTCATTCATTTGTCAACATTTAATGAGCTTGTGTTGTCTCACTGAAGATCTCACTACAGATTGGCTTGTAAGGGATGTGGAGGCACAGGCAGGAGAGACTACACGGTGAGTACTGAGTTGTGAGAAATGGAAGATGTGGCAAGAGCCAGAACACTGCCTAACAGCTGTGGGGGTGAGGTCCTTTAGAAGCTTTTTAAGGGAAAGGTCCGTTGACAGCTGGGAATTAGGGTGAGTGACAGATAGCTCAGTTTAAAAGTCTGGGTACTGAGTTTTATTGTAGTTTTTTTCTGTGTGTGTTTAAGAGTTGTATGTCCAGTAAAATATATGTGTCTGCCTGCTTGGGGACAATTTCTGTGACTCCCAGGTAACAGGAACTTGTAATGGCCTAGAAAATGGAGGAAAATCTTTAAAGGGAGTTCCTGGTCTCCATTAAAAGCATTTATGGTGTCTGGGGAGGCATTTCCCACTGATTTGTACCTGATGAAAGAGCACGGAGGCTGGGATGTCAGAGAGGAAGACAAAGGCTTGAGTGTGTGTGAGTGTGTGTGTGTGTGTGTGTGTGTGTGTGTGTGTGTGTGTGTGTGTTATGGGGAAGTGTGATGTATATGGTGTGTGAGTATGTGTGTGGAGAGAGAGAGAGAGAGAGAGAGAGAGAGAGAGAGAGAGATTATACAAGTCGGGTGTTCACTGGGAGCCTACCTGCAGGAAGGACCACAGGCAGAGGTCTGGGCCGGGCCCCTGTAGAAAGAGAATCAGGGACAAGGTGGTCAGTCTCACCTGTGGGGAATAAAGCCTGTCACGGTTTGGAAGGCAAAGATTGAGGACTGAGCTCAGAGGTCAGGCAGTTGGCCTGGGACAGGGCACATGAAGAAAGTGAGCTGGAGAGATGGCTGGAATGGTGGCAGTGCAGGAGAGTGACAGGCAGGGAGGTGGAAGGTTGTTCTTGGTCATTTGTTAAGCAGTGAGCCCTGGAGCAGGACCAGCCTGGCAGGAACAGGATGGGAGTATCAGCTCCATGCTGCAGCCCATCCAGCTGAAGTGTTTCCTCCACTCGGCTGATGCTTGCTGCTCAGAAGAAAAGGATTTCAGGGTGAGTTGGTGGACAATGGAGTTGGAGTTTACAGAGAGTTTAGCATGGATTCAGGCATGGACACTGATAGGAGTTAGTTCATCGTGGACATGAGAGAGCACACACCAGGCATGTGTGTGAGTTCCTCCACACTGAGTTGCACCCAGTGTCTTAACCATCACCAGTCACCATATGACTGCCGTGGTTTCTGAAGTTAGTTTTTCTAAGGGATTTTAAGGAATTTTGAGTTTCTTTTGGTAAATAAATCAAAGAGTGGCTTCTGAGATGCACTGGATAGAATTTCAGCTGATAATCAATCATAGGTCATGAGGGTTGCACGAGGGAGGAAAGATGCATTTTGTTTTTTAACTGTAAAAGAATTTTGGTAGTCTTGTAACATTGAATTATAAAAGACCCAGAGACAGACATTGGGATTCAAGCTTCAAGCTGAAGGTCAGAGAAACAAAGCAGCCAAGGCAGTAGATTTTACCTTTACCCAGCTGAAATGGCAATCCTATTTCCACAAATCCTCAGAGGCAAAAGGCTCTTAATTCCTGTCTCCTCCTCCTTATATTCCTTTCTCTGCCCAGCCATGTCCTCCTGTCTCCACTCCCCTAGTGCTGGGATTAAAGGCCTGTGATTCCAGGTGCGGAGATCACCTTTGTGTGAGCCGTTTCTTTTAGGATTGGATCAATTTCCTGTAGTCAGTGTGGTCTTGAACTAACAGAGATCTGTCTACCTCTTAATGCTGAGTCCTGGGATAAAAGGTGTGTATCACCACAGCCTAGCTTCTATAGCTAACTAGTGTGGCTGCTTTGCTATTTTGATCTCCAGTGGTTTTAACAAATAATAGAAAATACATCATCACATAGTCTTGTTTGTGAAATGTCCAGGTTTGTTGCTGGAGAAGCAGTAAGGCCTAGTTGAAGGTTATACACCCTCAGGCCTTTTACCCACGGCTCATTACTATTTGGAATAACCCTGTATAAAAGGTATATTGTCTCTAGGTAGGTAATCTTCACAGCAGATTTTGTTAATTGTTCTGGAGTTCTTGCTGCTTAACTGGCAAGATACTTCAAGCAGACCGAAGGCGAGGGGCTCCTTTCCCTTCCTGTGCCCCCTTAAGTCTTTCTGTCCTGAGTCAGGAAGGTAAGAAAGAGTCTTAGATATATTTGCGTAGCTGGTCTGCACTGAAGACTGACTATAACCTAAGTACCATGTCAGATGTGGGCATTCAAAGATGGGTGGTATATGGCCTCTGCCCTCAAAGCAGGCAGTTTACTTGGTAAAGAGGCTTGGGTCAGGAAGGATACACAGGCTGTGGTGGAGTCGTTACAGGGACTCTGAGGAAGGAATAGGATATCCACCATGAGGAAGGGCCAGATGAAGGACTATCTGCATTCTTCAGGGACCTGCCATTCAAGCTGCATTTCCTGGCACCTGCTGCTTGGCGGCCTGTGCAGCTGGCATTGGGTAGGGTTGTTAGGAGGGTAGTGTCACAGGAGGCAAAAGCAGTGGGCACTAGGAACTGTCACTGCAGAGGTAACATGCACTCCTTGTTTGTTTGTTTTGATTTGTTTTGGTTTTTTTTGAAACAGGAGTTCTCTGTGTCGCTGTAGAGTCTGTCCTGGAACTTGCTCTGTAGACCAGGCTGTCCTCGAACTCACAGAGATCTGCCTGCCTCCCCCTCCTGAGTGCTAGGGTTAAAGACATGTGCCACCACCACCTGGCTTGTTTGTTTTGAGACAAGGTCTCACTGTGTACCTCTGGCTTCCTGGACCAAGCTGGCTTCAGATTCACAGAGATCTGCCCGCCTCTGCCTCCCAAATGCTAGAACTAACAACACGTGCCATTATGCCTGGTGCAGTGTGTCCTCCTTGATCAATCACTTGGTGATACAAAGTTCTGGAACCTGAAGAAGCGATATCCAGTGTGGGCCTGAGAAGGCTCTGGGAAGAGATGTGACCTGAACCAGGCATTTACCGAAGCAGGGAAGACCCTTCAGAGAAAGCAGTGGGAATGACAGGCAGGCAATGATGAGAGGAGGCAGTGAGGGACTGGCCAAGGGATAGGAAATGTGAGGGTGGAATACCAGTTCAACCAATTATAGCAGATGGCCTTGGACTCTAGGCGGAGGACCATAGTGAGATGCTGAAGTCTCAAGTTGCAAAGGCCTCAGGTTCAATGAATGGGCCTTATTCTGAGACTCCTTAGGTGGTGGCTGAGGTCTAGGGGAAAGAAGCGTCTGAAGCCATCCAAATCATCCCCCAGGCTCCAGCCTAGGCTTGGTATTTCAGCACGAATAGCTCACTCCTAAGTGTGCCCTCCAGTTTGTCTTCCCCATGAGGGAGGAGACACACATACAGAGACTAGGGGTCCCCAAGAGTGAAACCTTAGCCCTCTGTTCCCATGGCAACCACCTATCAGTACTTGATATATATATATATATATATATATATATATATATGGTGTATGTGTGTGGGGGGGGAGGTGTTATGAGCACAAGGAACTGGAAGAGATGAGCGGTTCTCCAGTCATCACTGTGAGCTGCCCAGGTTGGAGTGTAGGGGAATTAAGCACAAAGGCTGGAAGACCTTCAGGACCAGGGACATACGTCCCTTGTTCTTTGGAGGAGGGAAATTCAACCAGGCCGAGACAGCTGATTCCCCGTCCCTCCTGAGCCTGCTCATTAAAGATAGATGACCCTAGGGAGGGGGTTCAGGGGTCACCAGCTGCTGGGGCTTCTGGCTAGAGACAGGCCAGAGATCATTTACAGGGAGAATATGGCCAGGACTACCTGCCCTGGCTGCAGAGGCAGGAGGGAGAGTGAGTGGAGTGGAAAGCTGGTGTGGCACTGTCAGCAGTGTGTCCCCAAGAAGAGGTGCATCTGTCGCCAGTGATTGGAAATGAGTAAAGAGAGCTGTAAATACTGTGGGCTCTGTTTTGTTTCTTACTTATTAAAAACAAGAGATGGGTTAGGTACAATCTTCAGAGTGACGGGGACGGTGAGCATTGAAATTTGAGTTGATGACATTGGGTTCAAATCCTAGCCATGAACCTCACAGCTGAAAGCAAATGCAAACCTCTTATCTGTCTCTTCGTGGCAGGATGGGCTCTCCTAAACCTGCTTCACAGGATTACTGTGGGAGCTTTGAGGGCCTGAAGTGTGTGACATACTTGACACACAGTAGGCATTTAATAGGTACTAGTTGCCTCCAAGAGTAGAGGGACAGGTGACATAAATTCTGCCAGAATGCTGCTATATTTCCTGGGCCCTACACACAGAGAGGCACACACACAGAGACAGACATACATGCACTAGTGTGGGCAAGCGCACACACATACACACGCGCACACACACATACACACTCACACATTCACACACTCACACACACATACACACTTACACACACTCACACTCATATACACACACATTCACACACTCACACACATTCACACACTCACACATACACACACACACACACACACACACGCTCGCACACACATACACACTCACACATACACACACACTCACACACACACATTCACACACTCACACATACACACACACTTACACACTGACACACATATACTCACATACACACACTCACACACTCTCACACACACACTCACACATACACACACTCACACATACACACACTCACACACTATCTCTCACACACTCACACTCTCTCTCACACACAGTCTCTCACACACTCACACTCTCTCTCACACACTCACACACTCTCTCTCACACACACACTCACGAACATGCACAAGCTCATGCACCCCTCCATTCTCCTCCTGATTACTTTCTTCAAGCGTCGCTTTCTCTCAACCCTAACCAAATCTCCAGAGCCAGCCAGCCATGCTCAGGCCCCTGGCCACACCTGGATGAGTTCAAGAGGTGAATATACACAACAAATGACATCTGGTGGATTCTATTTGTCCCTCTAGGACAATATCTCCCTGTGCCTATGCTGTAGACACAGCTGGAGGGAAAGCACCTCTAACTCCTGGCTCTAACTCTCCAGGGCCCTGGGTGTTGGGCTGTCACTGTGCTCTGCCTTGTCTGGGTACCTGGCTAGTCAAAGTGGTGTTGTGCCCACAAAGTGTGACCTTCCTTCACCTACTTGTGCCTTTTGTAGCAGCATACACTCAAGTTGGACTCTTCCACAAGTCCGGACACATCTGGACAGCCAGACAAAGGTGGGGTATGAGGGAAGGGCACTCCACATCAGAAGATGTGTTGCCCTTTAATCCGTATACAGCTCTGTAGACCTGCACAGGCCAAGGAAGATTCTGTTTTCCTGGGACTTTGCTTCTATTCCAATGATGACCCAAAGACTCAGCCACTGGAGTAGGGGCATGGCTCCTGAGCTGAATGCAGGCTCTGGAGGGCTGAGAATGGGCTGGGGGAAGGCCTGGGTATTCCCCCATGGCCTTTTCTTGATCTTCCTCAGGCCCCACTCTGTTGGGGTTCCCCATGCGGCCCCAGCTGCCCTCACTGCCCTCTGGTTCTGCAAATGCCAGTTCACATGCCCTTCTAGTCTTCCCTGCTCCACTCCCCCACTCTCAACAGAGTAGGAATGGGCTTGATGCTTTTTCCCAGGAGAAACTGAGGCCCAGAGAGACTAACCAACTTGCTCATAGGCCCCAGAAGACACGGTGACTTGGACGCGGAGCTTCTGCTCCCAGTCTGGTCCTCGAGCTAAAGGTGCTTTCCCTCCAGCTGTAGGATCCCCTAGGCTCCTCGGGGTAGAGGCCAGCTAGTCAGGGCAGCACTGGGCCTCCAACCTCCTCCCCAAGATGTTCCCTGTGAAAGGGAAGCCAGTGAAGATATTGCCTCCTCTGCTCTGCTTCGGAGGCCCAGGTTCCCAGGCTGCAGGGAATCAGACAGGGTGTGCAGGCAGGGACTGGCCTTGGCTTGGCAAGCAGGCCGGCCTTACAGCCTGCCTGCCAGGCGTTCTAGGAAGCTTCTTCTAAGGCCAGAAGCTTTGCAGGTTGCAGAGCTGGGACAAAGCCCAGTTGGGGCGAAAGGACTCCCTCGAGGAAGTAAGTGTTAGACAGGAGCAGTGGCTGCCAGTAAGGCCTACAAGACTGGCTGGCGGCCCCGCATCGCGGAGGTAGAGAATTCTTGGCCTGGCCGGTGGCCCATGACTCCCCTGTCTCCTGGCAATGTTTTATCTCATTCATCCCAGAGTGGAGGACAGGCCTCATCCTGTGACCTGTGAGGAGTATGATTCCAGAACGCCAGTCAGGAAGGGCCTCCAGTGTCCAGCCAGGTTGTCTTTGTTGGCATTGGTAATTTATTTAGGAAGAAGCCAGTGAGAACTTCAAAGACCCACTGGGTCTTTAAGATCCCTACTATGCCATTTACATAAACTGTGTGACCTTGGAAAGTTTACTGGCCTCTCAGAACCAGACACCTGTACATGGGGATAATTATTTTCATCCCCACAGGATTGCTGTCTTCCAAGGACAAAATGTCTGTCCGTGTTGAGGGCCAAGTGCAGCACACAGAACACACTCAGGAAATAGTCTCCCTCCTTCTCATCCCTGCCTGTCTTCAGGAACACGTCGCTTCAGCAAACCTTATTCTGCCTCACCATGGGATTCTCTGCCTTACAATGGAGAGTCTCCCTTAAAGCTAACAGCTTACTACTCTAGCTTGTGCCTAGGCCCTGGGATGGGGGAAATGGGGGCTCCCAAGCCTTTGTCTAAGGCAGTGGGGGTCACCCTGGAGATAGTGGCAGATGGCTGAACCCGAGGGTCCCTGGTGGTGGCAGCAGAGGATCAGTGACACAGAAGGCGTTCCCAGGAACTCAAGCCCCTTGAGCAGCAGCCCACCATTAAAGTCAGCCAGCATTGAGGCTGCTGTCATACATATCAGATGCTGTGTGGGTGGCACTGGGTTCAGGGAACTGGAGGAGTGCCTAGCTTCCTTAGCTGCTGAGACCCCTTTATCTGGGGCAGCCCCCTCATGGCCCGAACCTTGCCCCCAGTTTTTTCCCCTCAAAATCTTTAAAACCAATTCTATACTCTCCATTGTCAGGCGTGGTCTGAGATCACAGGCTGCATCATCTTGACTGAGTCACTTCCAGGGACAGGTGTGGGGTGGCATCATTCAGGAGCAGGTCTAAGGGAGACCCTGCCCTGCGGGTGAGACTGCACTATGGGGGTAGAGCCACGTGAGAGGCAGCCACGAGCACTGCTGGCTCTTACCTTCTGTTACTGTCTGTCACCAGGTCCAGTCATGCTCTTGGCAAGTTTCTGATAGACCCACTTTGCGCCCCACTGTCAGGACCCTGGGAACCTGAAGATGGCTCCACCTGTAAAATGGACGGGATTGTGTGTAAGAGCTGGGTGTAGCAACACACAATGTAATCCCAGCAATTAGGAGACTGATGCTAGAAGACTGAAGGCAGTCTCGGGGCAGGGAGTGTGCCAAGCATCTGGAGAAAGAGCTGGTTATGTTATACAGTCCCACTCTAGTGGACTCCGACTTCTGCACGTGCCTAGCACTTTAGGAGCACTTTGTAGCTGGGCTGCAGTAGTTAAGTAGCCAGGATGACAAGGTCACGGTTGAGTGCTTGAGATGTGGTTGATGCAACTGGGGAAATTAAAGTTTAATTAATTCAAATAGAAAAGGTATTCAACATTCTTAAATAATTAGAAAAACACATATAGATCTATGGTGAAACAGCCTGACACACTGGGCTGGCCACAGTATGACAGACAATAGCACATGTTGTTGAGGCTGGGTGGAAGCCAGAACTCTCACACACTGTGGATAGGAGTAAGACATAGTGCAGACACTTTGGATGACACTGTGGGCATTCTCCAAAATGTTAATCACGCGTTACCATATGACCCAACATTCAGCCCTTGGCATATACTCATGAAAAATAAAAGCAGATGTCCATACATACATGAATTTTCATAGGGCATCATTCATACTGGGCAAAAAGTAGAGATGAAACAAATGTCTACCAAATGATGGATAGATAAGCAAATGTTATCTATACAGTAGAATATTATTTGGCCACGAAAAGGAATGACTGGCTGATCCATGCTACAAGATGGAGCAACTTTGAAAAGGCAGTGCAAAGTGACAGTGTGTGATTCTGTTCATTGAAATGTCCTGAGAAGGCAGGTCTTCAGAGTCAAAAAGTAGACCAGTCTTTGCAGGAATTAGAGCAAGGAAAGAATAGCAAGTGAATGCTTCTGTGTCCGGGGCTTATTAGGGAAGTGATAAAAATATTTTGAAATTATGTGAATGGTGATTACAAATGTGCTGAAAACCACGGGAATATATACTTAAAAAGGTAGATTTTATAGCATGTGATTATCATCCCTCATCATCATTACTATCTCTGGCTAGTGGCTCCAGGATTAGACAAGGCTAGACCATCTGCCTTCTAATTCTGGCTTTGCCATGTGCTACTGTATCATCCTGGACAGCAGACTTGGCTGACCTGAACTCCAGTTTTCTCAGCTATAAAAATAAAGCTGGAGTAATAGCTGGGCAGTGGTGGCGCATGCCTTTAGTCCCAGCACTGGGAAGGCAGAAGCACAAGGTTCTCTGTGAGTTCGAGGCCAGCCTGGTCTACAGAGCAAATTCCAGGACAGCTAGGGCTACACAGAGAAACCCTGTCTCAGAAAAAAAAAAAAAAAAAAAAGGAGGGGGTAATAAATGGATCAGCCCAGGTTTGTCATGACCTGAAAAGGGCTCGTATACATAAAGCTTCTAGAATAGTACCTGGTTCCAGAGGTAGAAGGGTTAGCCAACACCTAGTATTACTAGTGCCATGCCCAGAAATCGCCCATGTCTCTCGAGTGCCGTCCACACCTGAGTCCAGCCACCCCACCCACCCCACCCCCGTCCTCTTCTCCCCACTTCCTTGCCTGCAGATGGTTTTCACTGCTGCGTACACTGTTGCTATAACAACCACGCTGGCTTCCCAGCCGCAGCTGCAGAAGAGACATCATCAACATTATCTGAGCAGGGGTGTCACATGAAGGCTCTGGGCATTGTTAAAATAGGAAACATTTCCAGTAAATCTTGAGGTTCACCAGACAGGAGGGTCTGGGCCTGCCCTGAGTATCGAGCCACCTGCCTGTGTGGCTGAGATGCTTAGTCCATCCTCTGCTGGAGGCCGGCCCACAAGCCCAGCCTAGCATCAAATCTTTAGAATCCTCTCTTATCCTAAAACCTGATGGTCAAAGGAAAAGGGATGGTAGTAGGATTTCTCTAGAAGTGTAATAGAAACAGATAGACCCAGCAGGTCATGGTGGTGTACACCTTTTATCCCAGCACTCAGGAGGCACTCTCAGGATAGATCTCTGAGTTGGAGGCCAGATTAGTCTATGGGGCGAGTTCCAGAACAGCCAGGGCTACACAGAGAAACTCTGTCTCAAAAACAAAACAAAACAAACAAAAAACAAAGAAAGAAAGGAAAAGAAAAGGGACATTACAACTAATACTCATTGCAAACAGGGCTAAAGGCCGGAGCCCTCTTCTGGTCCCTTGGCCCACAGTACTCACTATCCTTGACCTAGCCAGGGCTTCCCCAAGGGGATGTAAGTGCTAGTCATTGAGAAGTAACTGTCCCCTGGGCCTGTAAGCTTACCTCCTCCCCAAATTCTCTGCCAAGGCTGTGCTTGTACACCAGGCTGTATGAAGCTGAGCCACACTCCCATTGCAGCCAACCATGTGGAGTTCCCTTGCTGCCTTCAGATCACTGCAGGGATCTCCTTTCTCTCCAAAAGGACATTGATGAGGCATGATAGAAGGAGCCTGTCCTCCCACCTCCCCTGGAAAGCCACCTGCTTCAAGCACACTTTAAAAGAGCAGAAGTGAGACTTCCAGAGAACAGACTTGAAACCCACCCACTTACCCAGGGTACTGGAGTTGAAAGGCAAGCTGAATTCTCTCTCAAACTTTGGCTCTGAATATGAGCTTGCCAAAGGCCCATGGGTATTCAGAGCCTATTTCTACCTCGGGCTGGTTTGAATAATCCCTGTAGATCAGGCTCTACTCTTAAACTGTCCCCAGGAACAGGGTAGGTACTGCCTGGGTAGATGGCTCAGCAAAGCTGATGATGCCGACGCTAGGCTCTTTTCCAAGTGTGCTAACGTAGCCAGGACAGGGGGCTATCGGTATGGAGAAGCATGTCTATCCCAGGAGTGCAGAGCCTGCAAGGAAGCAATCCTAAGCAGAATGCCGAGGCAGCTTCTCCCAAGCCAGAGAGCCAGACAGCTGCCCATCTTGCAGCATTGCGGCATCAGCAAGGCTGCAGGCGGCCAAGGACCCATAGCGCCCCCGTGTGGTTCTTCTCTGCAACAAGCATAGAGACACGACAAGATGAATGAGGTTGGCATCCCCTGGCTACAATATGGAGGAGTAAGGTTTTGGTGGCTGTCTTACCAGAAACGTAAAGATGTAGCAGACAACAGAGAGCCGATTTGTACCAAAGGTATTTCCCCATCACCTTGAACAGGGATGTTGAGCCCTAGTCTTTTGAGGGGTATCCTGTTCTCAAAGCGTGCAATCAAATGCAAGGATTTCCCAAAATAGGACCCTCCAATCACATCACCTGATTTAGTATCTGGCAGTACAACAGATTCCTCTAGGCCGCTGAACCAGAAATTGGGGGTGACACCCTGGCATCTATGTTTAAAAGTAGGAGTTTTTACAGACCTCAGCCAGGCACAAAGATCAGACAGCCCAAGCTGGTGGGGAGGGGTCCTCTACCTATGTGAGAGCACAGGACCAGACTGCCAGAATTTAAGTGTTGTCTACACAGCTCCCTTACTTATAGACTAGGAAACTGAGGCCCAAGAAGTAGTCACTTACCCAGGTTCCACAGCTGGTTGGTATGTCCCCTTGGGATTTTTCCCTCATTGAAAATTAAAACTGCCCATGAACCGGGGAAACTCCTGCCTGGCAATTCCAGACTGTAATGCCTATGCCCACTTCTCTGTTTAGCCCCAGATTTGTTTGTAGTTCCTAGTTCTTGTATAACACCCCCATACGGCCAATGCATTTCTTAGTCCTGGCTTTCCGGTGCCTCGTGCAGCACCCAGCAGGACTCCAGCCTGCCCACTCACTGCCTGTGTGGTTCTCGAGGGTAAAGAGAAACTCCCTGGGAGTGGCTCTAGGGAGCAGGAGTGCTGAGCAGATACAAGCATAGCATTTGCTTCACCGCAGGGTTTGGTGACGCCTCCTCTGACAATATTGTGACTTAAGTTGCGGGGGGGGGGGGGGGTGAGTGGAATGATAGGATTAGTAACAGAATAAATAGTCCCCGCCTGCGTGCTCTACGACAGTGGAGTGTCTGCAGGCCTGGAGGCCTGCCCACCCAGCATCCTTATATGACCTCTGGGGTCAACAGATGATTTGCAAAGGGGTATAGGGAAGGGATGGAGTTACCCTTCAGACAAGCTGCTGTGCTCTACCCTAGGGCAAAGGAGATCTGTATACTGGGTCACCTGTCAGCTTTTAACACTTTCCCCGCCACGGTGTAGGACAGTGCAGGGGTGGGAATGACTCCAGTGCAAGATGACTGGTGCAGACCCTACAGAACTGCCTAGCTTAACTTGAGCACCTCTGGGGTACCCTGGAATGTGCCCTTAGACCAGGAGTGCACTGGGGTGGCCTCCTGCTCTTGCTGGAGTTGGTAGACTTATGTCCTGGAGTGGAGGAAAAGGAAGAAAAGATTCCAATTCCCAGAGACATTTGACCCACTAAAACACAAAGTACTGCTCAACAAATACTGGCAGTCATGTGGGGAAAGTCCCCAGTGTCTTTTTCCACTGTTGCAGTGGGTGAAAGTGGCCCAGTGGCTGGAGCTGGACTCTTTTTAGAAGCTGAAATTGTGATAGTTTTCCAGAATGTAAAGATCTGAACCATGTGCTGGGATCAATAGGGTCAGGGAATTTTCTCCCTCCAGAGAGTTGTTGAGAGGGGGTTGTGAAAGAGAAACAGATGCAGGGGGGCTCAGTCCCTCCTGTTTCCAGGTCCTTTAGGCTGGCCTGGATTTCTACATGAATCCAGGCCCAGGCCGTCCCCTGTGGTTAATTCTGGCTGTGATTTACCTCTTCTGCAGATATATCTCAGCCTCCATCCCAGCCCACAGCACGGGATGGTGAAAAAAGAGTTGAGGCCAGGAGTCACAGCAGCCCTGACTCCCTTCTGTGAACTTACAGGAGAGGTCATTTTTGTCCTTAATGTCATAGGTTGGCAGATGCTTTCAGGCCCCCTCTTGGCTCACGTCTGCCCATCCTGGGGGGCTTGCAACTCACCCAGCCACTCAGCAAAAGCCACTCCAGAGGTGAGGTGTCCATTCAGTTCTCAGTTGCCCTGCCCTGGTCCCACACCGCTCGTGTGGGTTCTGAAACTTTGGAAGTAATTAAGGTTTGCCAGTCAATCATTGCAATTTACTTAATTGCTGGCTAATAATTAAAACCTCACAGAATGTGGGGAAATCTGAGTACTGGGTGATGGATCCCCCTGAGCCTCCTCTCCCGGAACTTGCCTGACTCTGTTGGAGCTTTTTACCTTGAGCTGGATGGAGACTCGCTATACATTGCTATATCATGTTTTAGCCTTCTGGCCTGAGCAAGTCCCTGTAGCCAAGTGTACCCCACAGGCAAGACTAGCTCTGAGAGAAACAGCCCAGGCTTGATGATGCATAAGCAAGGTTGCCCCTAGACCCAGGTGTGAGGGCCTCACCAAGCAACAGCTTGGTCCCACCCATCTGTGAATGACAGAGAGTGGGGAGTTCCAGCCCCGTGCCCACCCACCTCTGCCTTCTGCCAGATCCATATCCGAGCTACAGTCCCAGGAAGTTTGCCATGTGCCGGGCACGGTGCTAAGGCTGTCGGTCCTTAAGCCTTGCTATATCCCGACCAGGTGAGACCATTCCTCTCCCCATTTAGCAGAAAGGAAAACTGCAGCAAGATGAGGTGGCCTGTTTAAGGTCAACCCTGCTGGGTTGTCCTGGGACTCTCTATGTAGACCAGGCTGTCCTGGAACTCACCAAGATCCACCTGCCTCTGCATTTTGGTACTAGGATTAAAGTTGTGCTCCACAGTGACAGGCCTAAGAATGGCGTTCTTGACACCAAATTGAGTCAGTTTCTTCTCAGTGTCACATCTTTAGGTTAGCAGCTGCTCAGTCTTATCATCCTTGGGAGGCCTGTCCCCCTGTCTGATGCCAAGCAGGTAGAAGGAAGCTACTCATATCACCCTCCCAGTGGCCCCTGGGCCTTCCCTTCTCACGCTCAAATTGCCTCTCTTCCTGGCAAATTTCTTAGTCACCTTCCTGTCACACAATGGGAGTCATGTGTGTGTCTGCAGAACTGGCACACCTTGGTGAGGCACAGTATCATGATGGAAAGAACAGGGGTTTGGAATCCAAACAGATAAGATGAATCAAATTGAATACCATGGAGTCATATGCCCCGCATCGTGCCTCGTGTATGGCAAACATATAGTCACTGGCATTACTGGCATTTCGTTGATCCTTAGCTGTAAGACTGAATGGGCAAGATACTCTCTGCAGGCATAAGCGCGCGCGCGCGCGCGCGCGCGCACACACACACACACACACACACACTCCATCCTTAGAGCTATAATCTGTTCTGCAAAAATATAGCTGCAATGTTCACAAAGGTGCCACAGAAGTTGGAACATCCAGAGTAACGGCAGGAGAGTCCTCCATCTTTGACACAGCTTAGCTCTGTTTTGTTCCAGGGCCACATGCTGAGGCCACAGGGTTGTTGACCAAGATACAGGGAGGCAGCCTCCAAGACATCAGGACTTAACCAGTAAAGTATAGCACTTTCAGGTTATGTTAACGTCTTCATAGAGCAAATAGTACCTCAAATCCCTCCACCCTTTCCCAGACCTTCACTCTCACTGGACACAGTGAGGACGAAGCACCCTTTATTTGTGGGCTTAGTTGTGGTCTGGGAGCTGAGGTGGGGCAGGGTACAGATCTGGAGTGCTTGAGGGGAAGAGGTGAACTGAGTTCTTTTTTGTTTGTTTTTGTTTGTTTGTTTGTTTGTTTTCAAGACAGGGTTTCTCTGTGGCTTTGGAGGCTGTCCTGGAACTAGCTCTTGTAGAACAGGCTAGTCTCAAACTCACAGAAATCCGCCTGCCTCTGCCTCCCGAGTGCTGGAACTAAAGGCGTGTGCCACCAATATCCGACAGGACTGAGTTCTTTTGCAAATACAGCTAATATATTTTTAATCTGAACACTGAAAAATGCCTTGGAGATCAGAAGTGTGAATATTACTGACTCCCCCAAACATACACACACACACTCACACTCCACATACTCACACACACACTCACACATACTCACTACACACATATACACACTCACACTCCACATACTCACACACACACACACACACACACACTCAAACACAAACTCCATATACACATACAACTGGATAAAGTATCTATAGCCTCTTGGGTCTCAGTGGCCAGTCCTTATATGCATGTAAGTCCTAGGGTTTCGGTTTCTTGTATCTTTCTTCCCAAGAGGGCAGCCAGACCTTTACACACACACACACACACACACACACACACACACAGAGAGAGAGAGAGAGAGAGAGAGAGAGAGAGAGAGAGAGAGAGAGAGAGCGCTGTGGAAACACAAGGTGGCGTACTCTATATAACCACCAGGCGACACTGCTGAGGCATCAAGGAGCTCTAGGGTGTAGCCTCTTCAGGAGTGTCCCAGCCAGGACCCTGAACAGATCCAGTAATCCCCATTACTTCTAGCCATGTCCTGAACTCCTTACCGCCCCTAAGCCCACCCTGGGGGCTGCAGATAATTCTTGGCCTCTGTCATCTCCAGCTGGTTGTGCTCCTGCACCTTGGCATCCTACTTTCTCTGTGACACACAGGACTGGGTTGAGCCATTTCAAGGACCTAGTTGTCTCTGGTTTTTTGAAGAGTCTAGCCCTAGGGGGCTGCCCTATTCTACTCTGTTAATATGGAAAAATGTAGGGGTTGGGGTGGAGGGATTTGAGGGTACTGGGACAAGAGGGCACCATGACTGACACATCAAGAGCTGATATATGGTTCTCTGTCACTACCTCGATTGTGGGTTCGTTTTCGTTCCCATCATGCCCTGCTGTGCCCCGAGACCCAGAGAATTAGAAATGAAGCTGGCTGACTGTACAGCTTCAACATTTTTCCTTAAAAAGAGGGGACCTTTTTTTAATGTCACAGCATCCAACCACTACACACAAACACACACACATACACACACTTTTAAAATGATAATTGCAACAAAGATAAAAACAAGAACACCACTCAGAACAAGGCTATAGCATCCGATAACTTGATCCAAATTCTTCCTAAGAGGTCTGGGTGAAGCGATCGTGAGCTAATATATTCCTTTGATTCTGTTGGTGGCAGTGACCTCCAGTGCTAATGGAAGACCTAAAGGTAATCCAATAAACATCCTGGCTAGCTGGGGCAGCACACTTCCCTCATCCCTACACTCTGGAGGCAGAGGCAGGAGGATTTCTGCAATGTTCAAGGCCAGATGGTCTGTACAGTAATTTTCAAGCTGGCTAGGAAAACATAGTGAGACTCTGTCTCAAAAAAAAATTGCAAAATTAAACAAACATTAAAAATGTTCTCTTACACTAATTTGTATTCTTTTTATTCTTCATTGGAAATCTGTTTTATGACAATCAGTAATTTCTTTGAAAAGTACTGGTAGTTTGAGCTATGTAAAATAAATACATAGTTTTAAAAATGATAATTGCACTCATTAACTCTTCGGATATCATTAAATGCTACAGTATACAGTTATCATTAAATGCTACAGTATACAGTCACTGTGCATGACACTGCTGATATAGGGGTGCTGTGTCTTATATCAAAAGAAGTGAGTTTCTTTCAGACCCTAGCTCTACCTTGTGCTACCTGCAAGTTGTGCAGCCTCAAGTAATTTATTTGATCTCTCGAAGTATCAGCATTCTCATCTGTAAAATGGAACAATAGCACAGATCTCCCAAAAACGTTGTAAGCATTCAACTGGATGGTGTGTGCAAAGGACTGGGCACACCAAGAAGTCCCTGATTTACTCTCAGTCACTTTCCTCTTTGGAAACACACTTTGGAGATGAGTGTACATTGGATCATTTCCGTCAAAACCATAGAAAGCATCGCCTTCCTGGGAAACCCATTCCTTGGCACTTTGTTCTAGGTTCCCACATAGGCACTTGAGGATTAAATGTTAAAATATATAGGTGTAAACTCTCTGACCCTGTGTCCCATGGCAAGACACCAGTTAAAGCCATGGAGCAGCTCACAAGGTAACACATGCCAGGATAAACAAGCACTGGCAGCCAGAGAAATGATGCCAGGGCTGTGGACAGAGCACAGACCATGGCAGGCATGGAGGCCTGCCATTTGTCCTTGTTCCTTGACACCACCATGGAGTGGTGTGTACATGGGACTGGCCATGAGAAGCTGGAGAATGGGGGACAAGACACCAAGGGAGGGACACAGAGATGGCTGGGCCCAGGTTTGGAGCTGGACCAAGGAGAAGGTGCCTCAGAGGCTCTGGGGAGAGCCATACAGCATGGCCCTGCCACCCCACCCAGCCTCTCTTGGCCAGCCATCCAGTGACAGCCAGCCAGCCTGAGCTCAGTCTTGAGAAAAAAAATACCTCTTATGGGATTCGGAAATGTTCTCTTTGGCAGCCAAAAGGAGCTTGCTCTCCCGCTGAGTCTGTGGGTGGAGAGAGGCTGGGGCTGGGAGTGGGGGTAAGGTTGGCTTGCCCAGAAGGCTGGAAGGGTTGAGGGAGGGAAGAGAGGGCTTGTCCCACTGTCATCTTTCTGTCACTGACTGCTGAATATTCCCTTTTGAGGAAGATTGGGGAAGCTGGGTTCTGTTTAGTGATAGTAAAGGGTAAACCATGGGGCAGGGCCTAACACAGCGCTGGTACCAAGTTCTGTTGGTGTCTTTGCTGTTTTATTTTTATTTATTTTGGGGTTTGTATGGGTTTTGTGTTGTCTTTCTTTTTTGAAATAGGGCTTCACTATGTAACCTTAGCTAACCTAAAAATTACTATGTAGACCAGGCTAGCCTCAGACTCAGAGACATCCACCAGCCTCTGCCTCATGAGTGCTGGGATCAAAGTTTTGTGCCACCACACCTAGTCCCAAGTGGGTATTTGATAAAGATTTTTTGGCTAAGTCTATAGAAGGGAGAGGAAGGTTCTTTGAGTTGCATCATTTGGATGCTATTTCCATCCTAGAAGGGAGAAAGGATGAAGCTTTGTTTATGGACAGAGGCTCTCATCGGTCCAGGCTAACGTCATTCTGCCCGGAAACCAAGGAAGAGCAAAGTGGTCCAGATTTTGGCCGCACCCATGCTTCTTCCACAGTCTGGATTCCAACTATTGAATAGGATCTAAAGTGTCCCAGAAAATGACTGCTCATCTCCAGCTCCAGGCAGCCACCTCACCTTTAGGAGGCTTTGCCTCCTAGACTCCCACAGAGCCACTCCACATGTTCACTGAATTTCAGAATAATGGCCAGTGACATGTTGATGGATTGAAACTGGCCATGTAGGAATATTTATACCATGGAAACAGCCAAGCACTGCCCACCGCTCTTCTAAGGGCCCTAAGCACATACCAGCAGAGTTTCAAAGGAGGTTTCAGGGGAGTATTTCATTTCACTCCACCACAGGAAACCTTACCTGTAACTTCTGCCTCTGCTGTGAGAAGAGCCTCCCAAAACCAAAGCCAGAGGTAGTGGCAGTCACTCAGAGAGGGGGGGGGAGTGCAGTGGCCTGTCTGCAGCCCTTGTCAGGGTTGGGCTTTCAGCCAGCCTGGGGCATATATAGAAGCCTTTAATAGTACCTGCTCTGTTGGTCATCTTTGGGGAACAGAAGAAGCAGGTGGCTGGCCCCAGGGTCTGGCTCCCCTTCCCTGGCCCCCAGTTCCCTTCATTCACCAGCTCCTTCTGCTCTCCTTGCCAGATCCGGAGTCACAGAGAAAGAGGACAGTACAGAATGTTCTGGATCTTCGACAGAACCTGGAAGAAACCATGTCCAGCCTTCGAGGCTCCCAGGTGACGCACAGGTAAGGCTTGAGTTGCCCTTGGTGACGTCTTCTCCCTGGGTCTGGAGGGCAAGGCCTCTGGGTCACTCCACATCGCCACATAAGCATCCCAAGCCAGCCAGATGGCATTGGCCCCTGTGAACACAGGTGTTTGGATCCCCACATTGTCAATCTGCAGGGAAAGGGGAGTTCAACACCTCAGCAGAAGCCCCATGCAGTCTTGTCTCTGCTTAGGCTTGAGCATGGGATTTCATTTATCCGAATCACCATGAAAATGACTGGGTAGGGGTGGGAAGCCCAGGTGGTGGCTGTCATACCTGTTCTCTCCTTGGGCCTTAGTCTCCTCATCTGTTAAGAGGACTTTGCTTACTAAACACCACTCCCACTTCCCAGGTCCCATCCTTCTGGGATGCTAAAACCCAGAACCTCCCAACACATGGGATCTTCAATCCTCTGCCAGTCAGTGTCCTCTGGCTACTTCCATCACTCCTGAAGGAGGGCCAAGTACCTGGGAGGGTCTACATACTGTCACCCACAAAATCAGCCCCATGATATCCTTCTTGTCCCCCAACCCTCACAGAAACCCCCAAGCCTGTAGGGTAACACCTCTCCCACAGCCCTTTCCCCTAGAGCAGCATTCTGGCCCCAGCCCCTGTGAGTCAGAATTTCCCATTCAGTTCCTCTGGGCTTCCCTGAGCTGCTCAGATGAGCTCATACTGTCAGCCCTAAGGGGGACAGAGCCCAGCTAAGTTCTGAGGAGGGAGGTGAGCAGGCAGCCAAGACTGGGAAATCATGAGGCGTGGATATGGAGGCTAGAAGCCTGGGTATTAGGGGCTGAAACCTCCTCAGTTGAACTGGAGGTAGGTTCCTCTCTGTTGCCTGATGATAGAAAGCTAACTGCAAAAGCTGGGACATAGAATTAATGGGAAAAGGACTTGTAGTAGCTTGGGGCGTGGTCTGTCAGAGGAGCATCAAGACATGCTTGTGTACCCTGAATGTCAGAGAACCATTACCTTTCAGGCATCTCGGTCTAGGTGGGAGTCCCACGATTGCAGCTGATCCTCGTCTTTGCGGCTTTCTTCCATCAGCCCTGGGTCTCCTGTTGAGTGTTTTCTCCTTCTCTTACTTCCTGCTACCTCCCACATCCCCATCCATATCCCTGCCTTGAAAAACCAGGCTCTTATTCCCAGACATCTAAGCATCTCTCTGACGACTAAACAGGAGGTAATCAAGGGAGTCTGGGGAGAAGTGGTCAGTGTGGCTTCAGGGGCCTCAGAATAGTCTCTGTCCCATTCCATAGGCCCTAAGCAGGAACCCAGGTAGAGCGGGGCTCCCACTCAGCTGAATGACCCAGCAATTTAGCCACCTATAGATTAAATCTTGAACATCTCTCCTCCCCGCCACCCCGCTGTCCAAGGAAGTTTCTGGAACATCTCTCAGTGCCAAGTCACCCACCAGGATTGTGCCAAAGAAGCCAAGAATTGCTGAGTTGCTTAAGAGTCCCACCCCAAATGACTCACCCTCAGAAGCAGGGCAGAGGCAGCTGCTCTAGGCTCCTGGTGCCCCGATGCCTGCCCTGAGGCCCCAGGAAAGTAGGGAAGATTTTGCTTGCATGGGGAAGGGAAGCCTAAAGCCTTCCCTTGATGACTGGTTGAGATAAGTGCCCTGGGGCCTCTGGCTCCTCTCTCCCTTTATGGAAAAGAAAGAACCAACAAGAGCCTGTGTCTTCTTTTTACCATAGACTAGGGGTCACTTATCATAGCCTTTGGCTTATCTTACTTCTGGACCACACCAGTGTCCTGGCTTTTTTATGGCTCTTTTGTTTTTTAAACATGCTATCAATCAATCTTTCCCTGCACCTTGGAGTGATAATATAGTCCCCAGTCTAGGAAGAGGACCTGGGAGAAGATGCACCTGTTGGACCCACAGGCTGATGGGGGCAACTTTGTGTCCATACAGAGTGGGGTACCAAGCTTCAGAAAAACAAAACAAAACAGTTTTATCCCCGAGGGCCTCAGGGTGCAAGGGAGGGACATCTGCCAAGGTTGCTGTCACCCTTGAATCCACAGGGTGACTTAGACTCAGTTCCTTTTTGGAAACTCACTTCCTCTATTTCTGTAGGTATGCTTCCCTCAGCGAGGAGAGTCTGGGGTAGGGACTATGGCTGGAGAGGAAGCAAAACTGACCTCCCCAGGGAGGCCAGCCTAGAGCTGGGCACCGGCTAGAGGTCAGGAGATCAGTTCTGGGCTAGAAACTCTTTCCACTGAGATCTAGAGATGGATTTTGGTGCTTTAATAAAGTAGAGCCTCAAAATAGGGGAAGAGGCATTTTTATGTTGAGAGGGTAACACAGAGGTTAGACCAGAGACAGAACTGAGTGAGGAACCCCCACTTCCTCATATGCTTGCTACCCTGGTGGACACCAACTGCCCATACCAGCTCCCCTGGATACCTCCATGCTCTCACCATGGTCTGCTGGTGCTGCATCTCCTCCTCCTCTTCTTCCTCCTCCTCTTCTTCCTCCTCTGTCATCATCAATCACCATTTCATGGGCAGCTTATTCTTGTTAAGCACTTACTGTATGAGGCCTTGACCCTCCTCTGTGGTGAGACATTCCCTACTGCTTTCAGCACAGCCATCGGGTCTGTGGAGCGCTAGACTATGAATGGGTGAGCATTGAGACTTGAGTTACACCGTGGCCATGGCCTCCCTGCCATCATGGGTTTTCCCTTTTCCCCCAAGAGATGGTGTCGAGGTCCACAGTAACTAGAAGCTGTGCAGAACTACAAAGGATTCTGGGACCGATGGACCCAGAGGGAAAGATGGTGTAGGCCATCTGGGAGTACTCAAAGCCACTGGTTGTCCTGCTGTTTTTCAGGACCACTGACACCTCCAATTTTGCTGAGGAACAGGAAGGACATTTTCTCAAATTCAACAGAGACCATTTTAAAGGGTTTTCCTTTTTTCAAGCACTTTATAAAATAATAATAATAATAATAATAATAATAATAATAATAATAATAATAAATCAATGTCTGCCTCCCATCCCAACCCTGAGAGTGGCTTGTGAAAGGATGTGGTCACAGATCAAAGATTCTTTGGCTTTGTGTACCTCTTGTCTAGCCATAGGTTGCCTCAGATGTCCCAGTTTTGGTAGTCTATGTAGCTCATGTCATTGATTCAACCCTGTCTGACTTCAGTCAGGCCAAGTGACAGAGAAGGGTCAAAAGTAGTTTGGAGTAATGCCATTGCTAGACTGCATGAACTTATCAATCCCAGCCTGAACCAAAGCCCTGATAACCATTCTTGCCAGATCTCAGCCGTATTTCCTCTCTGGCCCTGTGAGAGAAGGCCCCAGGGTCTCTAGCCTCAGGGCTTCTGGTAGTAGCCTGCCGGTGGCTTCCTTGTCCTGGCCTGGTGGCCTGAAGCCTTTGGGCTCCTGGATGGTCCTGTACCTCTTGTCTGCTTGCCTGGGTCCTCTCCTTTACCCAGTGAAGGCCATGTCCATTCCCTGAGGAGGCCCTGCTTCCTCCCCTGATGCCCAGGCCTATGGGGCCTGCTCCATATCTCAGGTTCCCCAAGCTTGCCTGTACCTTCCACATCCGATTTTAGGTTTTCATAGATCTGGTACCCAGGAATCAAGCTGGTCCTTTGCTTATTGACAGACAGAGGTGACGGCCACACCCTCAACAAATTGAATAGTCAAGGCCTTCTGAGCTCTGGTCATCAGTAGTCTCCACTCTTCCAGACCCACCAGGCCTCACTGGCTCTTTCTGGTTGGGTGAGCATCTTCTACATGTCAGGCCCAGTCAGATCTGTATGGCTGCAGCCCTCCCAACTCTACAAACGTTCCATAGGGTAGGCATGATCCCACCTCCCTGATAAGGAAGCCATGGACCAGCAAGATTAGTTTATTTCTTTGGGCCATTTGGCCCACCAAAAAAAATGACAAAAAAAAGTATTAAACACAAGCTACACTCACAGCATAGTCTCTTAGGTGTGTATGGAATTTCTGACTTGGCCACATAGGCTCATTGTCCCTTGACAGTCGAGATAGCCTATAACCAAGGACATACACTTAGAAGCTCCCACAGAAGGGCATCCCAATGAGGGGACAAGGCACAGAGTGGCTGGGCTGAGGACTAAGTCTATGTCATCTGCTCTCTCCACAGCTCCCTGGAGATGACTTGTTACGACAGCGATGATGCCAACCCTCGAAGTGTGTCCAGCCTCTCCAACCGCTCCTCTCCTCTCTCCTGGCGCTATGGCCAGTCCAGCCCCCGGCTGCAGGCTGGCGATGCACCGTCTGTTGGGGGGAGCTGCCGCTCCGAGGGGCCGCCGGCCTGGTACATGCATGGGGAACGCGCACACTACTCCCACACGATGCCTATGCGGAGCCCTAGCAAGCTCAGCCACATCTCCCGCCTGGAGTTGGTGGAGTCCCTGGACTCTGATGAGGTGGACCTCAAGTCCGGCTACATGAGTGACAGTGACCTCATGGGCAAGACCATGACGGAGGATGATGACATCACAACAGGGTAAGCACCGGGGGGGGGGGTGGACAGCTGGTGCGGGAGGCATGGGAGGGCAGCAGGTGGGATGGGGACCTCAGCATGGGTTTGCTGTGCTGTGACAAAAGGGGTCTGCAGAGGGCGATCGCGCATGCTGCGACTGCTGTGACTGCCTCTGCAATCCGATGTGGCTTATCCTGGAGGGTATGGTGGGTGGGGCTGACAACAGAGGAGCTGATTGGTCCATAAAGGTATGCCTTTATTCTCCTCCCTGAGCCTATCCTCCAAAAAGTGTGGCCAGAAGAGCCCTGGAAACCTTTTGGAGGCCCAGCTCTTCTGCAAACTAGGTAAACTGCAGATACCTTAATTTGCTTCCACATCTGCAAAAAGAGGCTAAGAATGTCACCTCCTTCTACCCACTAAGAGAAAACACCTTTTGAATGAAATTCCAGATCAGACACAGTGGAGGTGGTATCTCTACTTCCTCTGCCTGGGGCTCCTGGCCTCCTGACCTCAGCCCTTGGTTTATATCCTTGGGTTTCTGCTTCTGCAATTCTTCTACCCATAATGCCACACCCTTCTCCCTACTCCAGTCTGTTAAGCCTTCTCTTTCCTGCCCTTGGAGCCCCCAGGGACCCTCAGCTTATCTTTTCTGCCATAATAGACAGGGCAGACTTGGAGAGAATACTTGGACAGATACGGCTGTCTTGGAAGTGAAAAGAGAACAGGAAGAGTTTGAACTGCTGGGGTTCCGGGTATTCTGACCAACTTTTTCAAGCCCTGAGGCCGGAGAGCTGTATGGTTCTGGAAACTTCTCTGGGGTGTCTCTCAGCAGACTACCACTTCCATTCTCCCTTCATGGTTGTCTGGGGTCTCCACTCCTAAGATACTCCATACAGCAGCAGCAGCCCTTTCCCTGTCTCTCAGGTACCTAAAATCATACTGCCAGAGTTTGCCACTCCTAACAAAACCCTGCAGCTTCAAGGGCATGGCCAGTAGCCTCTTGGAAAAGGCTGAGCTGAGTTCCAGGCCATCCACCACTCCCAGCCCACAGCCCACCCATGGGGATAAACTTGGCAGGTTTGACCAGGGTCTGTCCAGCTGATGAGGCTGCTCTGGAGCAAAACAACTGACGCATGAATGGCTTGTTTACTGCCTGGCAGATCCCAGGGGCAGCCCGACCTCATGCTCAGATCCGCCAGCCTGGAGCTGGGATAGGGAGAAGTCACGCTGTATTCAGGCCCCAGCTGCTGCTGTGGTCACAGCCTCTCATGGGGAGAAAGGAGAGCCAAGGTGGCAGAGAAGCTGCTCCAAACAGACCATATGCCCTGGGAAGTGCCTGTGTGGAAATATCAGGTCCCTGTCCCCTGATGTGCCAGCCCATAGGGCAGAGAGAAGCGTAAAGGCTGAGGGCTCAGAGCTGTGGCTGCCTCTGTGCTAGGGAATTCCAAGACTGGCAGGGCCTCACCCTCAGGGAGCCCCCAGATCTAGCAGCATTCTTACAACCCCCACTAACATCCCCAAAGTGCAGGAAGGCACAGGACCCCTATGTGGAGAGACTCACTATAAGAAAGTAGTAGGACTTCTAGCATTAACTAGCAGTCTGAGCTTGAGCTACTTAGCCTCTATATTTTAATCTGTCTACCTACTGAATGCAATGAATGGCCTGGTATGAAGAGAAAAAAAAGGTTAATATATGTAAAAGGCTTAGTATAATTCCTGGCTCAGTGTAATTGCTCACTGTGTTAGCTGTTAGGACTGTTGTTGTTAGAGTCCCAGACTAATGGACAGCATTTAGCCCCCACCTTTTATCCTCTTTCCTCTGGGTAACGAGTATGACCTTGATTGAGTTAAGCCAAAACAAAGTCCCCAAGACTGACATGAATGAGACCTCAACCTCTCTGCTCCCCTCACAGCTGGGAAGCCAAGGAAGGCTGGAGTCCTCATGGAGAATACATGATAAATGGCTAATATGACAATATTCACCAAGTAGATGAGAGTATAACTTGCAAAGCTAGCTATATGTCATTTCATATGTGTCTTTTATGTTCACTTGTCAGTTAGTGGTAACTTTCACCCCAGTCTTAAGTGTTCTCTGTCCCTGAGTCCCTGTCCAGGGCCGTAACGGGAAGGCCATCCTAAATGTGCTTAGGAAAGAATTGAAGCATTGAAGGAAATCAGATCATAACGCCCAGTGACTTTAGTGCACACCACCGCTCCTCAGTTAAGTGTTGTCAGACTGCGGTTTTATGTTAAAGCAGGGTGTGCTGGATTCCAGGAAACCCTTAGGTAACCCTGCACACCTAAGCCGCCCTTCCTCAGCTTCCATTAGTACTCTCATCCCCATTGTGGCTCTCAGCTAGATTTTTATCATTTATAAAATGAGCTGGAGAGATGGCTCAGTGGTTAAGAGCACTGGCTGCTCTTCCAGAGGTCCTGGGTTCAATTCCCAGCACCCACATGGTGGCTCACAACCATCTGTAACTCCAGCCCCAGGGGATCTGAGCCCTATTCTCACCTCCAGCACCAATGTACTTGTGATATGCAGAAATACATGCAGGCAAAACACCCATATGAGTTGGTTTTTTTTTTTTTTTTAAGTCACTTTCCTAAGAAGATTGTTTTTCCATTTATAAGATGGGTTGGACCCTTCCTGTTCACCCATCAGACATTTAAACTTCTGCTTCCCAGGCATCCCCAGGGCTGGGCCACCTGAGCAGAGCAGCTGGCTGGTGAGCCTCTTTCTACCTTCCCCTTGGGTGACTGTCCACGTGAGCCACGATGGATGGCAGTAACTCTCACCCTTTGTCAGTTATCCCATGGGGACTGTCCTCTGGCTGGTTCTCGTCAAGCTGTGTTGAGCTTCAGGTCAGCTCTCCTGGCCCTATCTTGCTGCAGGTGGCTCCCTAGCCTATCACTCAGCAAACTGAAGATGTCCATTCTTCCAACACGTGGGCACAGCAGACTGAGAAAGGCTCTGACACCACTGCCAAAGGGGTCACAGACTCAAAACTGAGTTTGAAATTAGTGAAGTATACAGCAGAGGCACAATTTTAGAACATTTTGTTGTTCACTTGTTTATCAAGATTTTTTTTTTCTGTGTAGACCTGGCTATCCTGGAACTCACTCTGTAGACCAGGTGGCCTTGAACTCACAGATCTGCCTGCCTCTGCCTCCCAAGTGCTGGGATTAAAGGCGTGCATCACCATCTGGTTAGAACTATTTTTTTTTTAATTCTTTTAACTTTTATTGATTCTTTGTGGATTTCACATCATGTATTCTGATCCCACTTATCTCCCCATCCGTGGCATCTGCCCCTTGCCCTTGCAACCTCCCCTACAAAGCAAAACAAAATTTAAAAGAAAAACCAAAACTAAAGATTGAGAGAGAGAGAAGAATCTTGTCGTGGAAGCTGTAGTGTGGCCTGTTGAGTCACACAGTTTACCCTTTAGTCCATTCATCTTTACTTCCAGTGTTCATTGGCTCAAGGCCTCTGGCTTTTGCTACACTACTGATAATGGGGCTCTCACTGGGGCTCCTCTTGGATATCCTGTTCTTGTCATGTGTCATGGAGATCCTGCTGTTTTGGATCTGTAGGTTTGTTCCCTTCACATGCTCCTAGAGATCACAGATGAGGTGGATGTTGGGGTGGGCTACCTCATAGCCCTGGTTCTGGGCCTGGGTAGTGGCTGAGTTGGTCAGCTTGCTAGCTTACCCTCCTCATCACTACCCAGGCGACCTCTCCCCCACTGCCTCAGCTAGGTCATCTAATGCAGCCTGCAGCAAGGAACTGGGCCAGTTCTCCGGCTCTCAGGCCCTTGGGTCTGGCTCATCCACACTCACACCACTGAGGCCAGCTCTACTGTTTTGCCCAGGTGAGGTGCAAGGCTCTCTCTCCCGATTGCTTTAGGGGGTATTGGGGGGTAGGGGTTGGGAGCAGGGTGTCAGCTGTCCTGCTCTCATGCCTTCAGAGTTGGCTCACCTGTGCACCAACAACAAGGTCAGTTCTAGTGTGCTGTCCAGGTGGGGTGCAGGGCCTGCTCTCCTGTGTGCTGCAGCGAATGAGGGAAGGGCTACTTCTATTATTCTCATTACCATGACTGTGGGACAGCTTTCTTGCCTGCCATAGGTAGCAAGGAGTGAAGGGAGAGGGTATCTTTCCCTCACCCATGCCTCTGCATGGCAGATAAGGAGGGGGGCGGGCAGGGTCAGCTCTGCTGTTCTCATGCCCTCAGGGCCAGCTTACCTGCATCCCAGTCCTCCACAGTAGGGTCAGCTCTAGTGTGCTGCCCAGACAGGATGCAGAGTCCATTCATTCTCTTGTGTGCCACACCCAGTGATGGTCAGGGCTAACTCTGCCACTCTCGTGACCAGCTCTCTCACCTGCCACCAGTAGTAATGGATGGGGAGGTGGCATCAGAAGAACCATTTTTAAGTGCAGTTGAGTGGCACTAAGTATAGTCACATTGTTGTCCCCGATCACCACCATCAACCTCTAGTACATTTCAAGTGACCAAGCTGAAACTGCTCATTCAACAGTGGCTTCCCTTCCTCCCTCTCTCTTTTCCCTGGCAACTAGCGTCTTCAAGTTCATCTCTGTGGATTGGACTATTCTAGGTAACTCAGGCAAACGGACTTACACTGTATGTCTTTTTGTAGTATATGTTGCCTAGCATATATCATAATATCATACACTCCCATCCATATTGTATCAGAATTGCCTTTTTATGGTTGAATAGCATTCACTGGTTGTGATATGTATTTTTGGTTACTTGGTAGCAGGTTTCTCCACGGATACAATAAACCCGATCAAGCTGAATTAATAAGACCAGGTTTAATCTGAGTAAAGCGCTCAAGCCTCCAGAAATGAGGCAGAGGAGGGAAGAAGAGAAATCACATGGGCGGGTCTATGGACCAGAGTTTAAATACCCTGTATGCTTGGTCTTGAGCAGCTCCAGGGAAGGTTTTCTGAGGGGCAGGGTTTGGAGAGGGAGGAGGGAAGTCTGAGGAGGAGTTTCCAATGGAACATTGTGTACTACATTTTGTTTGTCCTTTCATCTTTTTAGCCATCTTTTAGGTACTGGCAACCATGTTACCATGAACCTTGTTGTATAAATACCTGCTGAGTCCTTGCTTTCAGCTTCAGGGTGCGCACACAGAGAGGAATGGCTGGTTGTACAGTGATTCTGTGTGTACTGTCTGAGGGAACCACTATACTGCTTTCCATTGAGACTGGACCAGTCTACACTGCCACCCGTTCTACATTCTCGAAACATCACTGTTTATTAGTTTCTGGTTTAAGAAAAATAGCCATGCTAACTGCATCAGTTGGCTTTCTGTTACTATAGCAAAATACCCGAAAGGAAAGTTTTTGTTTGGGTCAGAGTTTGGAGATTTCAGTCTATGATTGCTTGTCCCTGTACTTTGAAGCCCTTGACAATGCAGCGAGTCATGGAGGAGGGGCAGGGTGAAGCCAACTGCACACTCCCAGTGACGTAACGCATTATACTAGGTTCTGCCTCCTAAAGGGTCTACCGCCCCCTACCCCCAAACTTTCCAATACATGACATCTGCAGAACACTTAAAATCCAATGGATGGTAAATAAAATTTCATTGTGTTTTTTTCAAATATATTTTTTAGTTTTGTTTTGGTTGGGGGCGTTGTTGGTGGTTTTTGTTGTTTAGTTTAGTACAGGCTGCTCTTGAACTCACTATGTAGTTGAAAATGACTGAATTCCTGATTCTCCTGCCTCCACCTCCCAAGTACTAGATTACAGGCATGCACTATCACACCTGGCTTGTTTTTTTTTTCTTTGATGAAAATTGTTGTACATATTTTACTAGAGGTGTACAATATGGTCAGATCAAGTAATTGACATATCCATCAACTAAGACATCATTTCTTTGTGTTGGGAACATTAAAAATCCTCTATACCAGTTACTTTGAAATATACAATTAATTACTGCCAGCCACAGAAAATTAGAAGTTATTTCTCTTACTTTGGTAATGCCATAGACTATTAAAAGTTACTCTTGGGGCTGGAGAGATGGCTTAGTGTTTAAGAGCACTGGCTGCTCTTCCAGAGGTCATGAGTTCAATTCCCAGCTCACAATCAAGCATAGTGAGATCTGGTGCTCTCTTCTGGCCTCTAGGCATACATGCAGGCAGAACACTGTTTACATAATACATAAAAATCTTTAAAAAAAAACCCAATGGTACAAATTATATATAAGTTTATATAAAATATATATATATTTTTAAAAAAGACTATATGCTGCTCTTGTAGAGGACCTGAGTTTGACTTCTAGAACCCATGTTAGGTGACTTATGTCTGTAACTCCAGCTTCAGAGGGATTCCACACCTCTGGCCTCCTAGGGCACCTGCATTCATGTGCATGTACAACACACACACACACACACACACACACACACACACACACACACACACACACACACACACACACAAAACTAAGAATAAAATAAACCATCTTTAAAAGTTACTCTTCAGTCCCAATTCTACTTCTGTGCTTGTTAGCCATAATCCCTCACACACACACACACACACACCTCATACATTCCCTGGCTCCAGTAGCCACCACTCTGCTCTCTCCTTCTAGTGAGACCCACTTTTCAGCTTCCACATATGAGTGGTGGTACATGAACTAGGAACATGAACAAGGAACATGAACTTTCTGTGCCTGACTGGCTTCAGTTAGCCCAGAGTTCTCCATTTCATCCACGCGACTACAAGTGGCAGAATTTCATTCTCTTTAATGTTGAATAACATTCCTTCATGGATGTATACCACATTTTCCTTATCATTTGTCCATCATTGGACACACAGGTTGATTCTGAGTCCTAGTTATTATTAATTGTTCTATCATAAATGTGTGGATGCAGTTGTATCTTCAGTATACCCAATCATGGGGTTGCTGGACCATGGGGCAGGTCTATACTATATTTCTAATTGTTTGAGGAGCCAACATGCTGTTCTCTAAGACACCTGCCCTAGTTTTCATTCCCATCACCATCATGTAAGACTTTCTCTCTCACTACATCCTCCACCAGTATTTTCTGTTTTCTTCTGTTTTTAGTAATAGCCTTTCTAATAAAGGAGAGACAATGTCCCATTATGGCTTTGGTTTGCACGTCCCTAAGGACCAGTGATGTTGAGTGTCTTTAAGTGATTATTGACCATTTGGAGTTCTTTGTAGAAATGTCTATTTCTTTGCCATCAGGAGTTCTTTATATATTTTGGGTAGTAATCTTTTATAACATATATGATTTGTAAATATTTTCTACCATTCTGTGGGTGCCCTTCTCATTATTGATAGTGTCCTTTGATGCGCAGACACAAAAATTGTTCAGGTTTTGGTTTGTGGCAAGGTCTTACTAAATAACCTAGACTGGCCTCAGACTCAAGCTCCTCATGCCTCAGCTACTCAAGTTCTGGAACCGCAGGTTTACTGCACCAAGCCTCTGGGTGTGTGTGTGTGTGTGTGTGTGTGTGTGTGTGTGTGTGTGTGTGTGTGTGTTGGGGCATCTATGTTTTCTAGTCTGGTTTTGAGGTCCTGGCTTCAAGCAGTCCTCCTCTCTCAGCCTTGTTAGTAGCTGGAGCTCCAAGCACACACCATCTGCTAGTTTTTCACTATGAATAAGTCCAGTTGATCTAATTTTTTTTCTCTTTGTTGCCTGTGCTTTGGGCACCACATCCAAAAAGGCACTGGTAAATGCAATGGCATATAGCTTTTCTCCTGTGTTTTCTTCTAAGAGTTTTATAGCTGATTAAAAAAACAAAACAAAACAAAAAACTAAGCCTCCTGGCCTACCCAGAGCATCACTGCTGCCCCAGGAAAACACATTTTTCTAAAAGTTCTCCCAATAGTTTGAAGATCTCCTCATCTTGTACAAAAATGTCTATAGTAGCCTGACATCCTCTTTCAGCCTTGGCTTGCACAGGCACAGTGGCAGGGGCCTCATTCCCTTTTACACAATATCAAGTTCTGTGGCAAAGTTCTTACTATGCAGCTGGACTCTACTTCATAATAATTTCTGCTGATTAATTCTAATATTATCATCTAGGAAAACTGAAATAAATGTAACTCCCCATCTGAGTTTGTCAGCATGTAACTAGTAATTGCTCAGCTGTTCTCTAGACAAAAAGGCAAAAAAAAATGTCCCCACCTAATGTCAGTACTTTCTAAAATGACCCAGTTTTCCAGAGCCCTCAGGTCCTGGTGCCCCTCCCATGGAAGTTCTCAAGTTGTCATCAAGCCATTTAAAAGTTGGCACCTATGCTGATCACCCCTTTGACACTAGAAGCAGTCCTCCAGGGCGATATTCAACCCATAGCACTGCAGACTGTCATAGATGACAGCTTGGGACATTTTTACCCCTTGAAATGACAAAAGGAATTTGTTTTTCTAAAAATAGTGGGGTCTGGAATTTAATCTAAGTAAGAAGATAAGGCTCCCAGCCATCTGTCTTCCCTATCCCAGGCATCCAGAGACAAGTAGGAAGGAGTTGAGGCCAGAGCCAGACTCAGGTGATGGAGCCCAGGCGAGCATTTCAGAGAGACAGGAAGAGTACCCTCACCCCACCCCATCCCACCCCATCCCACCCCAGATGTGGTTCCGTCTTGTGTCTCCATGTCTATCTGTGTCATGGCGGACTGTGTTGGAACTCTGTGGCAGTAACGGATGGGAAGTGGCAGGCCAAACGATCCATAGGCCTTCCAAACCCCACAACTCCAGGGGGTGCTGCCCATAGAGCATAGAAGTGTTCCATCTGCAGCGTGGGCTGGACTGCCGTAGCACAACCTATGCCAAGGGCCACATAGCAGTAGACAGCATCAGCTGGCTCCATCTTGAGGGAGCTGTGGGTAAACACAGAGGGATTGTGGTGACTGTCTGCCACACCCTGTCTCTTCCAGGTGGTGTCCGTGCTCTGTGTGTGGCTAGATGTTCCAGCTTCTTGCTTCCTCCCCCATCCCCTCCTTCTTCTCCCTAGCCTGTCCTCTTGAACTGTGCTTGGGGGCTCAGCAACAGATGGGATTCGTTTCCTCTTTGGCTCTAAAGTATCCTGGCGTTGAAAAATGTCAAATAAAATAAACTGTGGGCCCCTGCCTTCTCCCAGACTGGCTCTTTATCCCAGAGGCACTGAACTCAAGTCTTAAAGAGACACCTCCAGTCTCCTAACACAGCCTCCCACCTCTGCCTCCTAAGAGCCCCATCCACCTTGTTTGTTTGTTTGTTTGTTTGTTTTGGAACAAGGCTTCTCCCAAAACTGCAGCTCACTGACTGAGCTAGACTGGGGTCAGTGGGCCCTGGTGCTGGCTTTAATGATCCTTATTGCCACACCTGGCTTTTTTACATGGATTCTGGGGATCCAAACACAGGTCCTCATACCCGTGCAATGGGAACTTTACCAAACAAGCCATGTATCCTTAAACTCTTAATCATCCTGCCTCCCATCTCCAAGTCTTGAGGTTACAGGGACATCCCACAAAACCCAAGCTGAAATAGAATTACTTAAACTTGGTAGATGATACATTGGATTTCGGCTTTGACTTCTCTTTTGTAGTGGTCTCCTTGCTTTTTTATTTATTTATTATGTATACAACATTCTGCTTCCATGTATATCTGCACACCAGAAGAGGGCACCAGATCTCATAATGGATGGTTGTAAGCCACCGTGTGGTTGCTGGGAATTGAACTCAGGACCTCTGGAAGAGCAGTCAGTGCTCTTAACCTCTGAGCCATCTCTCCAGCCCCAGTCTCCTTGCTTTTTAGTGCTGTTTTGACATCCCTTTGGTGCTCCCAGCATGCAGTTAATTAGACGGGCTTTTGAGAACAGGCTTATCAACACAGGGATACCACAGCTGCCCAAGCAGCAGAGTGGCTAAAGGCACACAGCCAGACTGCTGGGTGCATCCTGCCTCTTCCTTCTCCATCCAGGTGAGGTTAGAGGCATGCCTTGCCTCCCCTTTTGGTATCACAGCTGGAAACTGAGGACCACAGTGCCTCTATCTCATATGATGAGAGAATTAAATTTTGGCTAGGTCTACTTAGGTATCATACGGACTCGATGTATGATAGCTATCATTAGTCATTTGGTGACCAGACACCAATACGTTGACAGACCTAAGCTGTCACATACACGCTCTAAATAACAGTAACTGTATTTACAAGTGTATGTTTGCCCTCGTGCTGAAAATGGAGTTTCTAAACCTCCCTGGGAAGAAGAGGAATTTATTTGCTAAGCAATATGGACTTATTCTGACCCTTTTCACTTGTGCGTGCAATGTTCTCCTTCGCCAAATGGTGCCCACATGTGGCTTGGGATCTGAGTCATGAGTACAGCATGTAGCTGTAAGAACTCAGTTAATTGTAGGGATGGAGAGATGGCTCAATGGCTGGGTACCTGCCACTCTTCCAGCACTCACACTAGGGTGGCTCACAACCATCTATAACACACACACACACACACACACACACACACACACACACACACACACACAGAGTTAAAAATAAAACACATTTATAAAAAAACTAAGAACTAAGCTAATTGTGCACAGGTTCACAGTGACAGGCCTTTTCCCCATCGTGACCTGGCTCATTGGGCTTGCTGTCCCATACTCAAACATTGCACAAAGAGTGGCTTGGGCTGGTGTCTTAGCTCCCTGTGTGCTGCTATAACACAATATCACAAAGAGGTCATTTATGAAGAACAGAAATTTATTTCTTACACTTCTGGGAGATGGGAGGCCAAGACTGAGGGGCCAGTCTGCTCAGGACCTTCTTTGGGGAAAGTGGAGGTTCAGGAGAACATGCATGAGAGAGGGGGATTAACTCGTGTTTATAGGGAACCTGACCCCCGCCATAACTAACTGTGAATCTATGTTGTCATGGTCTAGTTTTATACCTTTAAAGTCTTACATCTTAACACCATTACTGAAGATTTTCCAGCACATGACCCCCATCTTAGATGACACATTAGACTGTACAGGTGGACACCTCCAGAGTGAGCAGATCTGAGGCAGGGATGGCCCGGGCACAAGAAGGAAGGTAGGGCGTGCCCAGGTTATTGTCATGGGCACCTGAGGCTTGGAGATTTCTAGGGTCAAAGAAACTTGGTTATTTGTTTTTCTGCTCCCACTCATTATTGAACACAGCAGTTCCTAGTGGCACTGAATAGCACTTTTAGCCTGTTCTGGCTGGTTACAGACTTGGATGCCTGATGAGATCAGTGAAAGGAGGAAAGCAGTAAGACATTGAACACCATAAAAAGAAAGTAAGAAGCAAGAGAGGGAAGGTGTGTGTAGAATCAGATTCTGGGGCTGCTGGGATGGGAGGGCTAATCTGAGAGAGTCCTAGGCTCTCAAAATTCCATTCATTCTCAAAGCACAACAGTGGACCATTCTCTGTTAGAGTTAGTGTGCATCTTGTACTGCGTCTCTTAAAACCTGGAGAAAGCCAGGTATCCCAGAGGGGCTGCTGGATGCAGGCTAGTTACCATGGCAACCGAGGCTGACTGGGGAGCGGCCCCTCCTTTGGGTGCCCTAGTAACCTACAATTGAGCTGCTGGAGTTTTCACTTAGTGTGATGACATGCAATTTGGCTGACAATCAGGGTGGATAGGCGTTAAGGAAAGCTGCTGAGATGGGTATGGCTTTTCTCTACCAGCACTGCCCACCTGTCTCCTTGTCCACTCGTCTCTCCTGTTTAACTGTCGACCCCTCCTTTTCTCCACAACCCATATGTTTTGTGATAAGTCAGCTGAGCTTGTATGTGCCTGGAAGTTTTATGCAAACTGTCATCACCAAAAGAGCACAAGCTGGGTCAGACACCATCTCCGAGGCTTCAGGAAAGCCATTTATGCTAAGTATAAGAAATAATATGGGACTAGGATTGTTTTCGGAAGGCAACAGAATGCAATATACATGCATATATATAGTATATGTGTATATATTATATATAGCATATCTATAGTATACTATACATATAGTATGTGGCATGCAGTAGATGCTCAGTATATGAAAAGTACTCAGTATGCAGCTCAAGGTGCTTCTCTTGTTTGCCTTTCTAGAAATCCAGAGCTATAGAGGCCATCTTTGAAATAGAATTTTCCTGTCTAGGTGATGATGCTTGGTTGCCATACTCGTCTTTTCCAAATATCCTCTCATCGGGGAGCTTTTCCAAATTTACCCCATTATGGTATGATTGCTGTCTGGCTCTGGGTTGTTCCAGCCTCATGTGCATAATTTGTACTATAGCAGTTTGTGCTTTTACGATTCCTTGACAGTTGTAAAGGAGCAGCTCATAAAACACTAACATGGAATTATCTCATTTAATCTCAACAATATGAATTAGATATTCTTTACCTTGATTTACCAGCTAAGAAATGGAACTCAGACTAACTGGATAATGGGATTCCACAACTTCAAAGTGGCAGAATCCTAGCAAAGCCCAGGCCTGACACCCATTCCAGTCTATCACTGCCTTGCTATGTGTATCTTGTTTCCCTAAAACCTGAGAGCATGGCAGAGGAGAGATCACATGTCTTCCATTAGAGTAGCAGCTTCCCAAACACAGAAACCCTGTCTTTTCCTGTCCACGGCTTGGGTTCTCACATGCTGCTGAATGCCCAGCGAACCATTGCTAGAGACCCCTGCTGGAATTCCTCTAAGCAACCTCTCCATCTTCCTCACTTTGGGGAGCCACAAAGTGGCCACAGCTGGGAGTTCTGGGCCAACAGCAAATGAGCAACCCAAGCCTCTGAATGCACGTCCTTGTTTGACTCTAGCTCAAAGACCAAACTGTCCCAGGATATTCCTGAGGGGCCAGCTCAGGCCTCTGGGCTATCAGATGTCTCTGGTCAGGCAGCAAAGGACCATTCACTGCAGCTGAAGAAAGGCCAGCAGACCAAGCAGGAGGCTTATCCACCAAGCCCTCTGCAGGAGGATTCCCCAAAAAGGTCTGAAGATAGAGTTATTCTTGCTTCACTGTCCTAGTGACAATGCAGCAAGCACCGGCAGATGCATGAAAGTCTGGATTTGAAAAGCAAAGTAGAAAAGAGAGACCCAACGCATGTAGCTATGTCAGAAATGGATGGATACTCACAGAATATGCAGGACGGGCTCCAGGAAGACGGTGTCGTGTGGGCATGTGCTACAGACAGAGTCGGAGCTCTGTGCATACCCAGGGGTTGGAAGGAGAGGTGGACACTTTGGGAGGCCCATCTGAGCTTGTGTGAGAGGTGGCTAGATAGAGAGGCAGGGTATGTGCAAGGTCACTTGAGGATGCACAGCCATCTATGCATAAGTTTATACAGAGCAACCAATAAGCACATTGTTGGAGAGGAGCGGGGGACTTGATCCAAAACAGGGTAAACAAGTGGCATCTCCCAGCCCTCACTTCTTCTTTGTCCATTTGTGTTCAAGGGGTCCTCCCTGAGTTCCCCTCCTTGTGTGGCATTTCCAGCCTGGAGACTGAGACCTAGCTTCCATCCATCCTTGCTGTTCACGCTCTTTCAGCCCCTCTTCTCGATGCTCACTCAATGCCCCAGGGTTCCCCACTGCCCTATTTGACTTCTTTCTCAGACACTTCGGATCTGATGACAAGGGGAAGTTCAGGGTAGCACTATCTACCCACACATGGCCATAGGGCAGGGGTTCCCAGGGCCACTGATGTTCCACTGAATGCGTTAGGTGAGGGGCAGGGTTTATCTGGCTGTCATTTCCCTTTCCAACCCATAATGAGCTTTGGAAGAAGGGCCTTGGGGATAGCCAGTGGTTCCAGCCTAGGCTGAAGTGAACTTTTCCCAGATGTCCAGTTTTCTGGAATTGGCCTCCACAAAGCACTTCCATGTGTGCCTCCCACTCAAAGACCCCATTGCAGTCTGGGAGGCAGCAGCTACGCACCTGTGGTTAGTTTCCTTTCCTTGGGAAGCAGAGTGACATTCTATGGAACATTCTATAGCCTGATTGACTATGATTCACTTTTCAGTTTGCTACTTCCTACCAATCTGGGATGGTACCTTGCCTGTTTTTGCTTCACTCTGAAAAGAAGTTTGGTGCTGATGCCCACATCATGGTATTTGTTTATACATTTGGCATATACTTTATAGAATACCTGCTGCACGGCAGACTCTGCAGCTACAGGAGGAGAAAACACGGGCATTGTTCTTAAACTCACATAAAATGAAATGGCAAACAAATACATAAAAATTAAAATATACCCTTAAATGATGCTGTGCTATAAGGAAAAAACATGGTTGAGTAGAGAGCAATGGATGCAGGCTGTTTGAGATAGGATGGACAGGAAAGCTTTCTTTGCTCCTACAAACAGAAGAGCATGTGCAAAGGCCCCAAGGCAAGAGTAAACACATGTTCAGGGAATCAGAAGGAGGTCAGTGTGGCTGACACAAAGTAAACAGAGAAGAGAGTGGTCAGAAATGAGGTCAGGAGTTAGCTAGGGGCCAGGTGTGCCATGATGAGTGAGGGCTGTCTCTTCTAAGAGGAAAAAACCTTTGGAGGACTTCAAGGAAGGGGTGATGCAATTTACTGTGAGATCACAGTGACTCTAGGAGAACCAGGAAGTGTGACAGGAGACCTCTGCAATAATACAGGCAAGAGCAGATGGTCATCACACCTGGTGTAGAGGCAGAAGTACTCTGCAGGGCTTTGGAGATTAATGAGATGATGTATGGACAGACATAAAAACACACTCAGACATGCTCATAGACACACTGGAATGTCCTCAGTGACACCCTCCCACACATCTCCCCATCCCATACCCCCAGCTCATCAGGCACTTGCTAGAGCAGCAACCTCTCCCACTGCCCTTTCTTTTTCCTCCTTGGCATTCTCTGTCTCTTGCTCTCAGGGCTGGTAAGAAAGGTCCATAGTGATGCTAGCTCACCACGGAAGTTTGTTGAGGCTTCCTTCTCTGCAGTTCCCAACTGCAGGAGTGGTGGGAAAGGCCGGTCTTGGCAAAAGTTATATAAATATTTGCTCAGCAATAACACAGCTGGGAGCAGGGACCCTTCCTTCAGCTGGCGCATTTGCCACCCTAGAGAAAGCTCAGCTGGGACTAGGGACAGGCTTTGGAACTCTCCACTGTGCATCTGCTGACTCTCAATGCCCCTATTCAAACTGTTCCACAGACTGACCTTCCATACCTTTTGGTATGAGTTCCATGCTAGCCCTGTGGAGGGATCTGGCAAGAGGAGATACCACTCTCTGGAGAAACCCTAGTTTAGGAACCAAGAAACTTGCGTTTGCACAGGAATACCATGCATGTCATGTATCCTTTATGGGCCTCATCTGTAGGAGGGCCTGTGACTGCGCACAGTGACCTTTCAAGTATTTTCAGCACTGATCTCTGAGTTGAATCTGGTCCAGGATCCTTGGTCCTGGAGGCTGGCTGAGCCATGAGGCGAGAAGGAAAGCTCATGCCAAGAGCTATGAAAGACCTCAGACATAGCCGACAGGTCAAGAAATTCACTGATGATTCTCGAGCTAGGACTGACATCATCATGCCAGCACCTGTGGACAGATTTCCTTAGACCACTCTTTGAGTCCTCCTGGTCAGGAATGATCTAAAGAACATGTAGTGTTGGCTACCTGGCCTTAGATCAGTAGGCTGTTTAAGAAAACAAGCTGGAAATTGTCTTTCGAGATATTTCTCTCAAGGTCAAGCAAAAAAAAAAAAATGAATCCATCAAGATTTGAGAGTCTTTGGGAGACCTGGGGTAGGTCTTTAAAGCAGGATTAGGGATGCAGCCAGAAAATTTCCTAATAATTCTACCACAGTGTGGGAAGAAGAGCTCACTTGCCGAGTCTTTTCCCCAAATCCTTTCTCTAACCAACCAGGAAAGAAATCATTCAATTCTTTCTCTCTCTCTCTCTCTTTTATCACTCCATTGTCACTGCCAAGATGCTACCAATGGCTGTATCTATTAGCACACACATTCGTAATCCTGGTACTTAGGAGGCTGAGACAGGAGACTCACAAGTTCAAGGCCAGCAGAGTGAGGCTCTGTCTCAAACAAACAAATGACAAAAAAGAAAATAAAGCTGTCACTAGATTAGTTCAAGCCTATGTAGTAGTCACTGTGCCCAACCACCTACAGGCCTGGATGGAGGTTCTCTCACACACTGGGACCTATGGATGGAGGGAGAGGGGTTTTTACATTTGAGAAGTTCCATGGCCTCAGAGTTGGTGAGAAGGAAGAAATCAGGCAGGTCAAGGGACAAAGTGGAAGTGTCTACCCTGGGACTCATTCTGCTCAAAGGTCTCACCAGGAAATCGGGTATGTGGTCAGGCCCCAGATAGGTGACACTAGCCCCCAGAAACTCTTAGACAAGAGACCTCAGAATGCAGAGCATGCCAAACTACCTGGCCAGTGTCTCTTGCTTGCCCCATTCTAGCCAAGCATGTCAGTCTTTGAAGTTATTATCAGGGACACAACTGGAACCACTCAGAAACTCTTAGGTGTCTCTGCTGAATAAGGGATATTGTCCAAGAGGAACTCAGACCTGGGTCCAGACAACTGTCAGGGATCCTCAGGATCAGGGAGGTGGGGGCGGGGAGCACAGGTCATCCTCAGGAACCTGCTAAAGGACTGGAGCACATGATCTGTGACCTACGTTCTGCTTTGGACATTGTTCAGTTTTTCCAAACCTCAGTTTCCCCTTTGTAAAGAGGCCCTCTGATGGTGCTGGCATGGCGATCGATGAGGTCATAGCTCCTGAGGGATCTCTGAAGAGCAATGCCAGAGGAGCACAGAGGGCGTCTATTTGGCACACATAGGCCTTTTTCCTCTCACCCTTGTTGGCTGGCACTTCTCTCTGGAAAAGTGCCTGGTACCCAGCTCCCTTTCAGCAGGTGTTTTCCTTCTCTCAGAAAGAAGCACTCAGAGTCACCCCAACATGCCTCTCCCCTGTAGCCAGGCCACCATGTCACCCCCACTCTGCCACACCTCCATGATGGGCAAGGCCAGGGCCTCTCCAAGCACAGGAGTAGGTCCGTTAATAGGGAAGGCCATTTTTCTGACTTCACAAAAGCCCCAGACAACATTCCTCTTCAATGCTGCAGTCCAATTACCAAAGTGCCCTGACCTGTGGGCTGAAAATAGCAGGTGCTAATTTGCATGCTATTTATTTAAGTAGTGAAGCCTCTGGAGCCTTGCCTCTTCCCCTGTAAAAGCCCACACTAAAAATAGGCACTCCACTAGGTGCAGCTTCTCCTTGGGGGAGGAAAGAGGGATGCACAGCGGGGGTCTCCGGTTATGCTGAAGTCTGGCAAGTCAGAAATCCATCGTGGGTAGGAGGTCTCTAGTAATGCTCAAGCAAGGACCAGAAAGCTGAGAGCCCCTCCTTGTGGCTAAGCGGCCAAGACTTATTCACATTATGGCCTGGCCCCCGAGTCCCTTTGGAGGCACCAAGAAGATGGAGTCTGAGGAGGCTGTTGGGTAGACAAGCTGCCAGGTCTAAGGATGGATACGGCCCTGTGGTGTCTGGGTGACTGTTAAGGAATGCTCAGGGGCAGCTCAGTTCCTTGTATGTGCAAGCGTGCATGTACACACACACACACACACACACACACACACACCATTCCTCCAAGTAAACTCCCACCCCTTACCCTTCCTCAGATCCTCCCTCCAGCTCTGACCAGAAAGCCACAAAGAAAAAAACCTTATGGAAAACCTACAGCTAGATTTGGAGAACAACATCCCCTGCTGATGACATTCTACTGGCTGACACAGCCATTTCATTCAGGAATCATGCTGGCTGGGGCTAAAGAGAATCCCTCCTGGTGTTATAAGCTGTTCCCCAGATGACCCAGGCCCGCTCCAACACAGCAGTGGGGACAGAACCTCCTGGTGAGGAGGGGAGGGGCTGCACTCATTCTCTCTGTATAGTTGTGGTAAGGATGAGACACACAGGGCAGTAGTACTAGGATGAGGAGCTAGGCTAGGGGATAGGTCCAGGAACACTATTTCTGGACTGAGATGGAAGGCTATATTGGAGAGACCATTTGCCTTGCTTTTACTTCCTGCAAAGCTGGTGTGCTTGGGAAGTGCATCTTTCCCAAGTCACCCAAGTCACCCAAACTCCTTGGACTATGAAATAAAGTCTCCTTGTCCCACCATGCTCAGGGGTAGTCCAAAGGATAGGTGGTAGGATCACCTCAGCATTCCCCTCTCTAAGTGTGTTTGTAGAACTTAACAATGGTGTACACCTTTAGGTATACCCCCCTTCCCCCAGCCCAGCCTAATCAGGGACAAAGGTCCCTGGAACTGTGACTCATTCCTTGGAGCTGCAGCCCCAGGTCAGTGCCCCTGGGCAGTCACAGGTCTGGGAAGACAGATTTTGGGGGAAAGAACTCAAAGCTCCATCAGACCCTGGTCAAGGCTAAGAGAAGTCGGGCTTTCTGAATGTCAGTCTAATCCTTCGTAACATTTGTGGGAGCTAAAGCTAAAGCAGATGCCATGAGGTCTAAGAGGATAGAGAGGCTCAGTACCTCAGTGCTGCTCAGACTCCAGAGACCACTGTGTTATGGTTCAGTCATCTTAGTACTCTTGGGCTTTTTACGATTGCAAAAAATTATATTGGTTTTGTGGTGTGTGTGTGTGTACATATGTGTGACATGGCTTACGTGTGGATGTCAGAGAAGGACTTGCAGCAGTCTGTTCTCTCCTTCCACCATGGCTGTCCAGGGAATTAACTCCAGTCTAAGCTTGGCAAGGGGCTAAAGCCATACCACTTGAGCCATCTTGCTGGCCTCATTCTGGCACTTTTAAAGGAAGCACTGCAGATACAATCTATCCATTTCTCAAATGCAGTCTGCCTAGCTTGCCCAGTTAACATCTGGCTGGAGACTCCACCATGGAGCCTCTTCTCTTAAGACTTGAGGAGTGGAGGGAGCAAGGGAAACAGTACATCTTGCTATGCCAGTTCTCAACCTTCCTGATGCTGTGACCCTTTAATACAGTTCCTCCTATTGTGGTGACCCCCACCATAAAATTATTTTTGTTGCTACTTCAAACTGTAATTTTGCTGTTATGAATTGTAATGTAAATAACTGTGTTTCCCAGTGGTCTGAGGCGACCCTTGCAAAAAAGGTTGGTAGACCACCCCCAGGGGGTCGCGAACCACAGGTTGAGAACAGCGGCTCTACGCAGACCTCCTTTCTTTTTGGCTGAGAAAGTAGGGTGTTATAGCTGGATCTGGAGAGCAGACGAACCCAAGGTTTGAGCCCTGCTATCCATCCCACTATTTTTCATGCCCTCCGTTAAAGACAGGTGTCTTAGGATCCTTATTTCCCTAATCTGTCCCCTGAAAATGCCTCCTGGATGACTATACCTTGGGGACCATGAACTGAACGCCACCCCCAACCCAGCCCCTTCCACTGCAAGCATACTTCTCACCTCTGCTGTAGTCCTCCGAATACCAGAAATCTGTTTTCGTTTCCACCCCTTAAGGGTATCCGGAATGGAGAGAGGTCACATTATCTTACCCCGCCCCTGGTATAACGATCCAGAGCCAACCTCTAGCAATATGGAGCCCCATCTGACCTTCATCTTGCTTCAAGGATGGTTGTATGAATTCAGTATGCCAATTTCGAGTAATTTGTAAAAACCTAGTAAGTGGCGAGGATATAGGCTAGGAAGGACCCCTCTTCGGGAAGGTTCTGCCCAGGCCTCTTCAACCTTACCCACCCATGCACCACCTCCGCTCCCTGTCCGGGAGACTTGGAAATGTCCAACTGCTCACGCCCCCTTCAACCTCTGCAGCGCCAGGCGAGCCGCTCGCCAGACCGCTGCTGGCATTCAAGGGGTTAACTCAGGAGCAGCCCAGGTGGAGGTCGAGGCCCTCAACCCCCACCACCTCTGCACCTTCCGGATTCTGAGGCCGCTGAGGCCACCGAAACGGTAAAGGCTGCGGTAGCTCTTTGTCTACCTGCTCTGGGCGTTAAAGAGCCCGCTGGCAGCCTGCTTTTCTGGGGCTCGGGACAGAAGTCAGCGACAGAGAAATTGGGTTCTGTCGCTTTAAGTACAGCTGGAGCCGTAAGTACTAGGCCGGCTGTGCAGAGAAAAGGGAGCAGAGAGCCGACGGCCGGTTAGGCGTCCGCCCCTCCGCGTGGTCGGCGGCTCTTACGATTTGGGGTGCTCGCCGCGTGCCTGTCGAAGGCTGTCCCGGGTGCACTGGGTGCTCACCCACTGAATGATTCCTGAGCCGGGGAAGATGCTTCATCTGCCCCTGCCCAGGTCGGGAAGGGCAGCGAATTTCCCCCGCAGGTAAGCCTGGAGTCCGGACATCCCCCACCCGCAAGGCTCCTGGTTCCTCTGCATCTGCAGCCTCGGGGCGGAGGTATGGGGTCCGCAAGGAGGAGGGTCTCGGCCGGGCTTCTCTGCCAAGGCGAGGAGTGCCAGCGCTCCAGAGACTCTGGCTCCCTACCGTTTGGCTTGCTGCTGTTTGGGGTTGGGGGTCCGGAAGATGTATGGAAAAGGGGTTCTAAGGGAGAGCTTTGAGTCGGGGAGACCTGAACGAATTCAGACAATAGCACAAGTTGATTGAACTCGGAGGTCTGGGGCTGCGAAAGCTGCAGAGCCGGGTCGGGGTCCTCGGGGACCAGGGCGGGTGTCTGGAGAGGGGCCTGCAGCCCTGGCCTACTCAGCCAAGGTTACCCCTAACTCTGGGCTCTCCATCCGGGAAGGAGGTGGTGAGAGACGTAAGGATAAAGGTAAGGAAGGGGGCTTTGGATTTTGACCCCTCAATTGCCTGGATCCCTTGGAGTGGGACTGTGCTCTGGGGAGGGGCAAGAATCTGAGAGTCCTGTGATTTGAGGAGACGACACTGAAGTACAGCTCTCTGCTGTAAGGTGAGGACGTGCGAGGAGACTGCTCTGAAAGGGGGAAGTGTGACCACAGCACCACCACCCTAAGTCCCTCGAGCTGGCTTGTAAAGTGCACCAGACTGAGAGAAGTGGACCACCCCGACGGCCTGTGCTGGGACCTTCTGGGTTTTCTGAGAACTTCCCATCTTTGGCTGTCATCCTGAGATCTACACTGGGTTCCCTCAAACTGGGGGGAGTTGAGGGAGTTGGAGCCCGGAGGTTGACTCAGAGAACCTTGTACTAGGTGCAGTGGCCACGCCTACCGCGTGCTTTGCCTCTTGCTCTGTGGGGGAGCTCAGACTTGCCCCCTAGAGACTTGTTCCTGCTTCCTGATAATTCCATGAAGGGAGCCCCAAGTTGTAACTTTGCTTCACACAGAAGGTAGAGTAAGAGCAAAGAATTGGCCAATGCTGGGGAATGGAGACCTGTTTTCCTCTGTAAAACTGTGTAGGCAGGCCCCCAAACTTTTGGTCCCCAGCCACAGTAAACAGGCAGCAGCCTTGTAGAGCCTCGAAATGTAGCCAGTGATAAGATGTTCCCACGACTGATGAGGTGGTTCATGAATGGACAGATGATCCATTTAGGGACCTCCAGGGATTCTTTGGGTGAGACCTTGGGCCAAGGTGTGTGTAGTTCAGTGACTCCTGGAGAAGGTGGAAGGAAGGAAGGTGTGGTTCATAATCCCAAGCTCCAACAGCACTGCTGACCTGACTGGACTCTGTAGGTTCCACAGGGGGTGTGCCTTGGGGAAATTGTAGCATCGACTCCGCACTGAGAGTTTTGTACATTGCCTCCCCTCAACGCCAGAAGGCCTAAAGGCCCTGCAAGGGATTACCAGCATCCATCACAGCTTCCTCTCACGCTCCCACCCTCTCTAGGTACATCTTTTCAGTTGATATTTTTCCTGTCCCCTTCTTTGGTCCCATGCCACCCCAGAAGAGTCACCCTGTCCCCAGGGAACATGGCCTTTGTAGCCTGAGCTTAGTGCCCTACCCTGAGGCCACAGCTGTTGAGTACACACCTGGCTCAGTTTCTGGGCAGGTGTGCTGGGCGGGGCCCTGTCTTCCAAAACCCAGAAAAAGGAGGTCTCATTACATCTCCCCAGGGGTGCAGCTGAGCCTGCGGTTTCCTCTCCATCCAAGCCCGAGATTTGCAGCCTGAATGTGCATGGTAGGCAGGGAGAGAGGGGATGTTGTAAAGTGTAGGTCAGTCTTAGAATTGCTACAGTTCAGTTATAAAGCTTAACTAGCCTGGCTGTAGTCCACAGAGGGGGAGCTTAACCCATCCATGCCTTTTCTCTGGGGAGAACTAGAAACTTCCTGGAAACAGTGATGTTTAGCTGAAGCCAGTAGGGGATCAAAGAGATGCTTTGCCTGCATGCTCCAGCTCCCCTTGAGCTCAGTAGGAGATAGCACTGGGAGGATGTGAGGGTACAAGATGAATGGCTTAATTGACCCCCTCAAATGCTTCGTGACTAGCTTTTGATCTGCTCTCAGCCCCGTGCCGCCTTGCCTCCTTGCCCTAGAGTAGATGCCCAGGAGTACTGCCTCTGCCATGGAGTGATGTGTCCCCTGGCAGAGTCTTGCACACACCAAGCAGTGGGATCTCCTAGGGAGACCTCTGTTCTATCCTCTGAGTCTTTCAGACAGCAAATCTGAAGTTGAAGCACGTATCCCCTTCAGCCCTCCGCCTCTTCCTAGAAATGGCCCTTAGGTATGGCCTGGGGAAAGGTGAGGTAATACCTGTTCACTGCATGTGGCTCACTCAACCCACAGCCACACAGCAACTCCCTAGGATAGAGTTTTGGCTTGGCACAAACTCAGTCTCTGTGAGAGGACAAATGCCTAGGGACAACAAAGCCAACGAGCTGCTTCTCGTTAAGGGATTTTATGAGGCTAGACAGGCACACCACAGGCAAACCTCATTTGCAGGCTTAACCTCTTCCTACAAGGCCTCTGTCCAGGCTTGGAAGCTTGGGGAGGAGGGAGGGATGGGCTGAGCAGGGAGCAACCTAACCAGAACTGAGTACAGTAGCAGTCTGGTCCCAGCTTCAGAGCTAGTAGTCACCTTTCCTCGTTATGCTGTGCCATAGAGCTGTAAAGCACCGCCTAGGCTAAGGGTTTTTTGGGCATCCATTTCATCTTCTTGACCATGTGGGGTGATGGGACAGAGATTTCTTTATTATAGTCCCATCTCACAAATGAAGGAAGAGATGGAGGGTAGGCAGACGTGGAACTAGGTCTGTCTGACTAGAGAAGCAACCCTAGTATCAGTAGACTGTTCTCTCCGCACCAGTCCGGGCCCCTGGAGATGCTAAGTGAGGTTCTGACGTTGGAGCTAATTGGAGGCCTCAGCAAAGGCTTTCATTAGCTTGGGTTAGCCTGAGACTCTGGCAGGAATGTCCCAGGGAGTATTTGTTCACATGGAGTCAATTGACCTGATTTGTAAGTCACTCCAATGCTGTTTATTTTTCTGTGAAATGGGCATAACTCTTATTTATTGCACTGGGGCACAGTAAGGATAGTGAAATAATGTGGAGAGCAGAGTGCTTTAAACACAACACCTTTACAAGGGCAAGTAAGGGCCCTCCTCTTTCCTCTCCCCCAACTGTTGTTGTTGTTGTTGTTTGTTTTGGGGGGCTTTGTTTTGTTTTTGTTTTTGTTTTTTCAAGACAGGGTTTCACTGTGTAGCTTTGAAACTTGTCCTGGCACTCGCTCTGTAGACCAGGCTGGCCTGGAACTCACAGAGATCCACCTGCCTCTGCCTCCCCGAGTGCTGGGATTAAAGGTGTGCACCATTATGCTACCCGGCCTGTGTTTCTTCCTCTTCATCCTTCCCTTCCCGCTTGCTGGGGTTCTAAGGATGGAGCCTATCAGTGTAATAGTCCAAACAGTTCCTTGACTTAGAATCTTTGATTTTTCACTTAAGTTCTTAATTGCCTACCTTTAGATTTTCAATAGTCTAAATTCTGCATTGTTTATAATATACTTATATTTTAATGGTGACTTACATAAATATCTATTCTTAAAAACTTGATCTGTTTTTTCAAGCAGAAGTATTCATTTGGCATTTACTGTGTGTTATAACTCTGTGCCAGCTACTGTGCTACTGCCAGAGAAACAGCTGAATCCCAGAGACCTTAGATTTAAGTTATCAAGCCATTGGCTTATTCTGCAGGATCTAGTGAGCACTTCAGATGTCAAGCATGACACTAGGCACTAGACTTTAATACTATGCAGGAAGGCAGGCATAGGCCCCACAATTCAGAAACATATAGTCTTACAGTGAAAACAGACAGAAATGAATAAACACAGGTCAGTGAGATGGCCCTGGGTAAAATCACTTCCATGCAACCCTGATTAACTGAGTTCAATTCCTGGATCCCAAGGTAGACGGAAATAATCAGTTTTCAAAAGTTGTCCTCTGACCTCCATTTGCACATTATATGCATTCTCACCAGGTATGAATGAATATCCAGCATTCTCACATACCATACACACATACCCACAGAATGGTAATAAATAAAAATTTAAGAGTTAGTACATTCACACATTTCAAACTGAGAAACACAAGAGAAAATGATGGTAGAAGGATGCAGTATTTTAACTGTGCCTGGAAAGAAGAACAAGACTTTTCTAAAGGTACATGAATTTATTTTGGAAGAGGGGAGGGTCATAAGGGTGTTTTCCTCCACGCTGCCTGCCCGGGTCCTCCGTCAGTGTAGCTTCCTTAGTCATCCATATCTGAGGGAGAACCCTTTGAGACTGATGACTGATGACTGATCTGAGTGTGATGTGACACAAGACATCTGGGAGCCTTACATAATGCCACTGGCTTGTTCTTTGGGGCCTAGAGACCGGTGTCATCTCTAGTTAAGTTCAGAAAATAATAAACTGTCCTTAGACTGTCCTTGCCCCTGACATTAAAGCACAGTTAAATAACTCTAACTTCAAGAACTATCTGGAAATGCTCAACTTGTGGATGATGCTCTAAATCTTGGAAAGCTTCTGAAGACTGTTATCTCTGAGAAAGGAAAAGGGAAATTTGAGATATGCTCTCACTATATAGCCCAGACTGGCTTCAAACTCACAATCTTCCTGAGTCAGCCTTCCCAGTGCTGGGATTACTGCCGTATGCCACCATACCCAACTGGGGAAGAAATATTGAAAAGGAAAGAACATCAAAATTCTTTGTCACCCCTTCCCTCCTGGCATGCACATAAACACAAGACAGCCTAGTCACTGGTCCTTAAATGTTGAGCTCAATCAAGAAATGCTTGATGCAATCTGTGGACCGACAGAAGGCCTGAGTATAATATATATAAATATATTATATATATATTATATATATATTATAATGGTAATTAGACCAATTTTATAAAAGCCTTTATAAACTACATTTCCTACTTGGTGTATTGCTGCAGGTGCCCTTTGCATAGTGGTCGTTTGGTGGCTGAAATGAAGGGAGCAGAGGGAATTATCTACCCACCTGCAATTACTGGGGAGCTGGGGACAGAGCCAGGTTTTTTGTGTTATCTTATTTACTCCATGTAACTACAGCAGAGGGTGATAGTGATATGACCGTTTGTTTGTCCTGCAAGTACAGGAGTTCAGGAAGGGGAGGCATTTGTCTCCTGTCACAGCTAGTAAGTAGTGGAGCAGAAATTTAAACCCAACTCTGACTGGTCCCACAAGCCCTCCTCTCTACAGTATGTAAGATGGAAGGACTTGCTGCTCTCTACAAACTTGAGATTAAGTAAGAGCCCTTTGGGGATGGTCACTTTCTAGAGAGAGAGAGAGAGAGAGAGAGAGCTGCTAATGAGATTCCCGAACCTCCTGAGAAGTTGCCTTCCAACAAGTCTATTTATATATGTTTTTCCATATTCACTTATGATATGGTGTTAGTTTTTGTCCAATCATAGTTCGTAGGGTCCAAGGACTTTTTTTTTTATTCAGGTGACATAGGTGTATCATTCAGTGATGATCTTGTGATGATGACTTAAAAAAACACTGATAGAATACATTATAAGAGATCCTATAACATGGCAGCTTTAGATGTATTGTGCCACATTTCTGTTGCTTTGATAAAACACCATGACCAAAGCAACTTACTAAAGAAAGAATGTATTTGTGCTTAATGGATAAGAGTCCATCATGACAGAGAAGCATGGCAGCCAGCAGCAGGCGTGGTGGCAGGAACAGGAAACAGAGACTCACATCTTCCAACACAAGCATATGCAGAGAAAAAAAAAAATGGAAGTGCATCAGGCTTTTAAAAGCCCCTCACCACAGTGATGTACTTCCTCCAGCAAGGCTGCACCATCTAAACCGCCCCAAACAGCAACATGTCTTGTTCAAACCACCACAGGTCTGTTCAGATTGGGCCAAATCCTGTCTGCTGAAATACAGCAGGAGCACAGGGTGGAAGAAGACCCACCAGTAAGCAGTCATTAATGACCTGCCCTATGTCAAGAATTGTGGTCCTCACTGCAAAGGAAATGAAAGTCCTCCTGTTTAATCAGACCCTCAGTAGGATGAGATTAACCTGTGATGGAGTTAAGTGCTGAGTTCTGAGGTCAGAAATAACAGTAGCTGCAAACTGGAGCAAGCAAGTCAGAAATACAAAGGCGCGTTTATGCCCAAGCTAAGGAGCAGTACACTAAGGAAGCAATGAGTGTTCAAAGGAATTCTGTAAAGAGTGTTCTGGAAGAAGGAAGGTTTCCAGCATAAAAGGGGGTTCTCCTGGTTCTCGGTACCCCTTAAAGAGAGTTTACAGGGCACTGGGATCAATAGGCATGGTGTAAAGAAATGGTATCATGAAGTCCTTCCCTCTGTTGAATTCTCAGTGTCCTAGGCCCTCCTTCTTGAGGCTGTGCAGCAGGAGGCCCAGGGCACTTGCATGTGTTCCTGTGAGCACACTGGCTTTCTGTGTGAGAAAGTGATTTTTCAGGCATGGAACATTTCCCCACGTTATTTTAAATTCTTTATAAGACTATACTAGATGGTCAGGTTTTGATCCTGATAATCTGCCAATTGTATGATTTTAAAAGTAGGATTTTAACAGCTTTAAAAACAAAGGATTAGAATTATTGCTCAATGGTCAGCACTCACCTAAAATGAAAAGCCCTGGTTCAGTCCCCAGCACTCAGACAACAGTATTTTACCCGAGGGCCCTTAAAGCGAAACATATCTGGGATTTACTCTTGGCTCAGTGGCCTAGATGGCAACAGTGTCCCTGGGTATACATTCTAGACCTTGCTATGACACCCCTTGCTCATGTGTGGAAAAAGTTTCATCTTGAAACCCTGTTTCATTATGTTCCAATATATATCATAAATTCTAGGTTATCCTCCTTGCAGTTCCAAGCCCTGGATTGTCAACCCATTTGCATGCTTGTTACGACATTAATCCTTGGCTCCTTCCAGGACTTAGAGCTCCCTTCAGCACCCCAGGCCCCCATGAATGGGTCCTCTAATATTTGGGCTCGATGCTCTCTGCAGGTACCTTCTGAGTCACACTGAGCTGACCTCACAGAAAACAGTGAGCTACCGCTTCCAGGGAAGGAGGCACTCAAGGAGCAGAGCTCACAAAGGCCGGTTCTCAGCACTCCAGGTGCATATTAAACTGATGCCTTTGAACTAGCATGAGCAGTGCATTAATTCATTAATTCTCATCATCTTATTGAGAACCCTCCTCCTCCACTCTTAGAAATTAAATATGGAAGAGGTACAGTAATAGCACCTGTTTTACACTTTTTTTTTTGGTAGAAATTGCTTTCTGTCTTTATGTGATCCTTGTATTTGCCTTTATCTCCCAGGTGGTTTTCTATTCTGAGGATTTTCGATTGTAGGAAATCCAGGCAGAACTGTGTCTGGAGGGAGCATTGGCATGTGGCATGTACCACTGCTTAGAAAAGGGGATGGACTCTGGGCTACTGCCTTGGTTGCCACACCAGAGAACCTACAGTCTTCTATCAAATCCCACCCCTGACCTAAAAACCCCAGGGCATGAAAGAGACCAAGTTTTCTGTTTGGAAACTTACCATGAGCCCCTGCAGGAGGGAGGCTGTCATTGCTTATTCATGCACAACCTGCAATGGGAGCTTCCTGCTCGAGGAACTCATTCTGGGAGTTTGCACAGAGTTAATCGTTGTAAAAGTAGCTTTGCTCCCCAGAGTGTCCAACCTCTGGGGAAAGTGTTGCTATGCCAGAGAAGTGACGAGCCCGTAGGAACGCCCCAAAAGAAGTCCTGGATTTGGTGTCTGGATTTCAGATCTCAATCTGCTCTGGCAAGCCTTGGCTTTACTCCGTCATTGTTTTATAAATTCAAGCTAGCTAATTCTAACTTAGAACAATTCTGCTAGTAAAATAATACGTCCAAATAAAATAATGCTGGTCATATGACTTCAGCCCAAAAATTCAAGAATATGAATATTTGTCAGCCTCTCAGCCCCCCTCCCCCACTTCTGACCTTTTCATTTAGCAGGGAAATTAGGGGGTGAAGCAGGGAGGACTATATTGAAAGCTGAAGAGGTTGGAATTGGAGCTGTGGATGTCACTCTTGTCTCCCTAAGTAGTTTTCTGCATGCCCAGGCAGGTGGCATACCCCTGTAATCCTAGCACATGGACGTTGGGGCAGAAGGATCAGGAGTTCAAACCCTGCCTAAACTATATAAGACCATCTCAAAAAAAAAAAAAAAGCTATCCTTTTAAATGAAGAAAAGGAGGGAGAGAAGAAATGGCTTGAGCATCAGATGCACACAGCCATGTGCTCCTCCATCTCTAGCTGAGTTCCTCAGCAGGAGCTGCTGAGAGGCCCAACTCTAGTGTGCCTGCATCTCTGCTCCTACCATCACAAGGACTCCTTTCCAAGATTGGGGTGCATTTCCAAGTCTGTGTATTCCCTGCTTGTATAATTCAGTTATTAAATACAAAGACAGTTACTTTATCAGAACTACATTGGGATCCGTAGAAACACCGAAAAGGGCAAATTGCTAAGAAAACTTGACCCAAGGTGGGGGCAGGGGTGGCAAGAAAATCTCAAAATTTAGAGGAGATTTTAAAAGATCTAGAAAACTGTTGCTTTCTCACTGCCTCACATTGTTAAAATCTTGTCCCATTTTAAAGCTGATGGTGGATACAGTACACTGTGGATATGGGCATGAAAGGCTGAGTTGGAAAAGCAGAAGAAACCCCTGTGGGTTCTAAGATTCTGAGCTGCAGGCACTGAGGTTCACTGGCGCCTTTCTGTGTAATTTGCTGTACAAGGACTTGTGGCTATGCGGATTTTACACATGATGAGTGCCTAAGGCTCTTCCCTGGGAAGGACCTTTCTGCACTCAGTATAGAAAAGAGGCCGTCTGTACCAGATGACTTGCAGCGCTTTGGTATTAGAGGAAAATGGTCCAAATGAGAACGGTCCTAGAGTGGGGGAGAAGAAAGGAGTGGCAGGTGGACCCTGCCAACCAAAGCAGGGTTTTACACACAAGTTAAAAAAAAAAAAAAAAAAAAAAGGTCCTCTTCTAGCTGTGCTGTGGTGGTGCAGGCCTTTAATCCCAGCACTCAGGAGGGAGGCAGAGGAAGGCAGATCTTCGAGGCTAGCCTGCTCTACAAAGCTACACAGAGAAACCCTGTCTTCAATCAAAACAAAACAAAAAAACACCACCAACAAAAAATTCCTTTTATAGCATGGGATTGCAAACTACAAGGTTAGTTCTTTGTTCCAGCGTATTTCTCTTCATCTCCCCAGGGTGGGTCCTGAAGACCTATTTTTAGTGCATTGGTTTTCAACTGCTTTAAAGTGTTAATTGCAGAATTTTATATTTACACAACCCTGACACTTGGTTGATGTCCAGTGACCACCTCCTAGGGGTGCCCCACTAGGACTTTGCTCTCCCAAATCTCAGAAAGTCAAGCAGAGATGTTTGGGGTGCTGAAGGGTGTGGTGGGAAAGAACAGAGGCCGATCTCTATCCTTCACCAGGACATCATAGATGGATGAGCAGGATGTTTTTGTTCCTGCCAACTGCAGGAAGGAATCCTCTCCAGAAACAAAGCCAGTTTGATTTTGATGAACTTTCTCTTTTTTTAATTTCAGTCTTCCTTACTCTGACTTCTTTAAGGATTATGCCAAAAGCTCAGACTGATCCCAAAGCCTCAGAAAAGATTTCACTCATAGTTACCAAGAAAAGCTTGTTAATACCTAAGTAATTTCCTGGACATTCATTTCCTGTGTTCTCAAACTTGTTATTTTTTTCCCCCAAGATATGCATCTTTAGATAACAAAAACTGTTCTTGCTCTTGACTAGAGGAGGTGAGGTAAGAGTCATTTTTTATTTGTTTGTTGGTGAGATGGGGATCTCACTCATATAACCCAGGTGGCCTTGAATTTGTGATCCTCCTGCCTCAGTCTCCAGAGTGCTGAGATCGCAAGCATGTGCATTGTCTCTGGCTTCCAGGAGAAACTTTGAAAGAAAGCATCATACAGTGACCTTTTGGAGAATCAGGGAAAAAGTTGATGTCTTGATAAGCATGTACCCAGCCAGTGTCTACACACAGCCCATACTGGAGTACATTTTTGGCCCTGATGTGTAGGCGTAGAACTCCCAGGGGTCCAATACTAACTTTACCACTGATTGGGTCGGTGAACCAAATCAAAGCTTCCAGCCCTAAGTTTTCCCCTGGGTGACGGCTCCCATGCCAGGAGGTGAGAGCTTCATCATGGAGTTGAGACAGTTTGGTGAGAATGCACTTTATATGACTAGGAAATATATTAGGATTTTCCACAAACACATCATTTGCTATTGTGGAGTATTGGAAGCCAACACCACTTCAAAAAATGATTAGGTAGTCCTATTTGTGGGGCACTAAAGGAACGTCAACAGTGATTGTCTAAATCTGTGTGGGACATCTGCTTTTCGGGATTGTTTGATGAATCTGGGGTGTGTAGGTGAGAGTTTGAGAAGTTTAAATTTTTTTCAATTTCCTATTATTCTCTTCCCCATTCATTCTTTATTTCTGAGTGTGCAGCATGCTATGCCTGAGGCATAAACATGCCTTTCCCCTCCCCTGAACACCTGGTTTCTTTATGAGTTCCTTACCTCACTCACTTATTGCTTAAGAATTAAGACCCCTTTTTGTTTTCATTCCTCTTATTGAAGGCTTTGTCATAGGTGAGGGATGTGCTTACTTTCACATGCATAGAAAACTCACTGGTGAAAATGAAGGTCTTTCACAATGCATTAGTGGGGCTTTTGCTCCAACACTGACCTTTGACCCCTATATACAATGTGGCATTCAGCTGTCCTGTTCTCTCAAGTGAAAACCTTCAGAGCCCTCAACAAAGATATTTCACCAAGAGTAAGCAGTGCATGAACTAAATGACTTAAGATAAGAGGGCGGTTGGTTTTGAAATAAAGATGAAGGCGAGAGGTCTATAAAAATTACAATGCCCTCCAGGGCCGGATCACCGATCTTCCCCTCCCCCGGCTTCCTTAAGACCTGGTTACAGAGACAAGTGGACTTTCTCCGCCATGGAATTTCTTAATGGATTCTTTTGGACAAACCTGCCCAGCGTTCCTTGGTGGGAGTGATAAAGGGGCAGGGGGACTCTTCATGGGGGGAGGGAGCTGTTGAGAATGCTCGATTCTAGAGGGCTTCTTGGGGAGCATTTCTTTGAAACCCCTAACAAGCACTGTTATTCTTAGTGTCTCAAAGATGTGAGCACTGTGGGCTTGAGGCACAAAGAAACAGATGCTTCGGGTCACTTAGGTAAGGTGCTAGGAAGGCAACGGGTTACGGCTTTGTCTCTCTCACCGTTCTCTGGAAATCTAAGAGAAGTTTAGGCTTATGAACAAGCTTTGGGTGCCTAATTGGAAGGTTGACTGAGGACAGGGAGACAAAGAGACAAATAGGGAAAAGACATAGTTTGGGTTACACACATTTTTTAAAAAAAAATCATTTCTGAGGACTGTTCTGGGTGTTTGTGTCTGCCAGTTTCGAAGAGACATCCAGATTTCCGTGGTGTGAGGACGCTGTTCTTTTACTGTGTCTACCTCACAGTGGTAACTTGCAAATTTTTCCCCCATGAAGCTTTATTTTCAGAGACCACTGTAATTTACGTGCTGGGACCTATTATTAACTGCTAGTTTGATGCTGTTATTGGAAATCTTTACATTAGGAAAGAATGTATGGGCTGTGCTTTGGCGTGAAGGGAAGCACAAATTAAAGGTTACCTTGTATAGTATCTCAGATCTGTCTAGGATGTGAGAATGGATTAGAGATTGCTCACTTCCCCCAACTAAAGAAAATTCTGCTGGTCCCTCGTGATTTTCTTCCCAGAGGAGGAGTGCCATGTAACTAAGGAGAGGTACCTACTTCATGCAAAAAAGATGATCATGCCATACTTTCTAAATAGTCTGTTTCAGAGCCACTGTGGCATAAATACTGCCCCCTGTAAGAGCTTCAGTGCCTGTTTTACAAATGTAAAAAGCAGAAGCGGTCGTGCTATATTAAATTTCAGCCCATAATTTAGTAACTAGAGAAGCCTCTATTTAATTAAACCCCACTATCCAGTGTATGACAGGAAAATTTAGTGACCTTATGTTTGACTACTGTCTGGGAGCGAAGAGTGGTTAGTGTATGTTTCAGATGTCCTTATTAGAGTACAGGCTCGGGTGACATGTTACCTCAACAGTGCTTCTGCAGCGAGTCCTTCAAAGTCACAGTGCTCATCTTAGAACGCTGTAGTCTTCGGGCAACAGAAATGTTTCCCCTAGAAATGGTGAGGCTTGGGGTCTTAAGAGGCTCTTGAAATAGGTCAAGTAATTTATTCACAAACAGTTACAGGAGTCCCTGCTTCCACTGTGCCATCTTTAACCTGTTCTGAGCTGCAGTGTGGGAAGACTTTCCAGAAATACACTGGGAGCTTCATAAGGGTTGGCTTCTATTTAGCAAGTAAATATATGGGATTATTGTTGTTAAACTAAGGAGGGAGCTAACAAGGTGCTGGGCTGGTCAGCCCAAGTACAGAAGTCAGAGGATTAAAACATTAGGCAGAATTCAATAGATAGTTTGCTGGCAGGTCAACACCCAAAGAGCAATGTAAAGGAAAGGTAGAAGTCCCATTAAAATGAAGAAAACACTTAGCAAATGCTTTTTCTGTCTTCTTTCCTGACATGTATACTGTAGTCACCTCTAACCACGTCTGTTTGGGAGGAAATATTTTCACAAGACAGGGTCTTGCTGTATAGTTGAGGCTGCCTTGAGTGTTCATGTGGTCCCTTTGGATCAGCCCAGCAGGGGCATCATTGCAAGCAAGCACCTCAGTGACAACCTTAACAATGCAAGAACCAAGGTGGTATGGCTTGTGAGTTTCGAGAATTAATGGACTCCCCATGTTAGTTCTTACATGTGGGAAAAAAACCCATAATGCAAAAATTTTAAAGAGAATTCATTTTTTTTCTACCTGATGTGGAAAACAAGATCCTAAATGGAAAAACAAACAAACAAAAAAAAAACACATTTTTTTTTAGTTTATAGGGAGTCGACAGAGCAACTTTAGCATGAGAAACTTGCCTCCTAGCTGTTTAAACTGCTAAGGGGAGGTGCTCTGAGAAACAGACTGAAGCAGAGGGGAAACCGACAAACGAGAACACAGTGCAGACTATACGGAAGTATGGAAATCTTCAATCCTCCTGTGATTTTTTCTCTTGAGTTGACCTAGTCTTCAGCATAATTATATTTCAGACCCATGAAAAGCATGGCTGCCTGAAATCCTTCATAATGTCTTATGAATTCTCAAACAAAGCTACGTTACCACCTCTTATTACATGTCTCTACCAAGTGGTATGTAATCTCCCGCTCTGCAGGGCCCAAGAAGTGTCTCGTGGCTTCCACATCTGATAGCTAAATCTTTGCCCTTTCTGCACATACAGGCTGATGCTGTCCTGGGTTGTGGCCAAGCAGGGATCGGTCTCCTCAATAATCCCTCGAAATCCCCACTTCCTTGCTGTTTCCTTTTAAGTCAGCGTGTTGCCTTCGTTTGACTCCTTATGTAGAAATTCTTAGCATTTTCACCCTGAAGAAAAATTCCTCCTCCAGACCACATCCAGCAGTTTTTAAGACTTCTCCAGGAGTATGAAAATGGAACAAAGCTAACCAATCCTGCTCCACCCCTACCCCACCCCAACACCTTTGTCTGTCTTTGTCATTGGCCAGAACAGGCCTCTGTCCTGCCCTGACGTTTCCTTCTGGGATTGCAGTAATAGGAGCAGGTGTGGCATAGCGGTGTGTTAAAACATGCTTGCTACACAAACATCAGTGCTGTGATTGTGGTTCCTAGCAGCATGCAATGTCAGTGTTCTGAGGAGGAAGCAATCCCCATAATCTCTGTTCAGCAACCTGCACCTGTGGCTCTGCTCTTGCGCCAAGATCTTGATTCCTCTCAAGATTGCTGAAGGGAAGATGCTTCTGGAGGCTTCTTTCAAGTTCCACACAGGATATTGTCTTTATATAAATAGTTCACACACATTGCAGTTCAGCTCTTTTTTGTTTGTTTATTTGGTTGGGTTTATTTGGTTTGTTTTTGTTGTTGTTGTTTTGAGACAGGGTCTCACTAAGTAGCTCTGGCTGTCCTGGAACTCACTATGTAGACCAGGCTGTCCTCAAACTCATATTTGTCTCCCTTTGCCTCCAGAGTTAAGGAATTAAAGGTGTGTCCACCACATCCAGCTTCATGGTTCATCTCTCTCTCTCTCTCTCTCTCTCTCTCTCTCTCTCTCTCTCTCTCTCTCTCTCGTTTTTTTTTTTTTTTTGAGACAGGGTTTCTCTCTGTGTAGCTTTGGAGCCTATCCTGGCACTCGCTCTGGAGACCAGGCTGGCCTCGAACTCAGAGATTTGCCTGCCTCTGCCTCCCGAGTGCTGGGATTAAAGGCATGCGCCACCAACGACCGGCTTCATGGTTCATCTCTTAAACTAAAGCTGCAATGGAGTCATCAAATGATGTCCTCCAAAATCAGCTGACCAGGTACATCTGCCACTAACCTGGAAAAATACTTTGGGCTAATTTTCATCCAGTGAGGCACAAGAATTTTACATTTCCTCTTGAACTCTTGGCAAGATTTCTTCTGCACTGGGGAAGGAGATTCAAAACCTCCCTCTTAGAGTAGGAGGTAGACATGGGTACATCAGTCCTACAGCCCCACTCCATGGATCTCTACTTTTTGGTATAGAATCATCTCCCAAAATCTGAATAAAACTCATAAGTTTGCATCCCTATAAAAGTTAAACATTGTCTTGGAATCAAGAAGACCAATGAGCAATTGCCAGGGAATATTGCTAGACAAAGCAATAGGAAGCTAGTGGGCAGGACTTCCTGTGGTAGGGAAGCAGTGGCTGCCAAGTTGAACCCAAAGCCTAAACTGTGGGGAGTGAACCCATTGACAGGTCGATTAGTGCTATTCACTATTCAAAGCTCTTAAAAAACGGCAAGGCTGTGAAAAACAGAAGCACCCTTTGTGTTTCTTGCTGGCCTGATCTTGGTGGACTGAGATGCTGATGCCCCAGCCAGTTCTTGGCGGTCTTGGTTGCATCCATGTGTGGAGTGACCCCTGTTGGTCCTCCCTGTACCTCCCTCTTCCCCGGGGAACAGAGAACATTCTGATCTCAACCAGATATCTCTGCCTTGTGATCCCACTTGTGGAGACTCATCCAGCACTTCCTCCTTCCTGACCACAGAAGAGTGGTGTGTTTGAAGAGTTGTGCAAAGCTTTCCTCTCCTGAAGGTTGCACTTAGAATTCTGGGACCTGGTAGTTCCTCACTAAGTTTTCCTCGGAAGAAGATGCTGGAATAGAATGGTACAGCAAGAGTGACCTGTCTGCCAAGTGCTTAGTCTGCTAAAGGAGCAGTGGCTGCACTCAGCTGACACCTAAGCACCAGTTGGTTTTCTCCCCATTCTCCTGCAGGCATGTGGCATTGAGATTTTATGTGATGCCTGAGAACATGCACAGATTTGTCCTTGGAAATTGTGGAAGGGTTCTGTCAAGTTAACATGGCATATCCTGCAACCTCTTTTTTTTTAAAGATTTTATTTATTTATTATGTATACAACATTCTGCTTCCATGTATATCTGCGCACCAGTAGAAGACACCAGCTCTCATAACGGATGGTTGTGAGCCACCATGTGGTTGCTGGGAATTGAACTCAGTGACTCTGGAAGAGCAGCCGGTGCTCTTAACCTCTGAGCCATCTCTCCAGCCCCCTGCAACCTCTTTTTGTTAATGCCCTGCTATTGCTACTAGGAGCAGGACATTGCTTCAAGTAAATTGTGTTTTAGTTTTCGGGCTTTTTAAAGTCTGGGAACTAACCTCATTGTTCTTTCACAATTCAGAATCCCAAATGTCAGTGACAGCTGAGGTTCAGTGTAGAAGTGACAGAGAAAATACAAATTAAATTTGACCTGGAGACCACCTTTCTGTGCAGAGAGCCCCTAGAGATGCATAAGTGGTCTTTTCTTTCCAGTGGAATGGCAATGGAAAGCTGCCTATTAATGTACTTCAGAAGTGATGCCTAATATCCCTCAAGTGATCCAAGTAAATGCCTAATTTAGTTTTGCTATTCCATGACCACCACTAACTTAAGTTACCTGTCTGGTGTAGGAATATTTAGAGGTTATGTGGTGGTTAAGAAACAGACAAATTTTATATTAAGCTTGTATTTTTTTTTCTTACTAGCCATGTGACCTTAAGCATGAAATCTTAAAGTTCAATCCTCTTACAGGTAAAATATTTATCACAAGATCTATATGAAAATTAAATGAAGCTATATATGTCCTGTATGTCTGTATGTACATAATGTATACGTACCCAGCAGAGTGCTTGTCATACATATATAAATGCCAAGCATATGGTAATAATCCTTTTAATAATGATATCTGGTGATAATCACAAAAATATAATATTTGCATATATTAGCATATATCTTGAAATTCCACTGTTAGTATAATATGAAATTTTCTAACAAAAATAAGTGCCATAGATCATTAAAAAAAAAAAAACAGCATATTGAGGAGAGTCTTCACCGTGAGCACTTCATAACCACTAGGTTTCCAAAGTGCATTAATGAGTGGAGAAGTAGAAAGTTGATTTGATGCAAGCTGATAGAAAAACAAACAAGTGGGTAGTTATACAGCTGCAGGGACTCCAAAGGACTTAGAAGAACTGTCACCTAGGTTTCAACATGATGCTGGGTAGTGTGATACAAAGATCTTTTAAGGACTCATTAGTACCCTGGGTACTCTTCTTGGGTTTTGCATTATTTAAAGTGGTTTTCCACAAAGCCATGATTCTTTTTAGCAAAACTGCAGACTTGCTTCATCTTTCTTCAGCAATGCAGAGGTTCTGTTGGTTAGGCCAGACTGGGTGGGTATAAGTAATAACTAATGTTGAGTCAGATCCCAGCCTGCCTGATGATTAAGTGGACAGCAACTTTCCCACAAAGCAATCTCAGACTTTTACGTGGATTGGTCTGCTACAATGGAAATCTTGACAGTTGAGTTCACATAGATGAAAACACAGTTCAATAACTACGTGAAATGTGTCCTTAATTAAATTCTCCTACCTCCCCTCCCTCATTTCTCTTAAGGTAATGCTATCAGGGTGCCAGCTGAGGGATCAGTGAATTTATCCTATAACTAAACCCTGGCATTCCACTGAGGCTCCTTGGTGGCCCCAGGATATAGTTCCTTGAGAGAGGACAAAAAGAGAAAGTGATTAGGCCAGGCATTGGTGGTGCACGCCTTTAATCCCAGCACTCGGGAGGCAGAGGCAGGTGGATCTCTGTGAGTTCGAGACCAGCCTGGTCTACAAGAGCTAGTTCCAGGACAGCCTCCAAAGCCACAGAGAAACCCTGTCTTGAAAAAAACCACAGAGAGAGAGAGAGAGAGAGAGAGAGAGAGAGAGAGAAAGAGAGAGAGGGAGAGAAAGTGATTATTATCCTATACACCTATCTCTCTGGTCACTGCCAACATATATGATTGATATATGAAGCCTGGAACTTAAATGAGATTGCAGACATTTTGGTAATTAAGAACTCTAGCCAAGGTTACTAGGGTCAGAGCTTAGTGGGGTTTACATAGGTTTACACAGGTTGTATAATCTAGAAAATGTCTTCATGTTTTATTTCACTTATGGGTCTTCTGCCAGTCTGGGATATTTATTGTTATCTACATTTAGAGAAATGGCAAAACATATTTTTGTGTGATCCCGTATCTGACTTGCATTACAGTGACGTTCCTCACCCATGGTTGTTCTCCGAGTTTCTCCTGAGACATCTCAAGAGAGTGAATTCCTGAGAGAAGTGGCTGTATTTTGTAGTGGGTTGGTTACTCTCTGTCGTTTTTGACATGGAAAGCAAGTAGTTTAACTTGCAGTAAATACTTCAATAACTCTGTGGTTATGGTGAGTCCCAGGGTTTGGATAGCATTCCCTGTAGGTATACTACTCAGTGTCAGTCTTTCACACTGCTTGCCCTTTTCTTAAATAGACACTCTACCTTTCCAGGCTTTGACCTCTCTTCTGTCTCTCTCCACGAGTTGTCCTGTCCGTTTGTATGACAGTGGGCACATAGACAGCTTGAGGTGTCAGCATGCAGGATTTTTCTGTGAAGATTTTTTAATTTGTAATTTGTTTCTGATTTGCTGGCTTGTTTTTTTTATGTTCCTTATTTTGTTTTTCTTTGGTAGATTAAATGTGGACAACATTAGAGTAATTATTAGCAGAAACATTTGGGTGATTCACAAGCTCTCTATTTGGAATCAAGATACAAAAATGTTTGGTTGAATAGAAAAAAGATGATGTCTTCCATGCGTATGGAGGCACTATGGTAGAGGGTGGGAAACAGAACTCTTAACAGAAAGGGGACAGAAGGTGATAATGGAAATCCTGGGGTTCTAATGTATCTGAGAAGACGGGATGTGATAGAAAGATGTCAAGAGAAAAAAAAAAAAAAGGAGTGATGTGTTCAAAGGGAGCGCCTGGCAGTTGATTTGGTTTGTGGTAGGCAGCCTCATTCCTCAGAGAGTAGCTCCCAGGCTCGAGGTGTTTATTGCCAGATCAGCATTTCACACCAGCAGCCTGGCCTGGAGCTCTTGGAGCTGCCAGAACTGCTTAAACTGGATGCTTAGCATGGATTCTTGAGCCAGGAGTATGAATGGAGGGCCTGAATCCTGTCCCGCCTACTCCTCCTGCTACTCACCCTGAGCTAACCCATGTCAGGTCTGAAGATGAATGACAGCTTTTTAATATCAAGGGCTTTTATTTGTTGCCATATGTGTAATAGGAACATGTGCGGGACATGTGCACTCTACATGACTTCTTCCAACCTGTCTGTGTAGCAGAATTTGTGTTTCTGTCTAAAAAGGGCTTTTGTCCCTGTCAACCCTACATGATTCATTCTATGAGCTACAAATGTGTTTGAATTCCACCCTGTGCTAAGCTGTTGACTGCTTCTAGACTGGAGGATTGGTAGTGAGGTGCCGGCAACACTGAGACCTCTTTTCCTTCTTTTCTTACCTATATGAACCCTGAGTCAAATGGAGCCAGTAGTAGTTTTGGCAGGCTTATTAAGATCTGTGGACAGCTTAGATCAGAAAGGCACCAGAAGGGTAAAAGTAGAAGGCTAAGAGGTCCTCACTTTTCTGCCAGAGTTTGTCCATTGGGAAATCATTATCTTATGATTTACAGAGCTTTTTGTTTGTTTCTTGGTTTGTTTTTGGGTTTTGGTTTTTGTTTTTGTTTTTGTTTTTGTTTTTAAAACAGGGTTTTGCCATGAAGCCCAGGCTGGCTCAATCTTCCTGACTCTGCCTCAGAAGCCCTTTGGTTACATGTGTGTGCCACTGTGCCCATTGAAGTTTTTTGTTTTTGTTTTTGTTTTGTTTTTTTTTATCAGGGATGACAAATTTTGGCCTTATGGACCAACTCTTCCCTACTGCCTGGTTTTACATAGCTAAGAAGAGTTTTATATTTGTATATGATTCAAAAAATTCAAAAGACCATTTCATGGCATATGAAAATATGAGATTCGACTTCAGTGTCCAGAAGTAATGTTATATGGGAATACCGAAGCATGCATTTGTCTCTGGGTTCTCGTTGACTGCCTTCATGCTACTTCTGAATAGTGTGACAGAGACTCTATGTCCTGCAAAGGCCAAAATAGTTATTTTCTGGTCCTCACAGGAAACTAGCCCCTTCTCTGAACTTTTCCTACATGTCAAATTGTCAGTTGCTTCTTACTGGTTTGTAAGAGATGTAGAAAAACAAGCATTGTATCATTCCTTTTCACCTTACCAGAGACCTTGGAATTGTATGGCACCATCCTGAGGAAGACCCTCAGGGAGGGGTGAGAGGGGTGGGGCAGAAGTACTTTATGAGCCTAGGTCACACGTGTTCATCCCTCCCAGATGTCTGTAGTGTGGAACATCTTCATTAGAAAGAAAGGGGCGTGGCAGCTCCAAGCTTCTAGAATGAAGATGCTTTCTTGACCAAGAGTCAAAATCATCCATGGCAGGGCCTGTTGGCATACACCTTTAATCCCAGCACTCAGGAGGGAGAGAGGCAGATCTCTCTGTGAGTTCCAGGCCAGTCAGGGCTACATGGTAAGACCTTAACCTCCTCCCCCCCCAAAAAAAATCCCAAATTTTTCCTGTTGTTCAGCTTTCTAAGCATTTTGGTTAGTAGGAGTTAAATTCCGTGTTTATACTTGGGGGAACTGAGGCTAAGACAATCACTAACTTAACTTCAGTAATGAAACCCAGAGCAGATAGAAACACTTTTTCCCCGTTCCACAGCCTACTCCTTCAACGCCTTGAAGGTGAACTTGACGGCATCCCTGAGAGTTTTCCCATTTTTTTGAAATGGATTTCCAGCTACGTTGCAGCCTTTTGAAGGCCTTCGATTTCATGACTTGAAGATACCTTGAACGGAACAGGAAAATGCCTTGATTTTTTTTCACCCTTCCCCCTTTGAAAGAATTAAAAGTAGACCAGGAAAAGGCTTGAGGCGGGCAAAAGGGGAAATCTCTGAAACTAGAGAAAACTCGAGCAAATTGTGGCCAGCAGAATCAGCGTTCCTCACCCACAGTTGGTCCTAATTACGAGACTCCCGTCCAACAGCTCAACTTTCCGCTTTGTATTCTGTGCTCTGGCCCTGCCAGCTGACACGGCAAAGCTTCAGCCTCCATCTCGGAAACAGTCTCTCATGTCTTCCCCCCTTATATTCTCACTTCTCTGTCTTTCCCTTGCTAACCCTACAATTACCCTCTGCCACATGAAAATCCCAATAAAAATATATTGATACCTCTAATCCAATTACATCCATTTTGTTCCACAAAGTGCCATCTGTGCCCTTTGCTGAGCTGAATACGTGGATCAGGTCATTTGGGGAGCACTCACAGAACCTGGTTTTGTCTCAGAGAGATGGAATTTCCCTGCAGTTATTTGGTGTGGAGTCAAAGCAGCAAGGACAATTCCTTCCACTTTCACTTGACCCCTTGACTCTCTCAGACTGTAGCTTATACCCATATCTCCCTGGGGGGGGGGGGGACACGACTGCTTCCGGATGTTTTGTCTTTGTCTTTGTTTTCTGGCTGTAGAGACATGATTTAAGATGTAGTGTTAGGCCCTAGAGATGCTCAGTAAGTGAGGAGAGCCCTTGCCACCAAGCCTGAGGTCTTTGGTTCCATACCTGGGACATACATGGTAGAAGGAGAGAACCTCTCCTGGAAGTTGTCCTCTGACCTTCACACGTGCAACATGGAGTGTGCACTCACACACACATACGAATAAACAAACAAACAAATAAATAAATAATGGGAACCTTTTGTTTTTAAAAGGCCTTAAAACTAGCTAAGCACAGCTAATTGGGAGATGGCACAGCATTTGGGAGGCTGATGCAGGAGGATTACTATCAGTTCCAGGTCAGGCTTAGCTGCATAGTGAATTCCAGGCCAGCCTTCACTACAGAGTAAGATCTTATCTCAATCAGTAAGTAAATGCCTGGTGTGGGAAAAGCTCTGGATTGAAAACTAGCCTGAATCAGGAAGAAGTCCTTGTGTGCTGTGACACATGGGGTGTCCACATGAGTATGTTTAACACTTAATGGTTGTGGTCCTCTGCTTAGGCTGCCATGATAAGGTAATACAGACCACGAGTCTTAAGCTACAAAAATTGATTTTCTTGCAGTTCTGCAAGTTCCAGGTCAGGGTGCCTTCCAGGTTGGTCTCTAATGAAGCCTCTCTTCCTGACTTGTAGACATTGATTCCCCCACTGTCTCCTCATATTGTTCACACTGAAAAGGGTCTTAGGGCTTTTCCTCCGCAGTAAAATACCAATCTTATGGGATTAGAGCACCACACTATGACCTCATCCCCGTCTCTAACTATGGGGGGAATATAACAGTGTTTGGCTGGAGACAGAGCTCCTGCTGTTGCATATGCTTAGCAGGTTCAGGTCTCTGGGTTCAATCGCTGGCACTAAAGCAAAATGTTATAAATTTAAGGTTTTTCCATGAGGGAAAAACAGTCGGTATCCAGAAGGCATGGTGGCACACGCCTTTAATTCCAGGACTTTGGAAGCAGAGACAGGCACATCTCTATGAGTCTGAGGCTACTAGCCAAGGCTACATAGTGATACCCTGTCTCAAATAAATAAAAATAAATAATGAATAAATAAAAATAAAAAACTTAAAATGCAATGATTGAGGTAGGGTGTTAATGGAGGCAAGGTGAGAATTTTAAAGAAAAATTTCTGGGTTATAGAATCTTGAAAGTGTGATCAGATATCAGAACTTGAATTTGGGCACCGAATTCTATAGATGGCTATAAGGGCACCTGGTTCTCCAGACCATAGGAGCCTTGACCCAATAGACTGATTGTAAAGGCACTGGTGTGACGGCATCTGTTGAAGTGCAGTTCTACCTAGTGAAGGGACCAGCTCCCCGTTTCGGCAGCCATGACAGTAACACATGCTCGCTATGACCTTATCTTAGTCACTAGAGGTTAGGTGCCAGCCTCGTGACAAGAAACCAATCAGAAGTTAGCTGGTGGCGTTATGCTTTACGACCCTGGGTGTACTTTACGGACAAGCACACAGCAATGACGCACAGAGCATAGCAACCACCCTGGGAGGGCCTATGGGCCATAACAACCAGTTGACCAATCAACACAAGGCAAGCCCTCCAAGCCTGGAGGCACACCAATCGTAAGCCTGTGCGTACCCCTAGACACTCCCCTTATGCTGCCCTACAAGATCTCTTGAAGCTGGTTCAAACTGTCTTTTGCGAGCCATCAAACTGTCTTTTGCGAGCCATCCGCCATGGCCGGTGGGTGAAAGACCCGAGCTAACATGGGTTAGCTCGTTAAGAAACAATAAAGCCTCATGCAGTTTGCAGCAAGCTCTCGAATCTGCCTGGTGATTGGGGTGACTGCAGTCGTGGCCTGGGACCCTGGATACCTGAGTTTTCCAGGGGTCTAACACTAGGACTGGACCTCTAGTGATCCTAATGCTACCACTTAAAAAGTAAAACAAGCAAACGAAGAACAAACAGACCTTTTAGGAAAGAGGATGAGCTAGAGTTGGTCACAGCTGCAGCAAGGAAGAACTGACATTAACTAGTTGGGACCAGGCAGACAGATGTTTTCTCACTTTTTTGTTACATCATCAAAAAGAGCAGCAGAAGTGCCCTAGTGTGCGTTAGAGTGGCTTTTTATACTCTTGGTGGTGTACTAGTTCTGTGTTTGTTTACACCAACTCCCTTTCTAAATGCCTTGGGGAGCCTTGGCAGTTGCTTTAGAGATCATGGCTGAGCACTTAAAGGAAAAAGGCAACAATGGAAACTGGTGACTTCAGAATTGAATAGAATGGCCAAGGCAGAGTAGGACATGGGGGAGGAGGGTAGGACCTGGGAAGGAAGAGGGGGGGCAGTATTTGCCTTGACTTTCCCTTCAGCTGGGTTTGAGCTCAGAAATATTTCCAAATTCTGTGGAATTAACCTTTTAATTTTCCAGTTGGGTCTAGGTCAGAATTTGTTTCTAAATGTGGTAACAGGTACCCTCAAGTGTTGGCCTTCTGGGTTGTGGTGACTTACTTTCTCTGCTTCTATATTTAATGTCTTATAACTAACTCGTCAGTAGGATTTAATTCCAACTTCAGGGATCCCTAATCCATTGTCCATTGTGAATCAAGGCTCAGCACCTTGAGAGCTGAGATAATTACACAATTCTGTTATTCAAACTGGACTGAAGAAAGTCTTGAGTTTGAATGTGAAGTGCCCCCAGCTGGTGGTGCTATCTGGGAGGGCTGTGGAACGTTTGGGAGGAAGCCTCACCCCAGGAAGGAGATTGCTGCAGGTGGTTGGTGGGGCCTTAGAGCCTGGCTCTGCCTCATGCTCTCTCTGCTTCCTGAGTGAGGATACAATGTGACCAGCCAGCTTTCTGTGCCTCCTGCCCGCAGTCCATTTGTGGACCATATCCCCCAGGAACTCTTAAGCAAAGTGAACCCTTCTCACTTGAGCTTTTGCCAGGGCATTTTGTCACAGCAGTGAGAAAGTCATTAAGACAGGAATTGTCTTTAGTTACCAAAACCATTAGTTTTCTCATGCTAGTGTATCTCGAAGACCAAGCCAATCCTAATTGTGTCACCCTCCGAGTTCATATACCTTGTCTTCAAAGTTTCTGTGTAGTGATCTTTACCTTTGCTTAAAACTTGACATAACTCTCAGCTCAGAAATTTTTTGTGTTGGCGTCCTTCTGTTCCACCCAGCCTTCCTCTTACTCTCACTGTGGGACCCATCCTGTCCTCCCATTGTCTGGCTTTGTTGGCCAATTAGCCTGGGTTGCTGCAGTCCCTGCCAAACCACAGATATGGAACAGAGCAGACACTCCACTCCCCCAGCTCTTGGAGTCCTCAGCGTCCACATGGGGTGAGAAGCAAAGGAGATAACTGGTTTCAAGAATTTCTCTAGATTTTTCAAGGCGGAGCACCACAAAGTTGCCCCCCTCCTCCTTCTTTTTTAAACTGAGCCTAAGTAACACAGGCTGGCCCCAGACCTTGCTATCCCCCTGCCTTATCTTCCAGGGTGCTGGGATGACCAGCTTATGCTGCCACTCACAACCCTATGGTGTGTTTTGTTTTGTTTTCTCAAGACAGTGTTTCTCCGTACCCTGGCTGTCCTGGAACTCACTCTGTAGACCAGGCTGACCTCGAACTCAGAGATCTGCCTGCCTCTGCCTCCCAAGTGCTGGGATTAAAGTTGTGTGCCACAACACTCAACTCTGATGTCTTCTTTAAGCTCTTGAATACTGGAGCCTGTGGCTGCTGAATCAATGTGTACACTAACTGTTCTGTCACATTTGATGCCATGAGAAGAAGGATAGAAGTTCAACCATGTACTGTAGCCTTTTCATATCATGGCAACCACTACAGCAGTTTTATGAACTACAGCTTCTCAAAACTGACATCAGTTGCACTGACCAACAGCTTCCTGTTTAGGACCAAGCTTTCCAATACAAATGAAATGCAAGCCCTCTATGTAACTTTAAACTTTCTAGTAGAAACAATTTTTTAAAAAAGTAAAGCAGGGCAAATTAATTACATCTCGTTTAACTCAATACATCTAAAATATTGTTTTAAAATAGAATTTATATAAAAATTAGTAATAAAGATTTTTTTCCCATTCTTCCTACTAAGTCTTTGAAATGCTGCAGCGTTCTCAACTTGAACTTGCCACATTCCAAGTTCTCTGCGACTACGGTGTCAGCACAGATCTAGATCACTGCTCTGCTTAAAAAAGACTATTTCAAACAATTTAACAAGCTGTACAGCCAACTCCCATCACCATGGACAGGACCCAGTCACCATGATAGATTGTATACTCTTAAACCTGGAGCCAAAACAAACCAAGTGGTGGGGAGACTGAGTGAGAGTGAACAGGGAGGCTGTTTGCTGTGGCGACCCTTATCCCCGTGACTCAGTCACCCTTGGGGAAGCACTGACTCTCACCTCCCAGAGAATGACAGAAGACAAATGGATAGTGAGATATCTTTGGGATCTTAGATTGGTTGAATTAAGAGTCCCAAATACATTCCCTGGTTCAAATGCGTCAACTTAGGCTTAGCCTGAGACGAATAGTTATTTCTGTCATTTGTTTAAGATTGCATAACTTTGCCTCTTCCTAATAAGAGTTTATAGCATATTGCTAGACTTGTAAGGCAAGTAAGATCTAATATGAGGACTAGACATGAAAAACATTTACTATTGAATTATTTTTACATACAAGACTATCAGTTTTATATGATTTGATCTGTTTCAACCATCTATCTATTCATGGCAAATGTCTTTATCATTATTCTAATTTTTTAATGATTTACTTTTATTTATGTTTACTTTTATTTTATGTGTGTGTGTGTTATGCCTGCATGTATGCAGTGCACACAGAGGCCAGAAGAAGGCATCAGATCTCCTAGAACTGATTTTACATGTGGTTGTGATCTACCATGTGGATGCTGGGGATCGAACCTGGGTCCTCAGAAGACCAGCCAGTGCTCTTAAGCACTGATCTGTCTCTCCAGCCCCAGTTCTTCTAATTTTTTGAGACAGGGTCTCACTTTGCAGCCCAATCTGGACTAGAACTCCCCACAGTCCTTCTGTCTTTGCTTCCTAAGTGCTAGAATTGTGTGCTAGTTACTTGTCTTGTTGCTGGGACAGCACCTGGCACAAACAGCATAGGGAAGGAGCGGTTTCTCTGCCTAACAGACGGAGGTGGAGTCCATCAAGATAAGGAAGTTAAGGCAGCGGAACTTTGAGGTAGCTGGGCACATTGTGTCTACAGTTAGGAAGCAGCAAGTATGAAGAATACTCATGCTCTGATTATTATTCTTATGCAAACTACTTAGGCGAACCTAATCTAGATAATTCCTCACAGACGTGCCCACAGGCTACTTTAATCCCAATAACCCTTCATCATCCCAAAGGCTTGTAATTCTAGAGTTTGTCAAGTTGTCAATATCAGCCACCACGGATTACAGGACAGTTGAACCTAGCCTTAAAAAAACATTTGTTTACACTTGTTTGTTTATTTATTTATTTATTTATGAGTGCATATATAGAGGTCAGAGGACAATTTGTGGGAGTAAGTAAATTCCTTCCTTCTACCAGGAGAGGTCCAGCAATCAAACTTGGGTCATCAGTCTTGGCAGCAAGTGCCTTTACCTGCCAAGTTGTCTTGCCAGCCCCTAATCCAAAATACTTTTAAGGAAAAAACTATCTTCTCTTTTTCTGTTTGCTTTTGACATTTTAAGACAGTGTTGCTTGAACTTCTGAGTGCAAAGATCACAGACAGCCAGGCTAGCCTCCTGGAAAAGACGTGTATATGTGTGTGTACATGTTCACGTGTGTGTGTGTGTGTGTGTGTGTGTACACGTGTGTGGGGATATGGAGCAGGAGGACAATTCAGAGTGTGTCTGCTTCCTTTGAGACAAAGTCTCTCAGTGGCCTGGAGCTCACCAATTAAACTAGACTTGCTGGCCTGCAAATTCCAGGGATCCTCCTCTCTCTGCTTACCCAGTACCAGGATTGCAAGAATGTCACCATGCCTGGCATTTTACATAGATTCTGGGAACTGAACTCAGGTCCTTGTGCTTGCAAGGCAAACACTGTACTAACTGAGCCACGCCCTCCTTTACACTAGCCCATCAACAAGAGGTTTTTGTTGTTTGGTTTGGTTTGGTTTGGTTTGAGACAGGGTTTTTCTTTGTGTAACTTTGGAACCTGTCCTGGAACTAGCTCTTGTAGACCAGGCTGGCCTCAAACTCAGAGATCTGCCTGCCTCTGCCTCCTGAGTGCTGGGATTAAAGGCGTGCACCACCACCGCCCAGTAGCAAGAGTATTCTTGAAGTAGCAAAAAAGAAATCTGTACCTTAACTCTAATCAATCTGATGTAGTTATAAGAAAGTTAAAGAAAATTTCCAGACCAGACAAAGTACTGAGTATATATTGTGACCCGTAGACATGGTCAAAGTTCAGCCTCATTTCTAGCCAGTAAGGTTAATCTCCTTGGGAAAACAAGTCAATTTTTAGTCTAAGTACTTAATTTTACCCCAGACTACTTAGAGCATTACAAACTCCTTCTATTTCCAAAGTATTAAGACTAATTTGAATTTTTAGGAGTAGATGTCATGAGATAACCCCCTCACTATACAATCTCCAATGACAGCCATACACAAAGCATGTATTATACCACCATCCAATGACAGCTATATGCAAAGGATGCATTATGAAAGTGCTGCTTCTTTGACACTCTAGCCCTTAAGGGAATCTAGAGCCAGGCTCATTACATTTGCCATCTGCTGGTCTGAATAGAGGATGCTCTTAGTCTCCAGCTCTAATTCTCTTGGTCATTGTTGCCTATTTAACTATAACCCAGGTGACCATCCATCCACCCAGCAAGTGTGACAGTATGGAGGTTTGTGATCTTTCATCCTTTTGTCTCATCTGACGTGAACATTTGATAGAACACAGTGCCACCTTGTTGGTAACATGGACATGGTGGAGACTCAAAAGCCTTCTGACTTCAGCTCTGGCTTTTCTTTTCATGATTCGTCAGGTGGTTTACTTCCCTGAATTTGGGCACACTGTGAGGTTAAACAACTTCAAGCTATCTTAAGTCTGATTACAGTTTAGATGACAATGGTAGTTTCTCTCTGTCCTAGATAGGAAAGCAGGAAGTAGCTACTGGACATATTATGGTAGACTTCCAAGTCCATAAACTCTTCCCGAGGTTAATTCCAAAGAAGAGAACAAAGGGGCAGGGGAGGTATGTTTAAACCAATTTACTGTACTATAGATATTTCTCTACCATAAAAGAAAGTAAGGTTCAATATGCACAGCTCTGATCCATTAAGCAATAGTTTGAGAAACTTGGCTATCAATCCCCCAAGCATATACTGGACAGAAGAACCAATTCACTGTTCATGTGTGGCTTCTGAGAACCTCACTGTGACACAGAAGCAATAATTTTTTTCATATGCAGTCACAAGCTAGTCCACCCTTCAGTTAGTGAGGCCACACCCTTGGCCCTCTGGCTGCCTGAAGGCCTCCTGGCCATTCTAGTTTCATGGTTTAGTTGCAACCAAAGTGTGGGGAGCAGACAGTATGAGAAAAGTCTGGGAGGGGTGACCAGTCCTAGCCAAGAGCTATGTGAATGTTGGTGTTTTTCCCAGAGGGGAGGAGAGATCCCTGCCCCGTGTATCACCACGTGTCTGCACGGACACAAACAGAGCAGTGTTCCATTGAGCTGGCCTCCTCACAGTCCTTCTTTTCATCCTACAGCAGAGATGGGGTACACCAGAGTGTTCCTTAGACTGTGGTGTCAGTGCTAGGAAGTGGGCAAAAAAAACAAGAAGGGTAATAAGTTTCCATTATTGCAGCCTAGATGAAGGGCTTTATTTATTCTAAGGGCACTCAGGGAGGGCATCCCTTGGTAGAGGGATGATAGACTGTCACAATACATGGCATTCTTACCTAACAGGAAGACACTGGATAAGCAGTAAACACTGTAACACAGAAACACTTTTTAACTTATTTATTTTGTGTGAGTGTGAATATGAGAGAGACCGGAGGTGAGGAGGGAGTGGGAACAGGCTACATCACGTGGGTAGAGGAGAGGTCAAAGGAGAACTTTGGAGGAGTTAGTTCTCACCTCCCACCTTGTTGATGCAGGGTCTCTCATCGTTTCTTCTATGAGAGAACTACCCTGGGCTAGCTGTCCCAAATACTTCCTGTGATTCTGCTGTCTTTACCTCCAGCTGGCCATAGGCATGCTGGGATTCCAGATGGATGCCACCACATCAACATTGTACATTTGGGTTTGGAGAACTGAACTGGGGTTTCAGGCGTATAGAGCCAGCGCTTTTACCCACTGCGCCATTTTCTTAGCCAAGTATTTTAATTGAACTAAGTTCCAGAAGGGAGTGATGTAGGGGAAGCTGTAGCCACGCCTTCTTAGGGGCTGGCTACAAGAGTACCTGAGGGCTTGTGAGGGCATGGTCAGAGTGAGTAGGGGGACTGCGTTTTCGGTTTCGGTTTCAGAGAAATGCGTGGCTGTTTATCCTAGGGTGGTAGAAGAGAACAGAAATCCACCAAGGTTGAAGATAAAAAGGAGAATAGCTGAATTCCATAAAAAGTTAAGTTACCTGTAGGCTAACTATAGAAGCCCTGTGGGGCTGGAGAGATGGCTCAGAGGTTAAGAGCACTGACTGCTCTTCCAGAGGTCCTGAGTTCAATTCCCAGCAACCACATGGTGGCTCACAACCGCCCGTTAGGAGATCTGGTGCCCTCTTCTGGTGTGCAGATATACATGGAAGCAGAATGTTGTATACATAATAAATAAATAAAATCTCCCCCCCAAAAGATTTGTTTAAAAACAAACAAACAAACAGAAGCCCTAATCACAGAACATAGGTGCTCGCTCTTAATTGTTTCTTGGGAGGCCTTCCCTAAGTACTCTGCAGCAATAAGATGAACCCTGAAGGCAGGGCAGAAAGCTGAGTAATATCCAACACACACACATACAGCATATAGAAGGCCTTCACAGACTACACAGTAGAGCACAGTAGAATGAAATCTGAGAGCAGGACAGGAGAGTAGAGAGACCCTCCAATACACCAAGACCCTTCACTGAGAATATAGAAGGGGACCACCAGGAGCAGAACGCCATCATAGGACAGAAAACTGGTGACTGGTGACTACTGGCTGGGCTATATGGCACAGAGAGAGCACTCTTAGAGTCGCACTGTGCTCAGAGCAGAGTCCCTCTGGAAGGGCTGTCTTGCTTCTACATTGGTCAACTGAGTAAATCTGCAACAAACCCCAGACCCAGATGTTCTCCGGAGTAGATGGACCTTGTACTAAACCACTCAACTGTGGTCCTTTTTCAGCTATTCATATCACCATTAAAAACAAAACAAAACAAAACCACAAAACTCAAAAAGAAGCAGAAAGATATGACCAAGGAGGAAAACAGTCAGTAGAAGCAGACCTGCAGATGATCAAGATATCAGAATTAGCCAATGAGAAGTGTAAGGTATTTTTTTATAAATATGTTTAAGGTCCTAGTAAAGGTTAATTATGTTCTAGAAAAGATAATGAATTTTCAACAGTTAACGGGAACTTCTGAGACCATGTTTATAACCTGTCCACCCCTTCCCCTCCACATACACAGAGCAAGGATTATTTGGAGACAAATTACTAGCCATGTTTGTAGCATCACCCCTTCCTTGAGGTTTTGCATTCCTACTTTTATAAAAGCCAGGAATTCAAGTCCCTGGTGAGCTAAGTGCCTGCTATTTCAAGATACCATATAAGTAAGCAAAGATAGATGGATTCAGTCCCAGCCCTCAGAGAAATTTATTCCATAGAAGAGAGATACAGACTTGTCTCCAGGCAGAGTGCTCTCATAGAGGAAGAAACAAATCAGGAGACAGAGGGTGAGATGTCTCCTGTCAGGGAGGACCCTGGGAAGCCTGTGGAAGATGCAGCATTTGGTCTTAACCTTGAAGAAAGGCCAGATGTCCATGTGACATGGACAGGGCCTGTGTCTGCTGAGGTGAAAACAGTGCCCTGACTCCAGAATCTTCATTAACCTACATCAATTACACAGTGAAAAAGAACCAGGTTCCCCTGTTGTCAGAGGTGAAATGAGATAGCTGGTCATCTAGTAGGAGTCTTAGGGGAAGGAAGAGTGTGTGTGTGGGGGGGGGGGGTTTAAACATTATATCTGTTTAACTTGGCAAAAATCACATTTATAGGTTTTGTGGCAGAAATCAGAAAATAATCTCTGTTTCCCTATGTGTGTTATCTTTACATCTATAATGGAATTTATTTCTTTAAAAATTTTAAAAATTGTGTGTGTGGTTTTTCTTTCTTATTTTCTTTCTTTTCTTTTCTTTTCTTTTTTTTTTTTTTTTTTTTTTTTTTTTTTTTTTTTGAGACAGGGTCTCTGTATAGTCCTGGCTGTCCTTGGAACTCACTATGTAGACAAGGCTGGCCTCAAACTCACAGAGATCCGCCTGACTCTGCCCCTAAGTGCTAGGATTAAGGTATGTACCACCAGGTATAGCAAGCTTTCTTTTCGGACTATCTTTGGATCACCAGCCTACAAATAATGACACAAAGACTTAGTATCAATTATGTAAGCTTGACTTAGCTTAGGCTTCTCCCCAACAAACTCTTAAAATTTAAATTACACTGTTTTTATTAATCTATATTCTGCCACCTGGCTAGGTTACCTCTCCTCTGTACCATATGTCCAACTTTTTCAGTGTCTTGCTGGCGTCTCTTGCAGACCTGATTCTAACCCTGAGTTCCTCTCTGCTCAGAAATCCGGCCTAACCTCTCCTGCCTAGTTATTAGCTGTTCAGCTTTCTATTAAACCAATTACAAATGTATCTCCATACACTGTACAGATATCCTACAACTAAGCTTAATTATTATTTTTAATGTGTTTCTAATTGAGATAGAATTTTATCACTCTCCTTGCTCCAGCCCTTCTTCAGCTGCCTTTCCTCAAACACCACCCATGTCCTCCACACTCTCAAGTTGATAGCCCTTTTCTTTGACTGTTATTGTTACATAAATATGTGTGTGTGTGTGTGTGTGTGTGTGTGTGTGTGTGTGTGTGTGTGTGTACAAATACACAGACACACAACTTGCTGAGTCCTTTTTTGTTATTTGCATACGTATGGTTTCAGGGCTGGCCACTGCACTGGACAACCAATAAAGGGGCTCATCCTTGGGAGAGTCTGGTTCTCCTCCTCCCAGCAGTCACCAGTTGCCTGTCGTTGTCTAGGAGTGGGACTCCATCACGTTTCCCCCCCACCCCACATTAATGCGTCTATTGATATTGCCACTGTCTTGTCAATACAGCCATTTCTAGGAGAGACTGTTTCACAGCATATTTGTAGCATTCTGGCTCTTACCATCTTCCTGCCCCCTCTTCTAAGATGTCCTTGAGCAGTGTGTGCAAGAGCTGTAATGTAGACGAACTTGTTGAGTCCCGGCTCCCCATGACCTGTTGATCTCTGTGTTGTGTTCAGCTGTGGTTTTCTGTGATGGCCTCTGTTTGCTGTAAAGAGAGGCTTCTTTGATGAGGGGCGGTGCTACACTTACCCAGGAAAGATGGCTCACACACCATGGTATTTATTTCACTTACATGTTGTTCTCTACCCATGGGTTATAAGCTCATTCTGGGGAGCCACTTGTTTTTGAAAGCCTGTAGCGGCTGTCCCTTTGTCTGTAAATAATAGGAGCTCTATAAATGCTTCCCCGTTTGAAGAAGAATTTAACACAACAAGAAGTCAATAGGTCTTAAAACTTGTTAGTCACCCTGATTCTGATTTCTGTGTTCTTTAGTGGCAACACTGCATTCACAATGGCTCAGGGATACACTGGTTGGTGAGCTCTGGGGTTTTGGTTTTACTGTATTGGTGGGGAAGAGCTAATGAAGGTTCTGCTAAGTGCTACATGCTAGGGTGATTAGGCTTACTGGTACAAATGTGGCATTTGTGAGAGGAAAGGATTGGTAGAGCCAGACCGGAGAGAAGGCTTTCACTGGTGCAAGCAAGAGGATAAAGCCCTGAACCAAATCAAAAGCAGGGGAAGGGTCAAAGAGATACAGATGTGAGACTAAGAGATAAACAGCCTAAGGTTTTTTTTTTTTTTTTTGTGTGTGTGTGTGTGTGTGTGTGTAAATGGGAAGAGTAGAGCAAGAAACATTGAAGACAAAGCTGAGAAGTATTTGACAAAGCAGTGTGAAGAGAGAGGGAAGGCTGGTTTTAGTGGAAGGGAGGTGAGGCATGTTCGTTTTTTAGAAGAAGGATTGGGAGATAGGGTAACAGCAAACAGGAAAATACGTATCCTATAGAGAAAACTCTTTAGATTACCTCTCATAACTCCTTCCAGCATTCTAGAAATTTCCACTCACTGGCCAGCTCCTTGTTTTGCATTGTCCTGTTTGTATCTGACCCAGTCCCTCATACAGTCGTTTCCTCTTCTATTCTGAAAGTAGACACACGTGATAAAGGGCCATGATCTTTCAACAACTCTCCCAGAATCAAAATTTTATACCATTTCTCCTCTACATTAGTTGCCTGAGGGTGGTGGTTGTTTGGATTTATGAAAAGATTAGATTAAAAATAGTATTAAAGTCTCTCTGTCGTTTATATGTCCTGGTGGCTTTAGGTCTAGCCCAGTTCTCTTGTCTCCACCTGAGAGCTGCTTGAGAAACAAAAGAAAGGAGAACTAGGAATACCCACGAGCATTCAGTACTGACCATGAAGAAGGGAAAAGAGTTTCTCTTTTGACTGAAAATAGAGAGAGAAATAGGAGGGAGATGGTGCCCAGGGTTCTGCATGTCAAAGGACAGATGGAGTAACTCTCCATTGGTTGAACTCTATGCTCCTCTGTATTCTTTGGGGGCCAAATGTGCATGGCCTTTCCTCCTCCCTGCTCTCTGGAATGGCTGTGTTTACTGTGTGTAACTAGCTGATAAACTGTGCAAACTCTTCTACAGAGTTTCTGTTCTTCCACCTTAGGCTGTCTCACTCTTCAGGAAGGACAGTGTCCATCCAGCAACTTCTCTCCTATAGCTCTTAGTTGAAAAAAAAAAATCTTCTAGGTGGTTCTTTCTGTCCCTATCTGATTGGATTATGAAACTTAAATCTGTCATCTCTTCAGTGACTCAAAAGCTGTCCACCAGCGTATATACTATGTCTCCACCCTCCAACAAGCTCTGTTAAATGCCATCGGGGACATTTTGCTGCTGATCATTTGATAGTATTTCACAACTACTATCACAAGAGCAAAATGATTATAAAGACTTGTTTCTTAAGTCACAAAATCATTAATATAAAGAATAAGAAAAGAGGCCAGCACTCAGGAAGCTAAAGGGGAACATGACAAGTCAGAAGCCAGTGTGGGCTACACATCAAGAAGCTGTCTAGGGCTAGCAATATGGCTCAGCAGGTAAAAGAGCCTGCTGCCAAGACTGACAACCTGAGTTCAATCCCTGGAACCCACATGGTAGAAGGAAAAAGCAACTCCACAAGATGTCCTTTGACTTCTACACATGAGCTTCAGCATGCAACACATGCCTCTCCCAACACACACACACACACACACACACACACACACACACACACACACACACACACAGAGATATGGGGAAAGACCCTATGTGAAAAAGAGAAGAGCTAATAGCGAAGACCATCTGTGGGCTGAAAATGAGAATGGAGAGTGGGAACTAGCCTCTGCACAGTGAGCCTTGAAGCTGAATCCTAAGCCAGCAGTGAGGACTGGCAGTGGTGCTGTTTACACTCTAGAACTCTCAAAAGTCTGGCAAGTGATAGTGTTAGCCACCTTTATGGGGTTGGCAGTAAGACTAAAATAGGACTAGTTAAAACTGCAAAAACCGCACAGACTCTCCTGTCCTCTCCTCCAGCAGCCTTTCTTCTTCATCAGCAGTCATCTCTGGATAGAGGAAAACAGGGGTCTTTGGAGTGTGAACTCCTAGATTCTTAACACAAGTCAGCACAATAGGGAATGAATGAAATTTTGCATGTGGACCGTTGAAATCTCCATGCTGCTTCTCCAGTTCAGTGTTCAGAACACTGGACTTTGACTCTCAAGCTAGAGTTTAGAAGATTTGTCTCGAGAAAGTCTGGCCAACCCAAGAGAAAAGTACTGAAGTGACTCAATCGTACTTACTGTCCTGTAGATGGCAAGTCCTACCCTAGGTGCACTGTGTTCTCTTCAACAGCTAGTGTCCCTGTCTTACACAGGAACAGTCACACACCATTAGACACATGAGAAAATTCTAAGAGAATCCTATCAGTATGTTTTATCACTGATAGCCTCACTGTGGACTGCAAGCTGGCATGAGGTAACCAATGAAAATAGAGCAAAGTACTGTGTATAAGAATCTGAGAAAAGACTGTAAGCCTCCCTTCCAGATGAGTGAATGAGCTCTCAGAATGTGTGTGAGAGCTGAGGGGAGATAGAAAAGAAAGATGCATTGTTTTTAAAAGGACCCTTAGAAATTAAAAATATTGTAACAAATTATAAGTCTGAGAGAGGATAAATTTATGGGATTTTTTTCCATTCTTATAAAAGACATTTTAGAAGAGAATTGAAAAATAAAGGGAAAACCATCAGAAGCAAAACTTGGGAGGCAGAGACAGGAGGATAAAAGTTTAGTGCCATCCTCAGCTACACAATGAGTCAAAGGCCAGCTTAGACAACAAGAGGCTGTCTTAAGAAGAAAAAGAAGTAGAAAAAAGCTGGCAAGATGGCTTACTGGCTAAAAGCACTTGCCACAAAAGCCTGAAGATTTGAGTTGGGCCCCAGAACTAACAAAAAGACAAACGGTGGTGGTGGCTAGTGTCTGTAAACCCAACACTCCTAAGGCAAGATGGAAGGTAGAGACAGGAGGCTCTCCCTCCAGGAACCAGCCAGTCTGCAGAATGCAAGGCAGCAGAAACAACACTGTAGGAGAGAGCTCACCCCTACACGTGACTTTCCTAGATGCCTATTGGAAGAGGTGATTCATAAGATAGTGCAGGAAAAAAAAAAAAAAACAAACAAAACAAAAAAAACAGGAGAGAAGCCCCAGCTTTAAGTTAGGTAGCAGGTGTGTAGGTATGAAGGTGTGGTCTTGCAGCATCAGCTAACTGGCAAAGGACAGAGGTGGCCAGATCATATAAGTAAACACACAAAACAGTTAAAAGAAGTTAGCCTGGGCTGTAGAGATAGCTCAGTGGTTAAGAGCACTAACTGTTCTCCCAGAGGACCTGGGTACAATTCCCAGCACCCACATGGCAGCTCACAACTGTCTGTAACTCCAAGATCAGACAAACATTTTTAAAGAAATATGTTCCCTTCAGTGGAAAACCCCTGGAGAGACATTTAAGCCTTAGGTAATGACAGCAGTTTTTTTTTTTTTGTTGTTGTTGTTGTTGTTGTTGTTGTTGTTGTTGTTGTTTTGCACGCCCTACAAATTGCTGGGAAAATTTTTAACTCCTAGCTAGCTTTCCCTGGTGATTTTAGGTTTTTATGTTTCATTGTAGAAAAGAGCTCAGCAGGAATGGCTTTGGGGAAGCAGGGCCTGAACTCTCTCCTAGAAAATCAATGTTTGGGGCTGGAGAGATGGCTCAGAGGTTAAGAGCACTGGCTGCTCTTCCAGGGGACCTGGGTTCAATCCCCAGCACCCACATGGCAGCTTACAACTGTCTATAACTCTGACACCTTCCAGATTCTGGGAGCACCATGCATGTATGTACTGTGCAGACATACATGCATATAAAACATTCATACACATAAAGTAAATGAGAAATTAATTACTTTTTAAAGAAGAAGAAGAAAAAGAAACTCCTTGCTGCCATTTAGCATTGGTCTTGTCATAATGGCCAGTAAATGAAGGTTCATTCCAGATTCCTGGACTGCTGCGGTCTTCCATTTTTGCAGAGCTCTTTCCACAGAGAGCTGTCCCTGCTGCAGGCCTTTGATTACTAATAATTAATCTCAGATGAAAGATTCAGTACTCCAGGTTTCCTCTGTCTCTGACCTAAGAGAACATGCTGTGAATGGTTTGTTTGTTTGCCTGCCAGAGATCTTATCTGGGCCCATAAGAGTTGATAGGATCATTAAATCAGCATTGATCTCTCCTCAGTCTCCTTTTTCAGCAAAAAGGGGTGTGTGGTATCTCAAGCCTGGATAAAAGGGAGACTTAATATATGGCGCAGGGGTCATTCAGTAACGGCTATATTTAATAGTAGTAAAGTCTAAATAACTGGGCAATGTGTCCTAATCCCAATGTTTTCTCTGCTGTTTCTCAACGTATTTGGCTAACTCACTACAGAGCAACCAAGCCAAATGGCCAAACCACCCACTTTCTTATTCCCAGCACATGAATTAGAGGGAAGCCAGCAGAAATCCAGGCCAGCTCATAAATGACTTGTATGTCTGATTTTTGTTCCATGATCTGAAATTCAAAATAAATCAAAAAAGAAACATTTTCCAAATAACCGGCAAATTCACGCACAGTCTCCAGCCTCTTCAGTACACATGCAAAGCTGATAAACAAACCCATTCTGAACAGATATGACTTAGAGTTTAATTCCTAAGGCACAAACAGACACATGTAGCAAACTTATGGAACCTTTGTGCTCAATTCAAGAATCACAAACCAAAGTGAAGGCTAAAGATCATTCTAGGAAGTGCTTGGAATAGAAAACCTTTAAGAAGGGTCCTAAGAGGTAAATTTTGAACTTAGAAAACCGTGATCATTGCGGAGCCTGGTAGCCCAGGTTTATAATTCCAGCTACACAAGAGGCTAAGGCAGAAGGATGGACATCTGAGCTATCTGGTGAGTTCAGAGCTAACCTTGGCAACTTAATGAAACCTGTCTCAGATTTTTAAAAAGAAAGAGAAATGAAGGAAGAAAGTTACTTAGTTGGGGATATAGTTCAGTGGTAGACCATAAGCTTAATATGTATGAGGCCCTAAGTTCTATCCCTGGTAACACAAATACATACTAGTGAATATGGTCTAACAGAAGCCTGTGCCTAACATGCAAAGATCGAGAAGGTGGTAGACATGCAGAAGTTGCTGTTTGGTTTAGACATTTAGATAAACTTACTTTAAAAATACAAAGTTCCTGCCCGGGCAGTGGTGGCACACACCTTAAATCCCAGCACTCGGGAGGCAGAGGCAGGCGGATCCCTGTGAGTTCGAGACCAGCTTGGTCTACAAGAGCTAAGTTCTAGGACAGCCTCCAAAGCCACAGAGAAACCCTGTCCCGAAAAACCTAAATAAATAAATGAAGTTCCTGACTACAGCTTGTTAAATTGTTAATTGAACAGATGAACAGAGGGTCGGCAGTTGTGGTGCACACCTTTAATCACACTCGGGAGGTAGAGGAAGGCAGATCTCTGAGTTTGAGGGCCAGCCTGATCTACAAAGTGAGTTCCAGGATAGCCAGGACTGCACAGGAAACCCTGTCTTAAAAAACCAAAACCACCACCAACAACAAAAATCCAACAGAGGAAGGGTGCAAGGACTGAGCTAAGAAGAGATCAAGGCATAGAAAGTTCATTTTGCACATAGGCCTGGGTCTTCAAATATACTTTAAGTACAGATGTTGGACACATCTCCTCAGTACCTTACATCTGAGATAGATAGATAGATAGATAGATAGATAGATAGATAGATAGATAGATATTAAATTAACCATGAACTGAGTGGTTGTTAAGCAGGAATATAGTACCTTTGTCTGGCACAGCACTCTAGGGCTATCGGTCTACTAGAGGAACAGATGTGCTATTCAGGAGCAGAGCCTGACTCCAGGGAAGCAATGAGAAGGGACAGGACTGAAAGTTCTGGAAACAAGGAGTCTGGGTTGAAGAGATAACTGTAGTAGAAAGCTTACCTAGGTTCAGTTGTCAGCACAGCAAAAAGAACAGAGAGGTCTTGGCTGGCCTGTTACCAGGTATAGAAAGTTTTAGAAAGTTCAGGGATGCCTCTGGAAAATACATCTAAAAAATGAACCTGAGTGTAAGGATGAAAGCTGTTTACATAGGAATTGGTATGCATAATTATATAGACCTAAAAATGCCCTGTCTTTTTTTTAATGTTATGTATTGCTGTTGTGTGTGTAAATGATGTGTGTAGGGTGTGTTCATGCCACACTGCACATGTGGAGGTCAGGAGACAACTTTATGGAGTTGGTTCTCTCCTTCCATCTTTACAGTTGAACTCAGGTTGGCAGGCTTGGATAGCAAGTGACTGACCCATGGCACCATTTCAGCAGACCTTCCTTGTCTTTGTAATGCAGCTTTCCTGCTAAGAAATATAAAGATTGTCTCTTGCTAAACATCAACCTCTTTTTTTTTGTTTTGTTTTTTTGTTTTTTCCAGACAGGGTTTCTCTGTGGCTTTGGAGGCTGTCCTGGAACTAGCTCTTGTAGACCAGGCTGGTCTCGAACTCACAGAGATCCACCTGCCTCTGCCTCCCGAGTGCTGGGATCAAAGACGTGCGCCACCAACGCCCGGCTCAACCTCTTCCTTTTATAAAAGAATATCACCAATTACAAGAACATTGAGGGGAGAGAAAGAGAACTGAGATTGGCATGTAAAAGAAGCTTGTTTCTAATTTAATTTTTAAAAAGGCTAGGAAAAAAAAAACAAGAACATTGAAGTCACACCTTGAATTATTGGCAAACCCAGGACTAACCCCAAACTTTCTTCTTTTCGGGATAAAACCACTCATCATCTATGTGAAATGCTGTTTCTAGCACTGGCTTCAGTTTTAACTGCTCACTTCTCTCCCTCCTGTCCTGCAGCTGGGATGAGAGCAGTTCCATCAGCAGTGGGCTCAGCGATGCCTCAGACAACCTCAGCTCAGAAGAGTTCAATGCTAGCTCCTCACTCAACTCCCTCCCTACTACTCCTACTGCTTCCCGCAGGAGCTCTACAATAGTGGTATGTGATTTTTGGAAACATGGGCCACCAGGTCAAGGTGAACCACAAAACAAATGGGGCAAGATCTGCGTAAATGTTGTAAATAGTGTCATTGTGACTGTATTTTGTGCTCTTGCCTATCTAGAGTGATACATATAAGAGTTTTTCCAGCTGGGCAGTGGTGGCTCATGCCTTTAATCCACACACTCTGGAAATAGAGGCAGGCAGATCTCTGTAAGTTTGAGGCCAGCCTGTCTACAAAGTGAGTTCCAGGACAGCCAGAGCTGTTACACAGATAAAAGAGAGAGAGGGTGGGGAGGAGAGAGAGAAACAGAGAGAGGGGGGAGAAGTTTTTCCAATTGGAAAAGAAAAGGTACCCTAGAGATACTTAGATAAGTGTCTTCTCTCTGGAACACTAAGGATGGAGGGCTAGTTGACTTAACACTATAGAATAATCAAAGCCCTTCAGCCCACCATTCCGCCACACCTGTGTAAGTGCCTTTCTCTGCCCTTTTCTTATTAGCTACGCACAGACTCAGAGAAGCGCTCTCTGGCAGAAAGTGGGCTGAACTGGTTTAGTGAATCAGAGGAGAAGGCCCCCAAAAAACTGGAGTACGACAGTGGCAGCCTGAAGATGGAACCTGGGACTTCAAAGTGGCGGAGAGAGCGGCCAGAAAGTTGTGATGACTCCTCCAAGGGTGGAGAACTGAAAAAGCCCATCAGCCTGGGACACCCAGGGTCCCTGAAGAAGGGCAAGACCCCACCAGTGGCTGTCACCTCTCCCATCACTCATACAGCCCAGAGTGCCCTCAAAGTTGCAGGTGAGTTGGCATAAAGGAAGGGATAAGGGTGAAGACCTTTCTTTGATGGTTTTCCTTAATGGTCACAAACCTATAGGATGATAGCAAACGTTTGCAGAAATACTTTAACATACGATTATCCTTTCTGATCCTTAGGACAGTCCTGTGAGTTAGGAAAGATGGGTGTTACTGTCTGTATTACAAGTGTGAAAACTAACTCAAAGAGGTCAGGTGGCTGAGCTACAGTCACATAGCTGGCAAGATGAACAGGAGGGAGAGAGTGTATTAATTGGCAGGTTCCTCCCTTCAAGTGGTTCCCACTGGGTTCCTTCTTTCCTTCCCCAAGGCATACTTCTTAGCATTAAAAGGAGGTCCTACTGAGATAATATGTTAAATGGTAACAAAAAAGACATACAGCCAGATGTGGTGGTGCATGCCTTTCATCCCAGCACCCGAGAGACAGAGACAGGTAGATCTCTGAATTTGAGATCAGCCTGCTCTACAGAGTGAATTCCAGGACAGCCAAGCCTACACAGAGAAACCCTTTATCAAAGAGAGAGAGAGAGAGAGATAGACAGAGGCACAGAGAAAGAGAGAGGGCGAGAGGGAGGGAGAGAGAGAGAGAAGAGAGAGAGAGAGAAAGAGAGAGAGAGAGAGAGAGAGAGAGAGAGAGAGAGAGAGGAAACAACCAAAACGACAACAAAAAATCCAGAAGTACATTGTTCCCAAGGTTTAACCCTTGGGTCACTTTGAACTTTAATCAACATTTCCCTTTAGAATCTAGACATTTTCTTATCTACTTCATTGCATCCCCTCCTTCTTGTCCTTCCTTGACTAGTTATTAAACACACTTCCTTCTTGATCATTTTTGTGGTTGCCTCTTCTATTTTAACCAAAATAAGCCATCCCACAGAAAACAATAAAAACAAACTAGATGAAAGCCTGCTTCCTCCCTTAGTCCCTCTGGCAGAAAACTGTTCCGCTTATCCAGGACCCATTTATCCATATTTAGACCTCCAAATTGTTATAACATATAGACAATGGTTATTTTTCCCCTTAGAGAGAAAGAAAGTTGTTTTTAAGATATTATAATAGCCCAGGTGGTGGTGGTGCATGCCTTTAATCCCAGGACTTCTATGAGTTTGAGGCCAGCCTGGTATACAGAGTGAATTCCCGGACAGCCAGGGCTACATAGAGAAACCTTGTCTTGGAAAACAAAACAAAGATATCGTGATAGCAACTCTTCCTCTGTTTCTGGCCTCTTTTCAGGCAAGCCTGAAGGCAAAGCTACAGATAAGGGCAAGCTCACAGTGAAGAACACTGGGTTACAGCGCTCCTCTTCTGATGCTGGTCGGGACCGCCTGAGTGATGCTAAGAAGCCTCCATCGGGCATTGCTCGCCCCTCTACTTCAGGATCCTTTGGCTATAAGAAGCCGCCCCCTGCTACTGGCACAGCTACTGTCATGCAGACAGGTGGCTCAGCCACCCTCAGCAAGATCCAGAAATCCTCAGGCATTCCTGTCAAGCCAGTAAATGGGCGAAAGACGAGTTTAGATGTGTCCAACAGTGCAGAGCCGGGGTTTCTGGCTCCTGGAGCCCGGTCCAACATCCAGTATCGAAGCCTGCCCAGGCCAGCCAAATCCAGTTCAATGAGTGTGACTGGTGGGCGGGGTGGACCTCGCCCTGTTAGCAGCAGCATTGACCCCAGTCTCCTCAGCACCAAGCAGGGAGGCCTTACACCCTCCAGACTGAAGGAACCTTCCAAGGTTGCCAGTGGTCGTACCACTCCGGCTCCTGTCAATCAGACAGATCGGGAAAAGGAAAAGGCCAAAGCCAAGGCTGTGGCCTTGGACTCAGACAACATCTCCTTGAAGAGCATTGGCTCTCCAGAAAGCACTCCTAAGAACCAAGCAAGCCACCCTCCAGCCACCAAGTTAGCAGAGCTGCCACCAACCCCTCTCAGGTACCCACACTGGGCAATGTCTTCCTTTTCTGTTTCTCCAGCCTTATACTAGATGTGACATGGCCTGTCCATTGCTGTCTCTAGACCTTTGTGTGGGTCCTTCCTCTCTCCTCTGTGCTATTTCTTCTCTGTGTTTGATAACTCACTTTGTTTCTGCTGCTCCATGTCGACACTATCTTTGGTACCTGTATGAATGGTTTTGCTATGTCTATTTGCACATTTCCCATATGCATGTGTTGTCTCTTATGACTGAAGGTGCCATAAGTCAAGTGTGGATTCTCCTTCCGATTGGTTTGTCAACAGCATCAGAGTACGTCTTTAGCTGAGTAGGCAGCTGGAACGAAAGGAAACTATATAAGAGGATTGCCTGTTGCCCTGTAACTTGTTATTCTGAATATTTTATTTTATCTTTACTCCTCTCAGGGCCACAGCTAAAAGCTTTGTCAAGCCACCCTCACTAGCCAATCTAGACAAGGTCAACTCCAACAGTTTGGATCTACCATCTTCCAGCGACACCCATGCTTCAAAGGTCCCAGATCTGCATGCTACAAGCTCATCAACCGGGGGCCCTCTCCCTTCTTGCTTCACCCCCAGTCCAGCACCCATCCTCAATATTAACTCAGCCAGCTTCTCCCAGGGCCTGGAGCTAATGAGTGGTTTCAGTGTCCCAAAAGAGACCCGCATGTACCCCAAACTCTCAGGCCTGCACAGGAGCATGGAGTCCCTCCAGATGCCGATGAGCCTGCCCAGTGCCTTCCCCAGCAGTTCTCCCGTCCCCACCCCACCTGCTGCCCCCGCCGCCCCATCAGAGGAAGAGACCGAAGAGCTGCCCTGGAGTGGAAGCCCCAGAGCTGGACAGTTGGACAGGTATGTGGTAGAGACAGAGCCGAGCCTGTCTCAGACTCACTTGGCCATTAGCAGGTCCATCCATTACCGTGCTGTGACTTCTGATATATGTTTTCCCACATCTTAAATAATTTAGTTCCTTTGTAACTCCCTGAGATATGTAGGGTGCTTTTGTTTTGTCCTCATCATGTACACAGGGGAAGCTTTACAAAAAGTTAAATGATGTCTCAGGAATCTCATATTAATTTTATTTATCATCTAGCTTTAGTTTCCAAGTGCAAAATCAGTTAGTTCTATTACATCACATCCTGGTTCTCACTGTCCATAGTACAACCTTTTGAATGACTAACTACACTACCTTAACTCCTAACAAAAAGAAAACTTAACATTTCAGATATTTCCTAAGTTCTGAGTCAAGAATTTGATTGTGACGGTTGTATTATTTGTTTATCGAAATAGATTTTCATAGTTTGCTGTCTTGTCTCCAGAGGATATACCCTTCAAACCTGTGGTCCCAAACTCTAGTTTCCAAGATAGGCTCATATACCTCTCTCTTTCTCTCCCTCCATAGCAGTCAGCGGGATCGGAACACTCTACCCAAGAAAGGACTCAGGTAACCCTTAAATATGTTTGATTGTTTGTTTTTCTACCATATACTCTAGACTCCGGGCCTGTTAAAAAGTTAAGCTGGGTGGTGCACACCTTTAATCCCAGCACTTGGGAAGCAGAGGCAAGTGGATCTCTGTGAGTTCACTTCCAAAAATAAAGTCCCAACCCCACCTAACCCGGGCCCCTTGCATGAATTTAGTGGCCCTTTTAGCAAGTCATTTATACGTGGTCCTACAAAAATGCCACCCACATTCCTCTGCAAACTCTCTATCAAGTGTATTAGCTTTTGTAGCTAGTGATTTTCTTTGCTGTCGAGGGAGAAATGAGTTTGTATACAGTAACCATGTCCTTACCTACAGCATCCTATGCTATCATAGCCCTATGTCCTTCCTTGGTTCAATTCATCACTTCATAGTGGACTTCTGAGGCCACTCACATAGGCTAGGAACAGAGGATCCTCCACTGTTGGGTTAGCAGAGTTACTCAACTAGATGGGGATGCCCGTCACCTGAAAGCCTGTACATGGAGCCATCGAGCCCTGAGTGGAGGCTTCATTCATCCATCCTTTGTTCCCATCAGGAGCTCTCAAGGGAAGGGACAATGCTGAGTTACCATTCCTTGCCTAGCTCAGGCATCCCACACACAGCTAAGCCTCTCATGTCACTTGGTAGCAACTCAGACTGAGTTCCTCTGCTACTTCTTCAGGTACCAGCTTCAGTCCCAGGAGGAGACCAAGGAGAGGCGCCACTCCCACACCATCGGTGGACTTCCCGAATCCGACGACCAGGCAGAGCTGCCATCTCCCCCTGCACTCTCCATGTCCTTGAGTGCAAAGGGCCAGCTTACCAACATAGGTCAGTGTCTGCGGTCACTCGCTGTGGCAGGAGATGAAGCAGGGCTCACTCTTCAGAGTGAGGCAAAAACGGCTAGGCATGTTTGGCTCAAGTTGTAGTGGACTGTTTCATGGCGCCTCAGTTTACCAACTCAAACTAAAGATGAAGTGTTCCAAGGTCCTAAACTGAAAAGTCGCCCCTGGGCACAAGTTTTGGGGTCCTGATGGTGTCAAAGGTCTGAATGACAGCATGGGAAATCTACATACCAAGGCCCTGGGCTTGTAGCTGGGTGTTTTATGCATGTTACTCCCAGGGGCAGCTTCGTAAGGGCGACACCAACCTGTGGGCTGATGAACTGCAGGCAGAGAAGGATTGTTGATTGCAGCAGAGAATGAGGTCTGTCTCCAAAACAGAAAGTCCAGATTCACCAACTGCTCTGGGTGAGCCAGGGCCATCCTAGCCCTAAAGGCAGACTGACTAAGACTTGCCCTAGACACACCACGCCCTCTCTAAAGCCTACGGAGAAGGGAAAGCTGGGAAAGAAGGAAGTGGCTCTGTGACTCAGACACAGGATGGGGAAAAAGGCTTCAGGAGGAGGGCCTGGCTCCAGCTCAGACACACACCAGCCTTGGTTCTGGGAAGCACTGTGCTAGCACTGGTTTAATGGGAGTCTCTTTAGGACAGGGCCGGAATAGACCTGCCATTTGCTTGCTGCATCACTCTAAATCATCTCTCCTTTTAGCTGGGTGAAAGAAAGCAGTTCTTTTGTGATGAGGACTTGTAACACGCCTGCGCCGTGACTGTGGGGAATTGGAGGAAAGCTAGGAATGGAGGTTACTTGTGCCTAAGGAAGGGTCATCTGGCTTACATGGGCTTATCAAACGCAGGGTGGGACCAGCCTGTTTTCTGTCTCCATTGAGGGCCAAAGGAGAAGAGAGACCATTTGTGCTGTAGAATGAGGGACTGGGCCAATCTCATCTTGGAATTTCAAAAGGGGCAAGACAGAGGTGTGAATTCTTTTTCCCAGGTCTTTACAGGCAGGGGAAACATCTACAGGCCTGTATGGAGGCTAAAGGTCAGAGAGGGGAATTCCACAAGGGTATGAACCATGAAAGGTGGAGATTCAGCAAGGGAAAAGTGGGAGTGGTGGCCTCTGTGGTCGGCAGATTCCACAGCTGTGGATTCTATAGCTTCGCTGACACCTTCATCCACTCTGTCTCTCTGACCTTCATTTCAGGGGATGCTGGGCAGAGAGAGAGGCCATAGTCTAGTTTGAGATCTCAACCAAAGTGACCTAGAGTGACACTGCTTTACAGGGGGCCTTACTCCCTTTCATAATGCTGAGCCCATTGGATTCCACAGCCTGGTCCCCTTCTCTGTAGCTGGTCCGGTTTCATCATTTGGATCTGAGTCTTGGTCTGATTCTCAGTCCCCACTAAGACAGCCTCCAGTTGTGTTTTCGGGAACCACAGCATCCCATTTTCATCTGCACATCCTAGTGATGTGAAGGTTTCGGGAAAGCCGCCAGGCCCCCAGCCTAACCTTCAAATGCGACAACTCCAAGGCAGGCAGTATTAAGGGGAGACCTTTATTACAGACCATGGAGTCCTTCTCCATTAGGGCCCAGCCTTCCCAGCAGGGGTGACTCCTAACCTCCAGCTGCTCGCACACCCCCACTGCCCCACCTACTGCCCCTTCCTCTCCTCCCCTCTTCCCATTTGCCTCTCATTGACTCCTGCTCCGGCCCCACAAGGGACCAGAGAGCTGATGGCCCTGCCTCTTCTCCTGCCTCCCCCTCCCTCTCCCTTCCCCCTTCCCTCTGTCCTTCCAGTGAGTCCCACTGCGGCCACCACGCCAAGAATCACCCGCTCCAACAGCATCCCCACCCACGAGGCGGCCTTCGAGCTGTACAGCGGCTCCCAAATGGGGAGCACCCTGTCCCTGGCCGAGAGATCCAAGGGAATGATTCGGTCAGGATCCTTCCGCGACCCCACGGATGATGGTGAGACTTCATGCTAACTCGGTTCACAATCATCCCAGCTCTGCTGGGCTCCCTCACCCACCGCCACCTCCACTGCCACCACTGCCGCCACCACACACACATATATAATTCACAGAACATCAACTTGGGCCATTTCAGTTCTGTCTTCCCATAACTTTGAAGGGTCTGGGGGCCCAGAAACCTTGGGTGGCACCACCTAGCACTGGGGTTTGGGGTTGGAGCATCTACCATTGGGGCCCAGGGAAGGGAAACTGAAATCTGGAAGGGTTAAATGCGACTCCTCGGTGCTCTGTGTTCTCAGAGCTTCTATGCCAAGTCTTTCTTCCCCACGGTCTCTCAGAAGAGATATGGGGACAAAATGGCAGCTCTTAAATCCACACAACTAGGCATCTCAGTCCTCTTCCTAGAATGCTGCAAAGACTAGCTCCCAGGCTGGCCATCTGATGGTTGATGGTACTCTGGGTGTTAATGGAAGACCAGGCCGTGGGGTTCATG